>NC_050475.1:17900494-18221494 GCF_013373865.1 Monomorium pharaonis | reverse complement strand
TACAATACGATTATCTCAGTCTAGTAATTAATACGCGTAATCGTAATTCACGTTTATACAAGTGCAGAATAATGCAACGAAAAATTTGAAAGAATGTCGAATTGTAATATGTTATGTTTTATAGTAAACAAGTTTTCTTCTAATTTTTATAACCCATCCATTTTTATTTAATGATAATTAAACTGTATATAAGTATAATATACAACTTAAGTAAAAATTTAATGCGAGTTAATCGTCTCATCGCATAATATTGCGTAATATTTTATACATTGTCAGATTTCATTGTAGGAAGTAATCATTCCACTTTTTACAGTCAACTACCATTCCCAAGATCTCTAATCAAAACGTCACTGTTAAACTACCTGCGTCTCAAGATGTGAAATGCTTCTGTCTCTTACACGAGATTTTATTAATAATAATAATGCAGGTCGCAGCAGAGTTCATCACGATTTATTGTACAAGATAACATCAATCCACATATCTCCGTCACTTCTTGCAACACCGTCGATCCGGTTCCATCAATGTTAACTTACATAGGTGGATATATAGAGTAAGAGAGATAGAACGCGGGCGGAATGCGCGGTACAAAATTTATCTCCGTGGTGCACGCAACCTCGTCGGAAAATCTTTCGTCGCTCTTACATAAGAATCGATTGCGTCATAAAATATTTGCGCCCATGTAGCGTTAATTATGAGTTTTTGGGCGATGCAGTAAAACCGGAGAGCCCCGCGTCGACAAACAAACGGATCTAAAATAGGACAGATGGAGGCTGCGCGGCGCACACAGGTGCCAACTCGGGAGAATTACGAGGGAGAAAACGCGCTTGGTAAATCGAAAACCGGGGAACGTCCTCCCAGGAGAAGACAAGAGAGCTGCGCTTTTTCACGTCTCCGATTTCGATGTTTGGAGCGACCGGAGGAGCGATGGCGGGCGATGCGTAAAGAGCCACCGGGGCTGCCGCCTTTACGGTACAGAAATAGGCTGCGGACGTTAGCGGACCGCAACGGGACAGCCCGATGCCGCTGCTCACTTCCACCGCGCGGGACGGACGGCTCGCATACGGTACGTACGTACATACCTTCCGGAATCGCGGCGGATAATTATAAACGCGACGAAGGGAAGGCGGGGGGGAGGGGGGGAGAGAACGCCGCCCGACAAAAGGGAGTCGTACGCTCTCATTTTATCACGCGGCGAGACTTTTTCTCCCGCGCGAGCACCGCGACATAGAACACCGCTAATAAACGAGTTAATAAATCGCCTCGCATGAATCACCGTCGTCGGCGTCGTCGGCGTCGTCGTCTCGAAAACGCGTGCGTCTCTTACGCATACGACGAATTCAACCGCTCGCGTAACACGACGGGCGTATCGGACGTGTATCGGAGAGCCGAAGTCAAAAAGCCACCGCGACGCTTAACGAGATAACAAAAGCCGCCAGCTTTCACATTAATAACGCCGTTCATAACCAACCGCGCGCGAGAGGTGTGGGAGAGAGGAGAGTGAGGGTGAGGGGACAGGGAAATGATATTTTGATGTAATAATAAAATAATTTGTTTACCGCGCGGGTGGAGCACGCTGGTTAGCGTAATTTCGGCGGTGGCACAATACACGGGCATACATCAAACAATAATGCAATGTTCACATTATAGTATAGCCGCAATAACGCACGCGCGCGCGACAATGCCGCGGCGTAAATATAGTAATCGTCCAATTATAATGTGACGCCAATAATGGGAGGGTGTAAATTTGGAATTCTTCCCCGCGGACATCAATTTGCAGTCAGATTGCCGTCGCCCACGCGCGAGGCGATTTAAACTGATTTAGGATGAATCTCGTATTGCGTGAGAGGAGGAGGAGGAGGAGGAGGAATATTCCCACGGAAATGTGCGGTCTGTCCTATCGCGGGGGTGGGGTCGTAAATCAGCTCCATCGCGTTCCTTCACGCATTGCGCCCCGCGTGTGACACACGTGCCAAATTATATTCACCGCCGCGGGATTTCGCGCGATTGCGAGCGAAGCTTCCTGTCGTTCCTTCTCGTCGCGTCGCGTCTCGTTTCCCCGGGATTTCAAGCTTTACGAGCGCGGAGAAGAGCGCTAACTTCCGAAAGAGCTAAGTGGGAAGGATTACGTTCTAATTTGATATCAGCTGATTAATGCCTTCACTCATCTCCACCGCAATGCAGCGTAGTAATAAGCGAATCATATATAAAATTATATCCGTAGTTGAAACTAGCACGCGCATATATATTAGACACAATGTTCGTCTATTAAAAAAACTGGGGGGGAAGGAGTTTGAACGAAAATTTTGTCCTCAACATATTTTTACAAACCAAATAAATACACAAAAGTAAAAAATTTCGGGATATTTATACAACACATGAAGAATAAAATAATATATAATATATCTTTTTTGACAAATATATATATATATATATATATATATATATAATATATAAAATTACAGTATACATGAAATAAGAGATATTATTAACAAAAGCTTAAAAAATAGAGTTATAATAGGTGCTATTTTATTAATTTTCATTTGATTGATTTTCTAGAGATGACCCTAAAATACATTTTTCACTCTTAATATGTTATATAAATAATCTTCAAAACTTCACTTTCGTACATTTATTCAACTCGTCGTAAAAAATTGTCAAAGATTTTCAGCGATCTGACCTTTTCTCCAAAAGTCTCTCTAAATCAGCATAATTAAATCAAATAAAAATAAACGAGACAGTCGATATGGCAAACTTTATATTTAGAAAAGTCAACCGCAATCAAATTATTGGAGCGAAGTGTCGCCGCGAAGAAGAAAGCATTTCAAGTAGCCATTGCTGAAACGCGCGACTTAATGGTCTTGCGGTTGGATGCGTTTATGCTCTCGTACATACGTGAGAAATGATGAGTTTCGTCGGTATGATATTCTAGTTAAACTGCCTCACTACCGCGAAGTTTCTACTTGTCCACAAAGAAGCTGCACCGTTTGCACGACGCTTTGCTCCTCGGTTAAACGTATCGTAAATAAAGAAACGTCGGCGATATGCGCCGCACGCGCGTGTATATATAACATCGCGTCTAATCGCGCTCTCTCGAAGGAGAGTTTTTCCGCGTTGCACGTCCGCGTGCCAGATCGCGACGCCGTATATTCGTGCACGTGCGATATGCACGTAATCGCCCGTCGCGACCTTCCTGCTTATCTTCAATGCCACCTCCCTCCCCTCCTCCCCCCTCGCCCCACCCCCGTCCGCCGCGCAGATCGAATCTCTTTCGCAACGGGGTGTCGACACGCCAAAATTAGCAAGTGCAGCGCCCCCCCGACATGAGCATTTTATACACCGGCAATGTGTTCGTTTCGAGGGGGAGGGAAGGGAGGTCTTCCTCTCAAGGACACCGATCGCCGACCGACCGGAAATTACGGGAGGTAACCGCATAATTAAAGCCGCAAATGGTCTAATTCTAGCGACCTAACGAGAGGTCGCGACCGCAGAATTGCGAGTTTTCTTTCGGTACTAAATGCCGCGGCGGTTATCCCGGAGTCTTTAATCATTTTCCCCTTGCGTTCTCGCTTCGGCGAGATGGAAGATGCGATTTCCGGTATCAACGGCGGGCGGGATGAGCTGGACGTCCGCAGCTGGGAAGTTGCGATTCAAGACTCGTAAGGAGCTTAGGGTTTCCGCGGCTCGAGAGATAGATTCCGAACTACCCGGGCATGGCGATACGTATATATCACCTAAGAAAATCCAGAAGCGACGGCTGGCACGCGAACGTGACCTTGTTCGATGTAGATTGACTTCTTCTAGTTCATAGGACTCCCTCTCTCTCACCCTCTCTTTCTCTCTCTCTCTCTCTCTCTCTCTTATCCACTAGATAGAAAGATTGATATCTAAACACAGTCGTTGAACGCGAATTGGACGGATATTGCGGTCATCGCTCAGCTTCAACCATTATCATGGATCGCCTCTCGGCAGTCACATCTCCCGATCGAAATCTCGGCGATAAGAGATCGAAACATCTATATTAAAAATTCCATGCTGCTCCGCACGACAGATACGCCTACGATAGAGATCATCGTCGGTCTTTCTTTCACTCTCTTTCTTTTTTCAGTGACGCACTCCGCGTCGTTGTTACGCACGCGGTTGATATTTTAATATAAAATGTTATCCATCATTTCTTCGGCGCAGAATCCATCGCGATTTTTGCCGTTTTTCCTGGCAGGATTAATTAACCTTTAATTTCGCGAAAAATACAACGCCTACCTCTACCTAGGATCTTATTTTAGAATTCGCGACGCTTTCGCCAGCACGCAAAGTGTAACTTATGAATAATTTAGCGAACGTATTATTCATGAAAGGGTAGGGGGAGGGGGAAAGGGGAGAGCAATAATAAACTGCGTCTAATTGTACGTGCGATGCACAACTCGATACGCAGCCAGATGGATTTGTCGTTATTAATTCTTTCGGGGGGGAGCCTGTCGGAATTTTTCAGCGCAGTCGTTAGTGTCACCATTGTCCCCGTTAAAATAGGATTAAAACGCGTTATTACGATGTGTACGCGCAATTACACGACAAAGCGCATTTAACCCATTAGGCAGCGGCGTTCACCTGGGAAAGGGCGAACGAGGAAAAAAAAAAAAATATTGAAGTTAATAAGCCGTTCTTTCGGAACGGACGGACTGTAAGGGCTTAACAAAGCGGTTGAATTTCCTCCCCCTCCCTCCTCCCTCCGCGCTGCCGATATTGCCCGTCGCGTCGAGCCGACCAATTTGCAGTTTTGCCCTTTTCTGAATGCAATTTCATCCGCGCGCGTGTGCTATTTGAAACCTAGTTCAAACCCCCCCCCCCCCGTATGAACGCCGAATGAAAATCGTCACATTATACACACGACGTGTCGCGTGTACAAATCGGCATACGTGTGCCGCGTGAGGTCTTCATGGCGCGCAATTTTAATTTTCCACAAATACGGGACGCGGCCCTCTCTCCGTTAATGCGGCCGCGTCTGCAATTTATCGTGCTCTAAACGCGAGCGCGCGGACGGTCGTTTTTCCGATTATCGCGGCCAGATCAAATGCGGGACGAAGCGTTGAAGTGCCCCGGCGAGCTCTTAAATTCGACCCGCGGCTCGCCGAGTAATTACGTTACTCTCGCGACAGGTGCGTGTACGCGTATCTCATTCTGGCGCTTACACCGTAACAAAATTGCGCTGTTTACGATTGTCACGCGGTGTTCATTATAACGATGAGAAACGCGGCGGTTTACTGCGTTTTACTGGCCACTAAATAATCTATTTCTCTCTCGCGTTTACAACAACACGGAGCCTCGCCGCGCCTCTCACGGACGAGAGCGCGCGCGCGCGCGTGTGTGTGTGTGTGTGTGTGTGCACGCCTCTTAGAAAGAGAGACGAGACGTCGTGTGCATCCACGGACCTAAAACCCGAAATAAACCGCAGCTGGAGCTGCCTAGATCCCTTCCTTTGCTATACCGGCAACAACGCTTTTATTGATCTATCGCTCGCCAATTTCATCATTGTGCGCCCGAAATATACGAAAAATTTTGCCGTAAACGTCGTCGCGTCCGCGGTCCCGAATTTATGCATCGTAAATGACCGAGATTAATCATTCGCGTCTCGAGTTGGTTAATCATCGTCGCTAACGCGAGGGCAAGAACGCGAAAAATGTGAAGATAATGAAAATGCCCCGGCGAATTCAAGATATATCTCGACACAACTTTTAATCGAGCGTAAAAGGATTGCGTCTCGATAACGTTGGTGCTAACACACAACAATGGAGTTAAAATATTGGCCGTGTATTTATCCTCGCTATGGATTATCGGAGGCACGGTACAAATATATATTGTGATTTACGATCCGATAGTTAAGCGGCAAGTCAAGCTCGAGGCATGATATTTCATAACCAAGCGAATTTTCTCAGCACCACTAGGCAAGTTAATTTAATCTTAAAAGCGAGCTAAATCACGTGACATACCTGTCGTCGCGCTGATTAATAGACCAAACGATACACGGTGCTTTGTAATTCGCTTGCCTCGTTCGCATAATAGCCGACTGCCTACGCGCATCAGCGAATTTTCGATTTTATTCCCCCAACTATTGTATTCACAAGAGACATGTAATGTCCATTTGCTACAACAATAGTATAACGCAAAAATTGTTCATTTCAGTTGTAAATAAAAAAGAATTTTGATGATTAATATAATAAAATAAAGAGCCGAGAAATACTTAAAAATTTTATTTCATACACGGAAAAAATTTTACAGTAAAAATTACTATGATAAATAATGAACGCGAACCAACAGATTATAAAAACTCTTATTATGGTTCTCATCAAATTATCGTAGTATTTACACTTGTGATATAATTCTCAGAAATTTCTTTTTATGATTCGTGGCCACATAGTAATTTTTACTGTAAAATTTTCTCTCTGTATCTCTAAAATAAATCTTTATTTTATACGGTGAAATAGAATTTTATTCAATTTTTTAACGAATAATAAAAGATAAAATATATTTCACAAAAATACTTGTCACCACAATTATTTTTAAATTAATTAAAGAAAATATCACAAGTTATTTATTTGCTTTCAAATTTTTTCTCTGTAATAATAATGTTATTCCTTTACAATTAATAGAACAAATCGTTACATTAAAATTTGAAAAGTAATATTGCAAACTGCTAATAATTCAAAATATTCAAATTAAAAAACTTTATTCTTGCGTTATATCGTTTTAGCAAATTAAACGATGTGTCAAATATTATTTTACACCTCTGAACTTTAAAAGTTCGTACACAGAGAGAAAGATTTCTTTAAATTTAATAAACAATTTTTCGACTATTCCAAAGCATATATTTCTTTGGTTTTAATAAATATTATACAGATTTCTTTAAATTTAATAAAATTTATTAGAAACAAAGAAATATATGCTTTGGAATAGTCGAACAAAACGATTTATTAAATTTAAACAAATCTTTCTCTCTGTGTAGAATTTTTACTTTTTGATCGATCGTGATTACAAAGCGAGACATATATCTATCACGAGAGCGTTCGCAAGGTATATGAAATTAAAATTAATTCGACAAGTATTCACCGTAATTGCCAGGCGAAGCGTAAGGCGCGCTGGAATATCAAATCCAATTAAATCCCCGACGAATCGAGTGTGTCGCGAGTTTTAATTACTGGAAACCCAACGACAAAAGCGCACGCCGAATGCCGCGACGTGTTGTGGCTTCGCTTATTTTATCATCGAAACGTGTCGCAGCGATCGCGGTCGGTAATTTTTAACTTTCAGGGCAGATAGGATTCATCCGACCGCGTTCGTCGCTTATCAAAATTTGATCGGGACACGTGTCGCCACTGTCCGACGAGCAACAATTCGCTAGGCAAAATTCGAGGGATGTATATTTAGTGCGGCGGACAGATGATATGACGCACACCCGACGCTTCGACAGCCGCGTTCGTCATTAATGCAACGCTGGCACCGCGAGGAATAAACGATTCGTTGAGTTCGCGAAAATCAAACGAGTGGTGTATTTTCTGTTATTTCTTTCTCTTTATCCCTTTCGCTCTCTCTCTCTTACCTTTGCTCCCCGCCATCACAAAATGTACAGTTATGAGTTTTTGGCAGTGCCGCGTCGTCTCGTTTTAATCGACCCGTTTGGAAAATCTCCATACGCTGCTTAAAGGCAGAATTACGACTTGTGGTGGCTGGCATAGATCGAAAAGCTTCGTCGCGTCTTTGCGCGATGCTTCCCGGGTGAGGAGTCCATTATCTCTCTCTCTCTCTCTCTCACACACACACACATACTTTGGCACCGGAAAAAGCGGACCCTCGTTAAGGAACAACTGCAAAGGAATCGACACACTCATGCGCGCGGAGCGCTAATGAGGAAATTTAGAGCGAGCTAGAGGAGAAAAAGGAAAGTCGAACGCGACTTTGCTTCGCTTCGTTCCGGTTCGACGGGCAGGAGAAAAAAAAAAGGGAGCAGGACGTTCGGCGGAAGCGGCCGGGAACAGTAACTCGCAATACGTCCCGCCGATGTGGCTTTTGACCGGCGCGCACACATCCGCGAGATGTTATTTGCAGCTGCGAGCTGCAACCGGTTTTCTGGTCCTCCCGAATGATTGATCGTTTTCACCGTTATACATCTCCTTCCGCCTCTCATATTCTGTTTCAACATTTCGCCCTTTCAGCCCCACATTCGCAACTCCATCTCGTTTTTATAACATTATCCTCTCTCTTTCTCTCTCTCTCTCTCCCTCTCTCTCTCTCTCTCTCTCTCTCTCTCTCTATCTCTCTCTCTTTCTCTCAACACCCACGTGTGTGTTAATTAGAATGGACAGATGATCCTGTCCAGCGATATTAATTGTATGTATATTAATTCCCGCGTCGAACAAACAATTCGTTCCCCGGGAAGAAGGAAATACCTATATATTTTTCGCCGTCATTGCCACGTTTTGCCAGGCACGAGAAAGACGAGATCTTCAAGTAACGTTAATTAACATCCACGTGTTCCGGTCCCTGTTACCACTCCACATGAATTTTCTCGCACTTGAGCGGTCTCACCTGCTCGTGCGACTCTATTCTTATCGGGCCCGCACTCGTTTTTGCCGCACGTTTCGCACAAACCACCGAGCCGGCCGCTATCTCGGATGGCCATTTTTGTTTTTTTGCTCGCAACTTCGCAACTCGAGCGGGGAATATTTTCGGAAGTACATTGTTACACACGCGGCATTCAGCAACGTTTTATCTTGGCGCTATCGAGCGACACGCGACCCGAAACGAGTAACACACTGCACGGGGAGAGACACGCCGCCGCTACCGCCGTCGCCGCTGGTGTGAGATGGCGAGGTTGATATTCCGAATACACGTGTGCGATCGTGACCAGACCCAAGGGGGATATGCATTATGCACGAATCGCTCATAATCGACAGTGTTACCAAATGATTTATAAGATCCCCGCTGTTAAGCGTCGACATGTTCGAGAAAAATTGAAATTTACAGGCGGATATTGTTTGAGCGACCTGTTACTCCCCGTGAATGTTTCAATGCGCGCGTTAACCATTAACACGGAAAAATTTCCATCCCTTTTATCTACGTGAAATATGAACTTTTTTTTTTTTTTTCATTGCACGCTAATCGCATTCCGTTTTCACGCGGGAGAAAACGGGAGATCCCGTTTCACGGATAATCCTATTGTATAACATGACGATCATTTATATACCGCAATAGAGGGACTTATCGAGGTAATAATTCAGCCGCGATTTTGCGCCCTACACACCGGAGAGATGAGTATTTCAGAAACGAGCGATTACATGACGTGGGTGCCTTTGAATAATATATTTTGCCAAAGCTCTCCACAAGCGAGAAACACGCGTCTCACACGCAGGGCGGAAAGCAATCAGGTATTAAAGCGTTTGTGCAGCGTGGTATCGGACTTTACTGCATCCAAACGAGAGAGTGAGAAAAGCAGTATAAAAGATAAAGAGAGAGAGAGAGAGAGAGAGAGAGAGAGAGAAATAGAGAGAAAGAGAAAGAACGCACGAGACCTCCCTCCCCCCTGCAACTAAAAGAAAAATGTGGAGCGGAATAATTTAATCCGTCGCCATGTGATCGACCGTAAAGTCGTGCTTTAAAAATCGTCCCCCTGTACTTTTTTTATCGCTCCTCGTTTTATAACGGCGGTCGACATCGAAGCCAGAAGCCAATCGAAGGGCTCCAGCATCCCATGGCAATTGCTAACACGTACGCGGGCTACTTTATTTGCTAAATATTGTAACGTCACGACGTCACGCGTTTCCCACGAGTAACTTGTTTTTTTTTCTGGATCACGCACGGCGTGCCGATTCGCGTTCGTTCGATCGTGTAAACGCCGCGAGATTCGCACGTGCAAAAACGTTTAATCTCGCATTACAAAGTAAATGCTTCTTAATGGATTAATACGCGAGCACATGCTACGCGGTTTGCTCGGTATCAATCGGAATTGAATTAAGCGTATTTAAACGAACCGGTTTTCAACAGTTTTTTTTTATTTCGCTGTTACATAGAGCACACCGAGAGAGAAAGCGCGCTTTAAAATTCTTTCATAATTATCTGATGCAACACAACTATACGTACGATAAAATTATTTTTTTAGTTTACACATCGCAAAACAAATTAAATATAATGAACATTTTTTTCCATAAGAATTGCTGATGAAAAACGACAACTTGTAAAATATTAAATCAAATTATAATGCAATATTTCAAATCGATAATTAATAAATATAATTTTTTAATCAAGCTCTGTATTTACAAGAAAAATCGATGATACCTTTTAGAAAGCCGGTATATGTATTTTTTTCAATCAAACCGAGATGTGTTTTGGCTCGTTTGGTAAAATTATAGTGTCGCCATAATAAATTACACATTATTCCTCACGATGTTGCAACTTAAAAGGAAACCGGACCCCAACTTCTTTTTTTAGCAAGGAGATATTATTTGACTGGCGGCAGAACGCGCGATTGCGACATTCGAAAAATATGTAACCGGCTTTCGTATTTTGTTGGACCACTTCGCAACTCTGTTGCGAATCACCATGTAGAAAAAGTTGCACTCACCTCTTCGTCGGAGGGCGGCTCCTCGTAATCCGAGAGCGTGTTCTTAAAGACGAAAATGCAGTCCGACGGCTCGAAATGACGCGTGTGACCGAACTGCGTTTGTCCATCGACGGACGACTGCGTCGGTGCGGTCGTCTCCACCATATCGTAAGATAATGTGTCCGTTAACGTTAACGTCGTCGTGCACTTCCACCTAACAATCGTCTTCTCGACTCGTCGGCACGACAATTCGATTGCACGGAAAACTATAAACAAACAGAGAAAAACAAACATTTTTAGCATGCACTTACAATATTTAAATATTTTTATCAACTCTTATCTTATCGAACGTCGCAAAGGAACCAGCGACCGACATGTCAGTAATACGTTAAAGAAGTATTCTCGTTTTCGATATTAGTTTTTTTTTATATCTTCTTTTATATATAGAAGCTACAAATTTGAAATTGATACGTTTATTCTTTGATTTAAATGTTCTTTACGAGTTTCTTCAAACATTCGAAAAAGTGTTTTTGATCACTTGCAATTCTATAAGGCAAAGAAATATTGTTGCCATGATTTAAGACGCATAAATTATCAGAAACAAAGAATTAAAAAAATTTTTTATCTATAAAATGTAATTCAAACTGAATGTCTTCTAAACAAAATTTTTTAGATTAAAGTTAAAAGTAATAAAGTTAAACTAAATAAATATCGTGGTAACAGTTGTGAAAAATGTTTCGAGAAAAACGCATTAAAAACTTCGTAAACAATTTGTAGTTCGTAAAAATTTTTGTCAGTCTCTTATCTTTAACGTGCTCTATCTTTCAGGGTTCATACTATTTTGAAAATGTTTAAAAATTAATAATCCAAATCCAAAAGTAAGAACACCACATGTAAATCAAATCTAGAACGAAACAAACGAGTGCGAACAAACGCGAACGAGCAATTTACTTGCGAATTAGCGTAGAATTTTATTCTCATACTCATACATCAACCCGAGTTCATTCGTGTTGCTCTCGTACTCGTTCGTTTGATCCGGATTGCGTTTTCAATACAACCAATTTTCGCTTAGAAAAGCTTAGAGACAAAAAAATTGCACTCTTAGCGAATTTTTGATCCCGCAACCGAGTATTGCAGAAAAACCGTGTCTTCTTTTTTTTTGCGGCAGACATGCTATCTTTAGTGGATTTTGCAAAGTTAAGCGGACTCCGTGTTGAACGTGTCAAGGACGGAAAGCAGCACGAGTTGAAGATTATAACAGATTAATCATCTTTTTATTTTCAAATTGTGTCTCCGGAGGACAGATGCGGAGAAAGAGAAGGAGAGGGAAATCATAAATAGAGGTTTATATGGATATACGTTTCACTCGATACGCCACAAAATGCTTCGAAGCATTTGATCGACCAATCAGAACAAGGAATTTTATAAATTGGCCAATCGAAGAATATTTCGAAGAGCGTTTGTAGCATCAAACGGATCGCACCCTGCAACAGACATCGCACGTAGCGACGGCGCCGTGCGCCGAATCTCGGCCGCGTGCCATGCAAAACGACCCCGAGGACCCCCGAGTCATTTTCGTTTATGTCGCCCGCCTTACGCCATGAATATGCATCGCCGCGCGATACATCACGAGTGTATACATACGCGGCCGCGTTTAAAGCACTCTGCCAACGACAGAGCTCTCGCTCCCCTTTCCCTTCCTCTTCCCCTTTCGCCCGGTCGTAGCCGCCGCGCCGCGCTGCCCGCGCGATTAATCACCGCGCCTCGATATCAAAGCGTGACGGCGCGATTTTATCTCGCTCGACGACGGAAAACGCGATTAATCATTAAGGCAAGTCTCGGGAAATCGGCGCGGACGCGATCGATGCGCTCGGGCGGACGCGCGTTGGCGCGCGAATGACGTTTCATTCATACGTGTGCCGTGCCACGAGTGCACGTGTCAACGCGCGCGCGAGCACATGACCGCGACCGGCGGCGAGTGGCGAAGGGAAAAAAGCGCGTGCACTCGCGGCCGCAACGCGAATACGAGCGTGATCAGGATTGGAGAAAACGGCGCTTTCGTGTGCGTGAATCGCGCCCGCGAAACCCTCTTTCTTCCGCGTCGAGACTTTAATTTAACGCAGCACGCATGCGACGCCGCGTAAATCCACAGGCCGCACGAGTGAATCCGAACTCGGTTCTCGAGATTGCAGTCTCGCTGGCTCGCAGTTGCCGCGAGTTGCGGTCTTGGGGCTCGTGTGAGAATCTAAGCCAGAACATCCGGCGCATCTCGAGTCGAGTAAGGGATTCGAGAGGGTGGTGAGGACGGGAAATATACTCACGTTGGTCGACGCGAGGGCGAAACGCCCAACTCGACGACGCACGGATGAGGTTATGGTGCGGATCGGTGCACGCGCGAACCGCCGCGAAATTCCGTCTCGGGGCGAACAAGTGCGGACGCGTTGACGCGGACGCGCTGCCAGGATCACGACGGGCGCGACAAGTTGGTATCACCTTTGTCGGAATTCGCAATTTCAGAATTGTCATGTGCGTGCCCAGTATATAATTCCACATATGGTGCAACCAGGTGCAACACACCGCACCGCACGTCCCACGAGAACTGAGCCGGCGAATCTTTCACGATGGCGACCTCTGTTGTGAGAAACAAGTTGCGTACGGAAAGCTAGTTTTAATTCTATGTGTTATCATGGTACGGTCAAAGTACCGACCGGTTAAATTGATTTTTCAAAAAGATTACCATCCACATGTTTTACGTATTTTATTTTTATTACGTTTACACGAAATCCTTTTCGTTTTTTGTAAACAGTACAATGTAAATTATTATAACGTGTATAACATAATACAGAAGTAAAATTAAATTATAGCATAATTAATATATTAATACTTCTTCATATATTAAAAAATAAAAAATTATGCAATTAAGAAACCAAAGAATTTTCATTATTTCTGTGATTATTATTTACATAGGCAATGTGTAAAACATAATTTATCTTTAGTTCAACATTGTATAAATATGCACTTAAATTAATTATATTTTACATGTAAATGCCCAATCCTGCTAATGAAATTAATAAAATTTTTTAAAATGAGAACGTGTTCATGGAATTTTGGGGCAAGACGCAAAATTGTTCATAAACAATAGCTTTTTTTAACCAGATATATTTTCGTAGAAAAATATTCAGAGCTTATAAAATTCTTTTTTTTTATAAATATATCAATAAGCTTGGACTTCGTATCAAAAGGGGTAATAACAAGTCTAAGGAGAATTTATGATAATGTGACAGATAATGCAAAACTCATAATTCCATAGCTTCTTTCGGAGCTGACTCTTCTGTCACATTAATGTGTCTACGTGTGAGAGCGGCGGTGTCTTTCGGTCTTAACGTGATACTTCCCTCGTCGTAATTGTTAGAAAATTTGCATTCGTTTATAGAGATGTTTTTAAGAGAC
Organism: Monomorium pharaonis; assembly: GCF_013373865.1. Lineage (NCBI taxonomy): Eukaryota > Metazoa > Arthropoda > Insecta > Hymenoptera > Formicidae > Monomorium > Monomorium pharaonis. The sequence goes on along the minus strand of NC_050475.1, from coordinate 18,207,459 downwards.
ACAAGGCTCGATTCGCTCCCCACCTTTATACTCTCTGAACGAGTTACTTTCTCAGTTTCCATCACTATAGCATACCCGTTTTCAATAGACTCGAAGGAACATTTGGTCGCGGTAAAACGTGCATTATCATTGAGCTGAAAAAAAAGAACAGTATGCATTTATTTCGAATATTCCAAAGAGCAACAATCGAGATTGATCGAAGTAATCTTACCCGTATACCCTCGCAACAGCTTTCAAAATGGCAATCATTCATAACAACTTCACCAGTTCCATAAATAATGATAGCGGTTCCTAATCCTTGGAAAATCACCTTCTCAAGTACTAATTTGGCTCCTGGCATAACAACCGCGCCCCATTTAGCGGTATTTACCGTGGCATTTGAAACACGTATTCTGGAACCAGTTACAAGTACAGTACAGTCCTTTCTGACAATTATACCTGCCTGAAGTGTTCCCAAGTCGACGCAGAAATTCCTCAACAATATCTGTTGGGTTTCACAAAATAAATCACAAGATCAATAGACGAAAAGTGATAGGAATGTCAGAGAATTTGCTACTCAGACATATAATACCTCGTTGCCAGAGAAATCGAACAAAGATGACGACATATCCGGATCACATGGAGAAATTATGGTGTTCTCTACATTAGAAATTCCTAAAATTGCACCCCCATCTTCTAATCCAGTGGAACCTTTAATCGTGTGATTTCCTTCGCCTAATAGAATAGTGTCGCTTGTTTCAAACATATCCATAACATCATCCAAATATCCACAAATTCTGAAATATAAACAGTGTAGAAACTAATGATTATATTCAACTTTTCAAATTTTCTTACTTAACAGAATGAAAGACTTACTTAACAGGTGCATCCTCGGGCAACATTGTTTGAATTTTATTAGAAAGTTCATGCAGCTCTTTGACAATACCACCTGACCACACAAAATAGTACATGCTTTTCTTATTTTCATTATCACTGCGCTTTTTTCTTCTGTTAAACGACTGATTCTTCCCAAGCAATCCTCTTAACGCAGGATTCTCGAGCAGGTCCAATTCTGCTTTAATCTGCTGAAGCCGAAAATGAAGCTTCATCAGAGTACAAGTCTCCTGCGCCAGTTCTTCAGGTACGTTATCCTCGTGGAAGTCCTCGGGCAGCAAAGCCTCGTACGTCGAAATCTTCTTCTGTATCTCCTTTCCCTCGCTGATTAATGACCTAATGATGTCGCATGTGTCCTTACTAATAACTCCATTGTTCATATCGAAGAACAGTCTGATTCTGCGTTCCAGGTGCTGGTCCACCCAATCGATATTGTCATCCTCATCCTCGTCCCATGGCATCCATAGATAATTGTAAAAGAATCTTAACCGATCCACGCAGTGCGCTGTGCCCACTATGTCCAAGCTGTGGTTCGTCTGATCGATAGTGGGGTACAGCTCGATCAGCGGCACCTCGTGCTTTTCGGGCAGATGTATGTCATCCTGGACGGCTGTGATCTTCACCAGGGCGTTCAGCACAGGATAGTCCATGCCCAACACTTCCACCAGGACGATCGTCGGGTAACGGATACTGTAATTCTCGCACGTGGAGCGCGATATCTTCCACAACGCCTGCCAGCCGACCGGCTCGATGACGAGTTCCACGTCGCAGATCCATTCCGCTCGGATGCTCGACGCGGGCACTACCCTTCCATCCGCGGACAGTATACTGGTGTACTCCTCCAATCGCTCGGCGAGGGTCTTGTCGTGGAAGGTGTATATATTCGTATATTCGCCCATTTTTTTTTTTATAAACACGTGATGGTAACCGTTACTTAAAAAAAATAATGTTTCTCACGTCGTACGATACGAATCTTCGTAATTTCTTAGTTTCCAGCACTTGATTTACGAAATATTCCGTTTCTTCTTTTGGTCTTTCGGTCTTCTGGCTTCAGTAGTCTTCAGCTCGGATCACTACTCCGATCAGTGTGTGCATACAGGCGTCACGTTTTAAAAATTTTAACACAGCACGTTTCGAAAAACACACGCGATCGGAAGCGACATTAGAAAGACGCCATCGGAAACAGACATACAACAGAACATACGTGTGTCCTATCGCGAGTAGGCTCGCGACGAGCTCAACGGATAATCGACGAAGAGCGCCAATCGATAACAAAAATCTGTTTTAAACGATATTATCCTGTGTATTATAAGATTCGCGGCAGAAAAAATGGGATAGATAAAATTCGTAATTTTTCAAACTTTTCTCCTAGAAAATTAATTTAAATTAATTTAAACAACTAGTTCATAATACATATACATATACTTCCTCATTTTATGATTTATTTTGTACCTATAATTAATTTGATTACAACTTAAATTTACCAGCGAAAATCTATATAGAATTTTGAAAATTATCTAAAAAGACTTTGGCTTATCGTTTTGTCGCAAAAATGTGGTTTGAATTGTTTAAATTTGAGCGCAGAAAATACACATTTTTTGTTTTAAAGTTGCATTGCACAAATAAAGTTTTAAATTATTTCTGATAATAATAAATAATAATTAAAATTATTACAGAATTAAAAAATTAATATTCAACAGTAATATTTCCAATAATACCAAAATAACATAATTATGATAATAAATATTCTCTCTCGAAGTCGCGGAAAACGCGATTCTTTTAATATTATTAATATAATATTAATAATAACCGTTTTTAATTATTTCAAATTATTATCTAGTTTGAAAATTTTAGGAGATTGGAATAAAATAATTACAAAAAATTTCTCTCGGTTCTTAAAGTATCTTTTCATGCTAACATTTAATGCTCATTTTCAGCATCAACACGAAAAAGTACTTTATCGCAAAAAATATGCGCTTTCATTAAATGTTATTAACCTTCACACACACTCGATTCTACCGCTGCTCAGACAGTAGAAAAAATACGAAAAGATATATGCTATACTGTCGATTTAGAATCATAAACGCGCATGCATCAAGTACATACCTGGCACTCTTGTATTATTTTTTACGTGTTTGAGGCTGTTCAACAAGAAAACTGCGCGAAACGGCTTCCGTCAAAAAAAAACTTCTCGATTCGGTTATCGGCGGCAAATGGCGGCCTTTTGCGCGCCTGATTCTACCGCTGCTGAAAGACCATGCAAAAAATATGATCATCGCTATTATCGAATTGTTATCGAAGATCATTAGCGCACATGCAGGTACATACCTGATGTTCCTTTAACTGGGCACTTTTTGAGGTCGTTCAACAAGTAAAACGGCACAAAACAGGCGGAAAGATTCCTCAGTTCACGAGGAAACCACCACGAGCGAACAATTACCAGGCGTGTACAAGATCGAACTACAAGTCTTGCCGAAATCGCGATGCCGACGCGCAAAGACGATCACTCGCGACGTTCAGAAGAAGCCGCGAAACGCGTCGAGGAACGTTCGAGCACGAATTTTCACGACCACTCGCCTTCGCGCGGCGTAAATCGCGGAAGAGACACAGAACGATTCGCAACGCGTCGCCACACTTTCGGCAAGTGGCCGTTGTAACTTTCGAGAATCGCAATCTCGGATGTTTGCGAGTATTCGAAATGTCGACTCGCGCCAAGTCGACGACGCGGCGCAAACTTCATGCCGCACAGGGGCCGGAAAATCCTAACCTTAAATGTAGGAATTTTTAACCTTTTCACGTGGAAATGTTAACATCGAATAAGATTAATTTTTGCGCAAATAAATTTCTCGCGCATCCTGAATAAATCGCACGTTTTTCCCCCAGACGTGTTTTTGTCAGGAAATTAAAATTCTTGACGCGAACAGGGGAACGGGATAAATTACCCCTTTCGCAGCGAAGCGCACATAATTGTATCTCTCGTGTCAAAATTAATATATATATCAAATATTTTGTACATGTATAAATTATAAATCGTCGCTGATCCAAATTCGAACTTTCGCGATCGATAATAATTATTACGATGAGCAGTACAGAAGCATTCTATATTTAGCCTAACGCTTCTATTTATATCGAAGACGATTCCCCGAAATAAGCCTGTCTAGATGGTTCCACGTCTTCTCTAAGTTTTAATACGATGTACAAGCGACTCCTGAATCATTCTAAGATGAACGTGTGCTGAACCAGCAGACAAAATTGCAGTGACAAAACTTGAAACTCGTTTTAAAAACCTAATAGTCAATCGATTATAAAGTGTCAAATCAAAAGGTGAGGCATTTCAATTAGAATCTACTTCTTCTGTTATTTCTCAGTGTTTAACAAAATATCAGCTTTCTAGCAAAATCATTGCAATACAATTATAATTTATATATATAGAAATTATAGTCATATTTTTCACCTATTAATGTTTCATTCCCAGTTAGCAAGCTGACATTTATGTTTTTCATATTTTAATATCAAATCAAAATAATGGAGCTTACTATTTGGGTATCTATTATAATTTAATAATTACTGCATCATCTTTTATACTTTTTGCGTTAAACAAAAATGAAGCATATAAAATATACACAGATACAAAAAATGCATCTTTCCATTAAAAAATATATAATGCAGCATATTTTATATTGTAGATTTCTTCCACCATGACGGAGTCAGATATGACTGCGCAGGAGTGGAAAGAGTTGGGCAACGAAGAATTTAACAAGGGTAATTGGTCAGAGGCCTTAAGTCATTACACAAACGCTTTGAAACTAGTAAACGAGGATAGTGCAGAGAAAGCAGTGTACTATAAGAATAGAGCTGCTGCTTATTTGAAGCTACATGATTATGAGAAAGTAATCGAAGACTGCAACAATGTGCTAAAGATATGTTGTAATGATCCCAAGGCACTATTTCGTAGATGCCAAGCACTGGAGGCATTAGAACGATTTGAGGAGGCATATCGAGACGCAAGAAACATTATTTTAGTTGACCCTAATAACAAAGCTATCCAACCTATAGCGGCGCGTTTACATGAAATTGTACAAGAACGTCATAAGGAAAATTCACGTATCAGTACCAAGGTAAATATTTCACCACTACAAAAAATTTATCAACTCTCCTTTTCAAGTCCTTCCTGGAACTGCCGGTCCTTTATGACTAATGATTGTCATCTCCCATTAATTTATAAAAATTTTTTAATTTTTACTATATAAATATAAATTATACAAATATAATTTTTTGCAAGTTAATAGTTATATTATAATTTTACTACAAATTATGATATTTAAGTATGTGCTTAATTTTGGTTTAGGTATCACAAATGTTAGATCTGGCATTTAATGCGAGCACAGATAAGGAAAAACGTGAAACCGCTATGAATAATCTGCTTGTACTTGCACGTGAGAGAGCCGGTGCTGAGGAGCTCTTCAAAAGAGGAACTATATCCAAAATAGCACAGCTTGTAAAAATCGAAAAGAACGATGAAGTCATCTGTAGTGCGATTCGTATTGTAGGTGAATTGTGTAAAAACAATGTCAATCAAACTAAATCTATTGTAAAAGACATAGGTTTGCCTTGGTATCTAGATATGATAAACAGCACATCTACGGAGAGAGTAAATGCATCTCAATATTGTCTACAGGTAAATATCGCGTGAAATATGTAATTTTCATACATACGTTACTAAAATTCATTGTCTAATGTTTTCAGAATATACTAAACGCTTACAGTGGTATGGATAATAAACCCGATTCGAAACCCGACAAAGCTTTATGCGAGGCGCATAAGAAAGAAATAGACACGGTTTTGTCATGTTTGTTGTACAGTGTAACGAATAGAACGATAACGGGTCTCGCGAGAGACGCGATAATAGAGCTTATTATGCGTAACATTCATTATACCGCGTTAGACTGGGCCGAACGATTGGTCGAGCTTCGCGGTTTGCAGAGACTAATGGAAGTAGCCAGTGAAATGGAGGAATACAAATATGAATCCTCAATGAATATCACGTCTTCCACGCGAACTATAACCAGTGTGTGTTTAGCCAAAATATACGAGAATATGTATTACGATGCCGCTAAGGAAAAATTTCGCAACGCTATTGATGAATTTATTAAAGATAAATTGCTTTCATCTGACCTAGAATCTAAGGTAGGAATTTTAAGAACTTTAAATATATCTTTAATTATTTGAATTATTCTAAAATAAAAGATTAAGTATCTTTTTTAACTATAGCCTCTTTGAGCGGTTTAAAATTTATTTTTTTAAATATTGTTTTTTTTTTTTAGTTGTTGCCATTGTATATTAAAAAAAATTTTCAATTAAAATGCCATTATAACAAAATTTATTGAAAAGAATATAATTTTAACTTCTATTTTATTTTGTGAAAATAATTTATCAGAAATTTTCCTAATTTTTATCAAAATTTAACAAAACTGCCTATTTTTATTTTAAAAAAATTAATGGTTATTTTAAGAATTATAAAGTTTAAGAATTACACATTATTAATCAAATGTTTTACACAGGTTCGTGTAGTAGTTGCGATAACAACCTTATTATTAGGTCCACTAGATGTTGGAAATGCAGTTGTGGCTAAAGAAGGAATTCTAGAGATGATCCTCGTTATGGCGGGAACAGATGATGTATTGCAGCAAAGAGTGGCTTGTGAGTGTATCGTTGCCGCTGCGACCAAGAAAGATAAGGCCAACGCGATCATAAATCAAGGTGTAAATATATTAAAGAAGCTGTATCAATCTAAGAACGATTCGATTCGAGTTCGAGCGTTAGTGGGTTTGTGCAAATTGGGCAGTTCAGGAGGCACGGACGCGACCATTAGACCATTTGCGGATGGAGCAACGAAGAAATTGGCCGAAGCTTGCAGACGATTCTTGATCAATCCTAAGAAAGAGAAAGACATGAGGAAATGGGCTGTTGAAGGTTTGTCGTATCTCACCTTTGACGCCGAAGTCAAAGAAAAGTTGATCGAGGACCAGGAAGCTGTGCAGGCGATGATTGAGCTCGCCAAGACTGGTGACCAATCGGTTCTCTACGGTGTAGTCACGACATTAGTGAACCTATGTAACGCTTACGATAAGCAGGAAATGGTACCTGAGATGATAGAATTGGCAAAATTTGCAAAACATCATATTCCTGAGGAACACGAACTGGACGACGTCGACTTTGTAAATAAAAGACTATGCACGTTGGCGAAGGCCGGTGTGACCAGTGCTTTAGTGAATCTTGCTAAAACAGACAGTCAGAACAGTAAAGAATTAATAGCCCGCGTTTTCAACGCGATATGCAGTCAACAAGAAGTGAGAGGAATGATTGTTCAACAAGGTGGCGCGAAAGCATTGCTGCCATTAGCGTTAGATGGCACAGACAAAGGAAAAAAACAAGCTTCACAGGCTCTAGCTCGTCTGACTATCACAATAAATCCGGAGGTCGCATTTCCCGGTCAGAGGATTATGGAAATCGTCCGACCGTTCATAAATCTTTTAAATCCGGAGTGTTCTGCGCTCGAGAATTTTGAGGCTCTAATGGCTTTGTGCAATCTAGCTGGTATCAACGACAGCCTGCGAAAACGTATACTGAAAGAGGGAGGATTCCAGAAGGTTGAAGCCTACATGTACGAGGATCACTACATGTTGAAACGCGCATCCACGGAAGTTATAAACAATTTGATAATGTGCGACGACGTAATTCAATATTTCGAGCAGGAAAATGATCGAATCAAATATCTTGTGATACTGTGTCAGGACGAAGATGAAGTTACCTGCAAGGCAGCAGCTGGAGGTCTAGCAATGCTGACACCACGCAGTAAAAAAGTTTGTGAGAAAATTTTTGACTCGAAAGACTGGCTGGAATCCTTACATTTTTTACTCGCTAATCCAAACAGCGACTTGCAACATAGAGGTGTTGTAATTGTGCTGAATATGATAAATAGCTCAAAAGACGTCGCTGCGAAACTCATTGAAACGGACATAATGGAACTGCTGATGGGATTGAGCAAAAACGATACTGTGCAAAACAAGATCAAGGAATTAGCGTCCACTGCCTTAGAAGCTGCTGCGAAATGGAAACTGATCGAGAAAAACGTCGAGAATGAAGCGTCACAAAACACTGGTAATACAGAAAACGTTGAGTAATATATGTGAAAATTTTGATAATGTTAACCGAGAGGTTGTATGTCTTCCTCATATTTCAAATCAAGTGCCTTAAATATAAAATTAACGTTATGATTAAATTTTGTTTTGCAATTTTGTTATTCATGCAGTTATATATAATTTATGTTCATATAACTTTAAATATACAATCTTTGTGTAGGATATAGCTTATTTAAGAGATAAATTAAAGTGCAATATTTTATAATAATGATTATAATGTATGATATAAAAATGATTGTAAGTATGAAATAACACATGCACACGGAGAGTATAAAATATTTTATTAAAATAATTAAATGTATTTAGCATGAAATCGTAATTATTAGGATAAAAAAATCATTATCGCATGTATTTAATTATGCTTTCATGATTATACAAATGTATAAGAATAGTATTTTTTAAATACGATATTACATATATTTAATAACATTACACATATTTATAATATATTTATTTTTTAATATCACATATCAATTATGCTATTTAACAATCACAAAAATTTTTACAAATCTTTTATAAAGATTAAATATATATCAGAAAACTCTAAAAACAAAGTAAATTTTAAATTTATTTAAAAAATAAATCATATATATATAAAATAAAAGATGACAATATATTAGGAGATCATTTTTCAAGATCAAAACTTTCCAACTATTTGTTATATTAATAAATCTTGAAATTTTGTTTTTTAGAAAATATTAAAAAATCCTTATAAAGAAACCCTTAAACAATTTATTTTAATACGAAAATGTATTGTAAACTACAATTTAAAACAAACAACAAACATAATGAACTAAAGTTGAAATTTTAACAAAATAACAATTACAAAAATGTTACTTTCATGTATTATAAAACATACATTGACATAGGCATGCTCTAATATATCACGAATTTAAAAAGGGATGAGCCAATGCTTGATCTGCAGTAATACGTGTCTTATAATCTAAATCTAGAAGTTTTGTCAAAAGATGATATGCTTCCTTGGGATATTCGATATCTGGTGGTACCTTAAAGTTTTATCATGATTTTAAGACATTGTAAGATAATTATTCTGTACGTTACTGAAGCAATAAGAACGACAGTTTAATATAAAGATTTTGTTTGACAACAAAATTCTCATGTATTAAAAAGACATTAAAATCATTGCTAACAGCAAAATCCTTATCAATAGTTATATAATAATATTCGGCAATTGTCAATCAAATTCGAAAACCTTCCAACTCCATTTTTTTGCGAAATTAAGGTACTTATTTCGTACAATTTTTCTTGTCAAGATAAGTCGTATGAAATAAATCTCAATTTCGTAAAAAAATAAAGTTAGGAGGTTTTTTAATTTGGCCAATGTTATAATTTTAATGAAAATTCATAGATTTAATTAATTATTATACTTTCTGCAATATTGCTTCATTAAATAAAAAATATTTTAAATATAAATGAAAGATATACCTTATGTATACTATTGTTTGTATCGTATATTGTATTTTTTTTGTTTCTTTCCTTTAATTTTAAGCACAAAGATATAATATCCATGTTTGGCAAATTTTCACTAAAAATAACTTTTTTACCTGAATCAAAAAGAAAATAAATAATAAATAATAAAAATAATATACAAAATTAATAAAAATTAATGAAATAAAAAACATAAGAATTTGAATAAATGAGTCATTTGTCGTAATCGCAGTATTTGTTAAAGTACCTAATTTTTGTGCACATTTTTGTACTTCTTTAGAGCCAAATATTGTCGTAATTTCTGCTAAAGCTGTGCAGTCGTCAGGCGAGCGAAAAAACGGTTGTGAACCACTGAGTATGCATAACATTATTACACCGCAAGCCCAGATATCAATCGCTGAAATTTTTATTCTTTCTAGATGTACAAGGATTTATTTTCAACGTTATACGAATATTTTTCAACATACCTGATGTTTGTAAAACATGTTTCAATAAAACTTCTGGGGCACGAAACCCCGGCGTGCCCGCACGAGATGCTACTTGTTGCGGTTCATTTAAACATATTAGGCATACTTTAGGTTTTCCAAAACAATGACATTTATTATTCACAGTTTTCTTAACAGCAAAATTAGGTTGAAGACTCAAGTTATTCTAAAACAAATTACGAGAGATACAAACTGTCTGGCTACTTTAATAACTCATATAAAATGTTACTCTACTTCATTAAATCTCTTCCGTTTTGTTCCGCTTTGTACTTCAATGCTCTCGTCGCTTATTTTTCTCGTACTTTTCAGTTTCTCCTCGTGACATTCTTGTGCAAGGCCAAAATCCACTAATAAGTATCTAAATAAAAATTAATCGTAATTTTTTTGTGTCATAGAAAAAAATATATTTTATCGTACAAGTTTACCTTCTATTTGTACGATCATAAAGAAAATTGCTAGGTTTTACATCTCTGTGTATGATATGAAATTTGTGAACTCTTCGTAAAGCAGTTAACAGTGCTCTCATGTAATCCTTTGTTTCCTCAACGCTCATATCTTGAATGTATTCCTAATATTCATAATTATCACGAGTATTTTAATAATTATCATGAGAGATTATGCTATACATAGACTCGAATGTAAATAGCAAACTTACTGAGAATTTATTGTGCCTCATATACGGCATTACAAATACTACCGAACTGCGGTGCCTCAAAGTTAATTCCAATCCAACAATGTAATCTTTTCCTCTGAAATATTCAGTACATTCTTGCCAATGTTTTTAATTATAGAAAATTATATATAAAATTATATGTAAAACAACAATATATTTTCTTTCTATGAAATGATTCCTAAACACTCAATATTATTGCACAATATTTGGATTGCGAAATATTATTGCAGGCTATATTGAGCTCAATTATCTAGAGGTATATTATTATAATATTATCCTTGTGCTACTTAAAATGCTGTTCTTTTTATTTAAAATTAGCTTAACTTACCCTAATAATTGCAAGTATTGCAATTCGCGTCTAATCCTGTCGGGATGGCAGGTAGGAATCAATTGTTTCAATGCAAACTTCTTGCGTCCATCTGAAGACTTTAAAGTAGCCAAGTAAACTGTGCTAAACGCACCTTTCCCAACTTTATAATGCACATCAAAAAGTTTGTTCACTATTGGGATTGACATTGCAAGATTTGCACTGTCTCTTGCTAGAATAATAATGTATCTTATGAAATGTATATGTATCTATGAAACTTGTATGTTTTTTATTTTAGAAAGAATAATATTAAAATGCTCTTTCAACAAAAACGATCGATACGTTATTATTTTCGATAATAAATTATTGAGTTGTTTGAATTTACTATATGTGATCATATTGTTCGGATAAGTAAATATAATAGTTTAAAAAAAACTAGCACTCTCAAATTAGCTGAATGTGTCAAATTAGCTTAAATCCTTGCGATTAAATCCATAAGTCATTTGTCAATAAAATGACTACAAAAAACAGCTGTAGAAAATACTTTAGATACCTGTACCTGTACAAAATACTATGATAAAAATATTTGGGAATTAATATAAAAAAGTAATAGACCTCAACATTTAACATTAAAACAATCGACATGATAATAAAATTATGCGTGTATTTATGTAGCATAATGTAAATATATCTATATAGCAAATTTTAAGAAAATAACGATCTTTTTCGAGAATGATACCGTCACTTTCGTCTTGATATGTGTCGTCGGATTCCATCCTGCCCCGTATTTCCGAAATATCTTTAGTCCACGGTACCAATCACATTAATATGTCATCGAATTCACTTTCTTTTGCGGTTGTGTCATTCACCGCTAACGATTATTTTCTACTTAATTATCAACGTGATGTCGCTGAGCATAACCTGAAGATAACCTTAGAAATTGGCGCCATTCGTAAATAGCAGGTGTGATAAAGACGAATTTTCAACGTATCATTTGTCGTATAACAAGTTTTCCAATCGTGTTGATTGGCTGCAAGGCTAGAGAAGTTTTCAAGTCCACTGAAATTCTCTATCCTTTAGCCAATCAGTATACTTAAAAAATTTATTGTAATGACAAATGAAATATTGCAAGATTATTGTTTAGTTCATCAAAATCATCGATTGAATTATTGAATTCTTCACTTTTTATGCAAAATTCTTATATTTAGTAATTTCTAATATATTCACATATATGTATATGTATATATTTCTTAAATATCGCAGTGAACTCAATTGATTTTGTATAAGACGCTCAATTCACATTTAATTTTCTTAATTATATAAATAACATAAAAAATTTTGAAAAATATTTACATATTAAATTAGAAAGTTCTAATTTTTTAAATTTGATTATTCAAAACAATTATAATATAGATCATCAAATAAGAATATTAAATTTTATTTGTAAATTGAGTTTGATCAATAATAAAGAAATATTGATTTTTTATACGTGGGAATAATGTATTTCTTCTTTTATAATTTTTTCTTTTACACAGATAAAAATTTTGGACTTAGGAAAAATATTAATAAATTTACATGTTATAAAAAGAATTTAACAGAGAAAATAAATTAATTAAAGTTAAATTAAAAGTTATATATTAACTTTACTTAATTTTTAATTATAATAGTTAATAATTACTATGCAATCCTGGATATATCTGAACGCGTATTAAAAAATCGAATGTAAACTAAGATACGAGTTACAATTAAGTAAGCCGATTAATCAAATTACTTCCGATGATAAAGCCGACATTTCGTGATAAGAATTTGTTTTTAATGTTTCGCAGAGATGTTTTTTTCCGGAAAAAAAATTCCGCGACATTATAGCAATATATCTAACGTACAAAGATCGTGCAAAACCGCAAATCCGGTTCATTAGGATTTGCGACCCGGGGCGATGATCCGGTTGAGTCGGACGGGTCGAGCGCTGTTGAAAATTACGGGAGGTCGCCACGCTCGGCGACCTTGCTTTGACTTTGGAACAACGGTTTGTCGCGGCTCGGACTCGTCGAGTGGCAGCGGTGGATCGAGTGACATTACGTGTCTCGTTGATAAAGGGTTAGCAAGACTCGTTGTCACGCCCGGCAATACTCGCCTCTTCTCCAGGGACATCGCGGTGAACCAGATCACGAGAGAAAGCATCATCGCCATGGCGCTTAACAAGCTCAGCATCGACAAGGTGGAGTTGGCAGATAAGAGAGTACTTATACGGTATGTGTACGATTTTTTACTTTTCATTGATTTTGTTGAGAAAAGGCGGCAGCAAGAAGTGAATACGCGCAAACGCAATGAAAATATAATTGAACAACATGACTTTCCAGAGTCGACTTCAACGTGCCACTGAAGGAGGGAAAAATAACAAATAATCAAAGAATTGTTGCTGCGCTAGACACAGTGAGGTACGCCATTGACAAAAAGGCCAAATCGGTCGTGTTGATGTCTCATCTGGGTCGACCGGATGGTAAGAGGGATGAAAAGTACACGTTGAAACCCGTGGCCGAGGAGCTGAAAACCTTGTTAGGAAAGGAGATCCTGTTTCTGAACGATTGCGTTGGATCCGAGGTTGAGGCTGCTTGTGCCAATCCTGCACCCGGTACCATTATTTTGTTGGAAAACCTAAGATTTCACATTGAGGAAGAGGGTAAAGGAATAGGTCCTGATGGAAGTAAGGTGTGTACAATTATTTTTATATTACTCGAGCTATTGTTTTTAATTCAATATAAACTATGAATGTAAATAATTATTTCAGATTAAAGCTGACAAGGATAAAGTCACTGAATTTAGAGCGTCTCTGCGAAAACTAGGAGATGTGTACATAAACGATGCTTTTGGAACTGCCCATCGTGCTCACAGTTCTATGATGGGAGATGGGTTTGATATAAGAGCGAGTGGTTTTCTATTGAAAAAAGAACTCGAATACTTTGCAAAGGCTCTGGATAATCCAGAGAAACCATTTTTAGCTATTCTTGGAGGGGCTAAGATTGCTGACAAGATTCAGTTAATCAACAATCTCCTAGACAAAGTAAACGAAATGATTATTGGAGGTGGTATGGCTTACACATTTTTAAAAGTTTCAAAAAATATGAAGGTATGTTACATTTGATAAGAACTACAAAAACAACAGTGATATTTGCGATTAGATATTCTTATTTTTTATATTTACATGATTTTAGATTGGAAATTCATTATATGATGAAGAGGGAGCAAAAATTGTAAACGACTTGTTGGATAAAGCAAAGAAAAATAACGTTCAGATTCACTTGCCGGTAGATTTCGTGACCGCCGATAAATTTGCGGAGAACGCAGCAGTGAGTGCTGCAGATATCGAGAATGGTATACCTGATGGATGGATGGGTCTCGACGTCGGCCCAAAATCAAGAGATTTATTTGCAGGTGCGATCATATTTCTTTTATTCACATATCAAAGATTTCTTTAAAGTACTCGTAAAAAAATGATTATACTTTCCTGGTACAGAACCAATTAAGAGAGCAAAAGTCATAGTGTGGAACGGTCCAGCGGGGGTATTTGAATTCGAAAACTTCAGTAAGGGTACAAAGAGCTTGATGGACAACATCGTCGAGGCAACAACTCGAGGAACGATCACCATCATCGGTGGCGGCGACACGGCGACGTGCGCGGCCAAATGGAAAACGGAGGACAAAGTGAGTCATGTGAGCACCGGCGGCGGCGCGAGTCTGGAACTCCTGGAGGGTAAAGTATTACCCGGAGTCGCCGCCCTGTCTTCATCGTAAATCTATCTTCGAAATATTGATGTAAAGACTATACATTGTTCTGTGACGTTTCTTGTGCGTGTGTTCGCGCGAGTTCTATAGAAATTTAACGAGTAGCATTCGAATGTTGGGGTGATAAGAAGTTTGCCAAAGTTGTTAATGAGATTATCGTAGAATGAAGACATATCCATTTTTTGATTCTGTGCTATCAGTGTAATCGCTTCTTTTATATTTTTTGGAAAGGCCCCATCATTCTTTCTCCAATAAATATTGAAATTATATGTTGTTAAACTCTTAGATATCTCGATAGTACAATTATATTAATGTACAGTTGTAGAGATTGTGTATATTACGTAAAATGTATTAAGACAATATAAAAATTCATCTTGTACATTAGTTATTAAGGAAATAATTGTAAAGAGACAGTCGCCGTTATACTAAATGTAATCCCTGCACGGTAAAAAGTTCGCTCATAGTTTGAACACAGACTTCGGATTACTCTGCGATTACTCGTGTTAAATTGTAAATATTATCTTTTAATTTATTTAATAGAGATATATTTTCGGTCGTCTTTAATGTCGGATCCTATATCTATTGCGGCTTGACATTTTTCTATATGTAAAAATATAATTATAAAATATAATAAATATAAAATTATATAATATATTTAATAACAAATTTTTTACATGATATTGATATATACAAATAGTTTTAAACTAAGATATATATTTAAAATTTTGACGTCCAATGAAAGTATTGGACAAAATATTAACAGAGGGGAACCCGAGACTCCTGAGAGCGGTTATCGCGTCGTTTTAGGTGTTTTCATTTATCAGCGCCTCTATGTGCACAAAATGTGCACATTGAACTATGTAGTCAAATATCTATGAATCCCGTAGGTAATATGCATGACTTTTTGGGTCTCTTCTATGCTATGTCTATTTTACAATTATATGCATATTTTAAATGTTTTATGCAAATGTGCATAATCGTGTTCTATAAATGTGCAATACCACATACACATGATATAAATTCAATTAATTGATATGATAAAAATTCACTCACCGATTGCTGTCGCCGCTCCTGCTGCTAATGCTGCTGCTGCTACTGCTACATATTTCTCCGCACATTAATAACGATCGCCCGATACTTTTATTCGGCAATCCCGATATTACGGATAATATATTACACACACGAGTGAAACGTAAACCGCGCGCGAGAATTTCACTTGGCACGACCGTTACATTTGAAAAAATACGTTAAAAGTACGGGACGTCAAGACACACTGAACAGAAGTAAATCAATTCGCTCCCAGAGTTTCGTATCTCTGTATGATTGCGCGACGACTAATAAAAGTTTTATTGGCACGATCGACATTCTACCGAACGGAGCAAACACTTTACTCGAACGTGCACGCGAACACTTCACTCGAAACCGAACGCACGATGCCGCGCTTTACCATGAATACGACCTCTCTTACGGGATTTCACATGCCTCGCGGGTTGTTTATTAGCGCGACGACACTCTCAACACAATATACCGTACCTGCGCACAATGAATTCTGGACACGCGAGACACGCACAGAGTCGACAGAGTGTCCGATGGTCCGACCGGCGCTGGAGCGCGAAGAAACATGGCGGCAGCAACGTACGGGGCGTACGTGACCGCTGGCAGGCAGACTCGGCGGTACTCGGCGCTAGTCGGCGCCACTCGCCGCGCCTGCGTCGCTGCCGCCATGTTGCTTCGTTGCTCCGCGCTCCCCAGTCACGTACGCCACTCCAGCGCCGCCGGTCAGTCATTCAAACGCTCTGTCGACTCCGTGCGTATTTCGCATTCAGAATTGAATTGTGCGGTATTATGCAGGTACGGTGTTGTGGTGAGAGTGCCGTCGTGCTGCTAGCAAACGATACGCGAGCCGTGAGATCGAAAGCGCGGCGTCGTGCGTTTGCCTTCGATCTCGAGTAAGTGTTCGCGTGTGTGTTCGAGCCAAGTGTTTGCTCGAAGAGGATACGTTCTGTAAAATATCGCGAGTGCTAATTGTGAAGTGCTACTAATCGTCGTGCGAGCATACGAAATTTTCGAAACAAATTTACCTCCGTTTGTTGTGTCTCGGCGCGTAGTTTTCATTCGAACGGTTTTCCTCGGCCTTCCGCGAAGTTACGTGACGTCACGCCACTTTCGCATGTTGATTTTCGTTCCAGGCAAAGTTTTCGTGTGCGCGTATTCGCTCGAGGAGGGTACGCAATCCGTTCAGTGGAATCGTGCCAATAATAAAACTTATTTACTAGTTGTCGCGCAATCATACAGTGATACAAAACTCTGGGAGCGAATTGATTTACTTCTGTTCAGTGTGTCTTGACGTGCCGTACTTTTAACGTATTTTTTCAAATGTAACGATCGCGCCAAGTGAAATTCTCGCGCGCGGTTTACGTTTTACTCGTGTGTGATATGTGTGATATATTATTCGTAATATCGGGATTTCCGAATAAAAGTATCGGGCGATCGTTATTAATGTGCAGTTCGAGAATAGCAGGATGATGTCAGCAGAAAGCGGCATCCATAGAGCTACTCGGTATTCCGGAAAAGGAATGTAGCAGTAGCAGCAGCAGCAGCAACAGGAGCAGCGACAGCAATCGGTGAGTGAATTTTTATCAAATCAATCAATTAATTGAATTTATATCATGTATATGTGGTATTGCACATTTATAGAACACGATTATGCACATTTGCATAAAACAGATTTAAAATATGAATGCGTATAATTGTAAAATTTACGGGTATAGCATGAAACAAAATCAAATAAACGTGGACATAGCATAGAAGAGACCCAAAAAGTCATACACATTACCTATGGGATTCATAGATATTTGACTACATAGTTTAATGTGCACATTTTATGCACGTAGAGGCGCTGATGGATGTGAAAAGATGGATGTGAAAACATCCTAAAACGACGCGATGACCGCGCTCTCAAGTTTCTCTCTAATATTAATTAAAATTTCTAGGAAACAAATTCTCTTATTGGCCATTGCCGAGCGTTGGCAAGACGTAATATGGAGTGCAAAGGTGTAATACAGTGCAGATAAAAAGAGTCAAAAGTGACATCTCTTGCGTTCATTCGTAGTATCATCAAGCATGGCGGCAACCGTGGCGGTGAAGGATGTTAACACTTTTCTTAGTCAAAAGCAAAATGTTGCTGACAAAGAGCTGGCCGCGGAGTGGGCGCAGCTTGAGGAACTCTACAGCAAACGGTAAATACGACAGTTATGATATTTTTTACGGCGGACCCCCCACAGAATGATGAGATATAGTGACGACTCTTCCCCGTCTCGGTGACTTGCAGGCTTTGGCATCAGCTGACGCTGAAACTAGAGACGTTTGTAAAGAATCCAGTGCTTCAGCAGGGAGATAATCTTGTGCAGCTTTACAGCAACTTCCTGTCGACCTTTGAGAACAAGTGAGCATTGCCAATTAGGCCTTATTTCAATTTTAAATAGTATGTAAGACCTTATATGGTGAAGTATACATTCTCACCTATATTAGTTGTCCTATATCCACACGCTCTTTGTTAATTTCATTAGCTATTAAGATTGTTGTTTCCCCATAGAATAAATCCATTGTCGTTGGTGGAAATACTGGCTCATGTGATACAACAATTTCAAGATAAGCAAGAGGCGATTAAATTTCTGGAGAAGACAGAGGCAAAGGTCCAGAGCAACAATGAAGCTGTCGCCCTGTGTAAGGTTCTCAAGGGGCAGATTCTATTAGATAAACTAAACAATCAGGAGCAAGCAAAGAAGATCATCGAGGAAGTGGAGGCTATGCTAGACAATGCCGATGGTGTGACAACGGTTCATGGACGTTTTTATCTTCTTGCTAGTCGATTATATAGATTGCAGGGCAAACACGCGGAATATTATCGCACAGCATTAAGGTATCTTTACAATATGTATAAATTGAGAAAACTTAGACATCTATAAACTAATCAATTACACTTTTCTTTTTTCTTTTAATTGTCAAGATATTTAGGTTGCATCGAATTGAGTAGTTTGAGCAGACAAGAGCAAGAGCAGCATGCTTTCTTTCTTGGACTTGCCGCACTCTTGGGTGAAGGTGTCTATAATCTTGGAGAATTGCTGGCGCATCCCGTATTGGAGTCATTAAAAGGCACACCAAACAACTGGCTTGTTGATTTGTTGCAAGCCTTTAATGCTGGCGATATCGTCGCATTGGAGAGATTGAAGCCGCAATGGAGCAAAGTGGCTGATCTAGCAGCACAAGAATTAAAATTGAGGCAAAAGATCTCGTTACTTTGTCTCATGGAGATGACCTTCAAGCGGCAAGCCAACAATCGGTATATATAATTGTTTTTTTTTTTTTAAAGATATTTTTAAAACGTAGAGTACAATTTATATTGAAAATTCAATTTAAACTTGGTACTTACAAAGTATGAGTCAACTATTCCCATGGATTTTATTTTATAATTTTGTTATGAGTATATGCTATGTTCTTAATCCTCAAAGTTAAATACTAGATGATAAACATACGACGTTTTCCTTTTTAGACAGCTAACATTCGCGGAAATTTCTCAGGAGACGCGTTTACCTCTCGGCGAAGTGGAATTGCTAGTAATGAAAGCTCTTGCTCAGGGTCTTGTGCGAGGTGCCATAGATCAAGTGGCTGGCACCGTCAATATGACGTGGGTGCAACCACGCGTTTTAGATCGCAGTCAGATTGCCGGGATGGTACAACGCCTTGACGGATGGTGCAAAGATGTCAGCTCGATGGAGAAACTCTTGGAATCAAGGGCCTCTGAAATTCTCACGCTCTAAGAATATAAGTTCTCCTTTCCAACTTATTCGTTTGTTGTGTTAGCAGAATGCTGATTCTCGCGTATTCGCTATTATAAAATCAATTTAATACATGTCGCCAATAAATACAAACAATTGTTTCTTACATGAGCACTTATGGACAGAATCCTTTACATCTTTCCTTTTCTTTGGATTAAAGAAACAAAAAAGGTTGGTATATTATGATTTTTACAAGAAAATACAAAATAGAAACGAGAAGTAAATGATTTTATTTGGAAATTCGTGAAAATACATTTTTCTAGTGGTCGGTGCATTGGTAGACATTAGTGAATGTTAAATGCTGTCCTTTTTCGTGTATAATATTAAGTACTTATACTTAAATACAGATATGAATTATACAAGTTCAAGTAAAAATAGCATACTATAGCAAATATTGCTAGTCCTATTTACAACTAATTTATAATGACATGAAACAAGTAAACAAGCACAAGTGAATTAGATTCGACATGGTTGGCAACAATTAATAAATATATAATAGCTAAAAAGATTGTATAAATATATGTCTTCAGAAATTACGGGCTCTTTCACAATTTGAGTACATGATTTTGTACACTCAGTTTTTCCTAATCCCTTATTTAAAAAAGGGCAAAATTGCTACCATTTCATCATTCAAGTCTCGAATTAAAAAATTAAGTACACTTTAGAGTATGCTGTTTTCTTAATTTAAAAATTCGATTAATTAAAAAAATCAATTAAGTGAACGTTAAAAAGTACTAAACGCGAAGACTTGTACGTTTAAGTACTAACTTATTCTATATCACATGATTGACTTTCCATTCACTCTCGATCTGCTCCTTTTGCTTACATTGTGTGTCATATACAGACAATGCAACCTATGCGGTTTAGAAAGCAATGGGCTACATTATTTCGCAATGTGTGAAATAATGGCTTGGCGTGCTTCGTTAAGAACTCGCTTATTCGTCGCTCATCAAAGCTTGCTAACGCCATCAGTTAGAATCGATGAACCAAACAAAGCTAGCTATGTAGCAAAATGTTGGTATAAATTTTGGTGCAAATATATCTTGCCTTTCAATCTTCGTTCATTCAGTCTATATCCGTAGATTTCCTCTTCAGGCTGCCATCCGAGGCTGATCCAGAAACAAGGAATTTTTCTTTTAGGTACATGTAATTTTTCAACCTGGAGGCAGCGTAATCCTGAAACATACAATAATGCTCATGTACTTAAAGAAATCCAACTAAACGTGAAGCGAGAAGAAATACAAGACAAAATACATACCCAATAACCAAATGGAATCTGTGACAGTTTCGCGTTTACAATGCTCCAAAGACCCCAGAATAAGTGACTAGCTAACGAAAATATCCTCACTTCCATCATGATGCGTTCTTCCTCCAGAGATCCTTCTTTCCCCAATGTCCTTAGGTAGGCTCTTATGAAGTTGAGCTGTCGAGAGAAAAACCACCTTATAAAAACTGTATTAAAGAGAAGGTATAGAAAATTACCCTATACTTTTTTTTTAATAATTCTATATACAAACTTTTAATAGATTCATCAAGTAATATTTCAGATTTATTAAAAATATGTCAATGAGATGAAACTATGTAATAGTTTATTGTCGAAATAACTTTTACAACATTGAGAAACATTGAGAACATTATACAAGTGTAATATGAACAAATTAAACATACACAGAGTTTGAATTATTAACAAATGAGATAAATATCAGGCATTTCAAAAAAATTCAAAAAGAATAATTTAGGATGCATTATATAACAATATAATATATATATCAAAAGATGTATTAGATGTTTTGTAGATCGATATTAATGTAAAAAAAATGATTTATATACATTATTTACGCCTATCCAATATCGTATACCGGAAGATAAGTATTTCCTATTCGTTAAAAAATTCCCATTGATATTTCGTGACTAATTATCGTCAGTAGCCTGAACTGATTAAAAAAAAACATTTGCAAACTCAAACTGGTATGAATTCAGCACATATTAATTATAATTCGCGTCAATTAAAGGTTTCAAGTGATAGATAATGCATGTTTACTAGCACAGCTATTAAAATCCCGAAAAGATAACGTTCTCGAAAGGGTACGCAGGTTATGAATTGACTAGTGAGGAGAGTGTGCAGGTACTCTAGAATCGTAGATGAGTGGATCTGTGGTTCCAATGGTGATGGTACCGGTGGCACCCTGGTTCCACAAATGTAGAGCACCCACGTAAGACGGGATCCATCACAGCATAGACAGACAGTTTTCACATTGCCAGCCAATTTTTTCTCTGTTTGCAGGCATCTCAGCCTTGTCTTGACGGATTGCGGTCCTGTGAAACTAATATATACATACGCAGCACACGCCAAGCCGACACCCTACCTACTCTGCCCTGCTACCAAATAGCACAATAGCTGGCAGCCGAAAGCTGCCTCATCACGCATAATTGCGATATTGTAAAATTTTTACCGAAACAATTTATTCTTATGTATTTTTTAATTACGTCTTTGTTTATGACGATTATTATATGAAACGCGTACGATATTATCAAATTTGTATTTGCATCTCCGAATTAGATATGAATCAATTTCATATTACAATCACGAAAAACAAAACGAAAAAAGAAAATCAAATTACTATCGAATCAGTACCAATTACTATCAAAGCTCGCAAATTTTTCCTTTGCTTACTACAATTTTCTTTATCGATTTCAGGATATCCTTCCATTTTGTACTAGATATACTTATCTCTTATTTATGAACATTTTACATTATCATTTAATCCGCTTATGAAAGTACTCATGATATGATAACATTGGATGAAGAACATATTGAACAAATATCTTACCCGGATTACTTCATCTTCCAAGTCCTTTTTCTTAATTCATGCTTACCTTTTGCTCCTTTGTGGGACCGGCACCCGGACGTTCATGAAAGAAAGGATATTCCGGCGCCGTGTAGTCGTATTGCCATTCGGCGAAATGATTGGCGATATCGAACCCTCGGTAGTTGTAGGAACAATATTCGAAGTCAATGAGTACTAATTTGGGTGTTCGCGAGTTTTGGAGTAACAGTATATTTCCTTCTTGCATATCATTATGGCAAAACACAACTGGATGCTTTTGCTGCATTACAATTGACCTGTAGACAGAGAGATTAGAAAGTCTCAGTTTTTGGCACGTCTCTCTCTTTGATATCTTCTTTATATACTCCAAGTATTCCTGCTTACCTAAGCCAATTGATTTCATGCTCCAAATCTATGTACTTTATCGCACTGACATTCTCCAACTGCTGGCTGTCGATGTCCTCAATGTTCTCGAGAATGTCCGATGCAGTGTTGAGCCAATTCTGCATCGTGTCCCATATCCATGTGGGCTCTTTGCTAATTGGTATCTGCATCGTGTGTATCTGTCCCATTTTCTCCGCGATTAGTAGACTCAAGGTTGAATCCGCCAGCTCCTTCGTGAGCAAAGGTCGGGCCGGTATGTATTCCTCTATACGGCCACCAGGAAACACGCCGTGTAGCTTAGGGCCCAGCTTCCTCTCGGATAATAAAGTGAAGATGACGGATTCCGTGATAAGTCCCTCTAAGGCTCTTTCTCCATGCACCTGCCCGTAAAGTCGTAGTAAAACTTGACGAGGCTCCCCCCTGATAGGAACTGTTCCCTCAGGAAGCTGGACGTTGTACAGCCAATTACTTAGACCACCACTGAAAATAATTTTAAACTTTATTAATTAATATGTTGCTTTGTTATAAGGCTAATCTACAATGTACTTTTTTTGTTTCATGCTCTTTCATATTTTTTTGTTTGATTCTCTTTGCTTCTTTGCACACTATTTCATTAGCAATTGTGTTTCTTTTAGAGTGCGTCAATTTTTATCTCTCTAATCTAAAGATCAAATAGTGTGCAAAGAGGCAATTAACATATGTTATGTGACAAATGCATTGCATAACAGAATATAATTAAATTTAATCCTACATTGTGTATATACCCAAATACCCAAATGTCTTGATGTTGCAGTTATGTTGCCAACAATCATGCAGTAACTAATTTAGACAAACTCGGAACAAGGTGAGACAGTATTATGTCTGTTAGGTTGAACTCATGAATTCTATTTTTAACAATGGCAAATTGATAGCAACATGTCAGCATTAATTATCAATCATTTGTTGTTGTTGCCATGTTGCTGTTATATCGCAAACAATATAATGTATTATTATTGCTGACCATTTCCTTTTTTAAATGTTCCTCAACTGATTGAATGTATAAGTAGTCATGTTCCTGAATTTGTAATGTGTTTTATTTCAATGTCAACAAATGTATAGCAAATCTATAACAACACATGCAATGCATTAGTTTGCTCAAAATGCTACATCACGCTTGGTTATCTGGATAATTAAATTTAATGCTACATTACATTGTGGCCACATATAAATCTCCTCAAGGAAATCTCACCTGACACGCTTGAGAATTATGTTTTCCGCTGTGATATGTTTCCATACGCCGTGCAAGTAATCTCGACAGATTCTTGCAGCAGTTTGTTTCATTTCAGGATTCTTCTCAGACATCTGCAGCAAAAAAAAGAAAGTACTTACAGTTAATTGCTCATGATTCCGGCTCGGTAAACAAAGGAAACGCGTCACTGATGGTTTCTTAAAGAGCACAATTTTCTCTCTCACCTACTGATAAATCATCAGAGGACAGACACAATTACTCGACGATGGGGAGGTACGCGACAGGAGCGACTTGTGAGGGAGACTTGCGACGCACGCGGGCACCCCAAGATTGTTTTGTCTCTATTTGTTCAACGAAGCATGAGATCAGAAGATCGGACTCGTGATAGTTATAAATGGGGCAGATAACGTGCGAATATCATGCCAAAAGACGCGATCGTGCATACGCAATCGGGATCATCTGCTTTGACAGAAGAGAAGGCGCATGCCAACGCATGCGTTATGACGTCACGCCAGTGGATCTCAATTTCGCGTTTCGCGGCCCGCGCAACCGCAACCCTTTCCGGCGGTCTTGGGCCGGCGATTCGTAGCCGCGCTTCTTGGTGGGCTGAGAATTCAAAACTAATAATCCCTCGCGCAAAAAAGAAAATAAAAGCTTTGCGAAAGAAATTGTGAATGTCGTTTCTTGAAACGAGCGAGAACCCGAGTCCTTTTAGCCCTTCACCGTGACGTGACGTATATATAGGGCGGTTGCGAATCCTGGAGATTCCTATATTTAGATGTAAAAAAGGGAGACGAAAATAATTGCTCTCCACCCTGCGTTCCTGCGTACTTGCCGCTGTGCCTCCTCGTATTTTCCAGAATTAATTGCATATAGCATCGGGTTCGTTTTTACAGAAAAAAAGCAATAATTTAGTCGAAATTAAAAGGTAAAAACGATATGAGTCATTTAAGTCCTTCAGATAAGGACAAGGATTTTTTTATTTGCTTTGATAAACCCTATATACGTAATCCGCTATTTAACGTAAAATGTTGACGTTTCGGTTAGATAACTGATAGTTTTCTTGTTTACTCGATTTTGCAAAACAACGCCATGAGTCATAGATTTCGAGGATAGGTCTCGTGTCTTTTCATTATATGATTTTGATTCTACAAGAATTTTCCTGACAAAGCGAATGATATGTGCTAACAATTTCTATTTATACGATCGAGCAATACTTGACCGCATTTTTCTTTGACTACCTAAACATGACAAACATTTTTCGTAACAATGCTACGTTTATCACGTGGGAAGGAACTTCGCATTTTTCATTATCGCTGGAAGCGATATCATGGAAAGGAGAAAGAAAAATTATTGAAGAAAGAAAGAATATAATTTGAGAAAAAAATATTTTTAGAAGTAAAATTACTTATGACGTTTTCTTTCATATTTATTGATAAAAATTCACAAAAAATTATAAAAAATTTGATTGCGATGACATAATATATATTTCTGTGAAATACATCTCATTTTTCTTATTAATATGTTTGTCAGAAAAAATTTTTTCTGCCGTATTTAAATATTTATTTCAATAAATTAAATTTATCTCAAATAAATTTTTAATAATCATTTTCTCAGTTTTAAAGATACTGATAAAAAAGATTACTTAATTCAAATAAATATGTTATTAGTAGATACTATTCAAATAACTTTTATTTACATCACATAAATATTACTAGTTTGATATAATAAAATAGTTATTTAAATAGCATTTATTGGAACCAAATGTCCCTCTTTCAAATTACGCATTGAGAATATTAAGAATAGACATTGGAATTTAATCAATCAGAATGGATTAAATTATCTGATTGAATTCAATTCGCAGTTCTCAATCTCCAATGCGTAATCTAATACAATGAAGATCATGGAAAGTGCACTTAATTATTTATAGTCCTATAATTCTTTTTGTTGATAATAAAAAACATTACGCAACTGACAATTGATGAATATTAATTAAATCAACGAGACTTAGAAAATAGGGATGCAACAGCACGTGAACTTTCAGATCACATGACGCAAAGGGTTAAAATACATCGTAATATCTTTGCTTTTCTGCTTCGCTGTGTCTCGGGCGGTCATGCAACATTTCGCAATTTTTCCTTTTCTTTCTTTCTGCAGACACAACACCTGAGTATATATCGGGTGTTTTACCTCTCGACGAACCGTCTTCTTATCTACAAAGTCTATTATCTGTACTATGTATCTACACTTTTTACGTCTCATTTCACGAAGGAATTATTAACAGAATAGATAAAATAAATAGAAGAATTATTAATAATAAGAAATATTAAATTTCTGTATAAAATTGTTGTATAAGAACACTATTAAGAAAAATACATTTGTTTTTTTTTTATGCCTTTCCTAGGTCTTTTTTTTTAAAGAGCTCAGATTTCAACAATGTTTTACAAGTTGCGTAATTTTTTTCATATTAAGAAAAAGAATCCAGCTATAAAGAGTTATGATTACAAAGGTAAAATAAGGTGGTATATTACAGGCTTTGTGTTGTTTTTTATTTAAACTAGATTTTCCACGAGTTTTAACGAGTACGTTGAAAGACAGGGTTTTTTTTCAAATGATTGAAAATAAAAAAGGGTCCTCATTTCGAGATCTATTTTTCTACCTTTTCCTGTAGATATCTATTTTTATGAATAAATTTTTCAAACAAAACTTATGCATTTTCGAACATTCTGAATATTTATTATATAACGCGATACGCGCTTCAGTTTCAGGATGGATAGGATTAAAGTACATTTTATCACAAACGCCAACGGGCAACTTTGATGTTGTTTATACAATGTTTACGTGATAACATACTAATATGCTGTGCACACTAATCCGTCTTTGCCGAGATAAACAAATGGAGTCTGCAGCAGTTTGTGCGCAGTTTAGTTTTCCCTTGGAATATTTTGTAATGTCTGTGAATAGACGTAAGGTCTTAGATTCTGTTTTTTTATGACCTTCAATATGCCGCGCATGGCGTGAGGCTAAAACACTATTTACATACTCTGCGAATTGAATATGGTAAATTCAGCAAGTTTCGAAGAGACATTATGACTATCGTATGATAAACGGAAATTGATAAGTGACAATATTCTGCAATAAAGTGTAAAATTTATCTAAATCCTGATCCACAAAACCAAACATATAAAGCGTGATGCAAATAATTATATACTTCGTCAGACTCTGCGTTTTCGCAAAAGATCGAATTCGAGTTAAAAGGCAGAGAAGCGAAACGAAAATTGGCAGCGTTTGTGAATCTCTCTGTACATTCTTGTGTGCCTATGAAATTAGATACGTCAACGTCCAGAAAGGAAACTTGCGCGGAAGAAAGAGGACGGAGAAAGCACAGCAAATCCACACGTATTGTAACTTTCGGGAAATCGAACGGAATAAAAATAACGCGGAAAAACGCGGCGTCTTAGGATCTGAAAACAGCATCGGTTTCAACGCGTATTTTCCTTTAGCTTCGGGGAAATCAAGCGGATTAAAAAAATGAGGCGGGAAAGCGTTAACGTCTCAAAGGATCGAAAAACAGCATCGAATAAACACGCATTTTTTTTTAGCTTCAGGGAAATCAAGCGGATTAAGAAGTGAAGTGGAAAAGCGTGACGTCTTATCTACGTCCATATCTATCAATATAGACTAACTTCAATCTCGTGGTTTAAGTTACACTTCACTTTTTTCTAATTTTTAAAATTAAGAAAAGATTAAATTTTATCTCTAGTTTTATGCGTTTTCAAGTTTTACGTCAAGCTTTTATATCAATTTAATTTTCTCTAGTTTTAAGAAATTATAGGGGGAAAAAATGAAAAAAAAGTTAAATCAAAATTAAAGTTGATCTACATTGATAGAAATGGACTTTAAAAGATTGGGAAATTAAAAAAAAACAATTGGAATAAACATAATTTTAAAACATATATTTTTAAACACTCTTTTCAGCTCGGGAAAAATGAAGTGGATTAAAAAGATGAGGCGGGAAAGCGTTAATGTCTCAAAGGAAAATTGCATCGAATAAACATGTATTTTTTTTTAGCTGCAGGGAAATCAAGTGCATCGAGAAGTGAGGTGGAAAAGCGTGACGTCTTACTTACGTCTATATCTACCAATATAGATTAGCTTTAATCTCAGTTTAAGACTCGTTTCTATCAATGTAAATTAACTTTAACGCTCTCGCACGAATTTATACTCTCTTTTTCTAATTTTTGGAACTAATTTTGGAAACTAGAACAAGATAACAAGTAAATTAAACTGAGATTAAAGTTAATCTATGTTGGTAGGAACAAGCTCAAGTAATACTTCATTTTTATCTAATTCTCAAAACGAAAAAGTGATTAAATCTAATCCCTTTCCACGTCATTTTCATTTTACGTCAAGTTTTTACACAAAATTAATCTTTTTCGAATTTTAAGAATTACAAAAAATAAAGGGCAGGTTAAATTGAGAGTGAAATGTAATATGCATTAGTAGAAATGGACATTAAAGGATCAGATTTAAAAAAAAACAGAATAAACGTTATTTTTAAGCGTTTATTTTTAAACGGTTTTTTTTTAATCCAGAGGAAATGAAGCGGATTAAACGTGCAGCGGCTGGAAGGGATAGAAAACATTAATCCCGACAAACAGATGTTTTTTAATCTCGGGAAATCATATGCGGAGTAAAAAAAAATTGCGACGAAGCCAAGGTCGGAGGTGCATGCTTTTCCGGGAAGTAATTAAAGAGCGAGTGATTAAGTTCGCATTTAGGCTTGCGTCACGAGACGCGACGATTATATCGTTTCACAATGGAAAAAAATTCCGAGGTGTGGCGTGCAGAGAGAGATAAGAAAAAAAAAATCGTGCGATAAGTACCTTGTCCTCGACTCCCATGTCGAAATCTTGTTGTCGGACGAACAGCGACGACGAAAGAAAAAGAGAGAAAGAAAGACTGAAACGAGAGGCTAAGCTCCTCCTCGCCTTCCTCCTCGGGAAGAGAGATCAAAGAGGGATAACGACGGGCGACTTCCGCGACGTGATGCGATACCGCACTCCGAACAGCAAGTGTTAATTATTACTCGGCACGATCGTATCGATACGGCGAGCTGCGCGTTACGTGGCACCGGATAAGAAATAATGCGACGCGTTGCCTTACTGACGAAGCTAAGCTCGCCGTCACAGTTGATGACGAATCAGAGGGAGGGGGGGGGGACAGGTCGGGACAGGTGTGAGATTCTCTAGGTCACTGTGGAACTTGGATGCTGGGCACGTGGTCGTTTCGCCAAAAGTGAATTCGCGAACGAAGACGTTTGAATTCGAGGAGAAGAGAATAAAGGAATATGTGATTCGGCGAGACTGCTCCGAGAGCTCTACTGAGAAACACCTAGGGAACACCTCGGGAATACGTGATACCAGTTCGTTCGACGCGCTCGGAATGACGCGCGTTCCGCCGTCTGGCGCCTGGTACCCGCCAGTACCAGCTTGTTTTTGTTCGCGAGCGCCAATCGAAAGGCGCGGAGAGGGATCAGCCGGTCGGGCGATATATAACGCACGATAAAATGCTCGATGCGGCAACGCGAACGCGTCGCCGCACTTTTATCATGCGTCATATAGCTGATGGTAGTATGCCGCGTGCCTTCGAGCTGCGCGCGATAAGGGAGAGGAGTGAAGGGGAAGGGAGCGCGAAGAAAAAACTGGAATATAATACACCCCATTGTTGCGGTCGATTGCCCGCGCGACTATATACTATTTTCTTCGACCTCACTTTCCTGATTTCCTCCTTTTTGGTTGCTCCCGCCCGTTAGGGTCCAAAGTGCATCACGATGAAGCGGCTCGAGCGCCGCGTACGTGTTTTCTTCTTGATCTGAATTCTAAGTTTAGCGTCAAACGCGACCGGAGATCCTCCCCTTTCAACATTTGAAGGAGTAGAGTATAATTAGACGCCTAGAGAGAAGACGAAAAGAATTAAAAATTCAGCCCTCCTTTCCCTTCAATTCGATTACGTGCAAATGAAAAAGGGAACAGGGAGCAGTACACGTAACGACATCTTCAATAACGATTGAAGAATCGCATCCTAGAGTCGGGTCGATAAGGTAGCGCCGTCGATTAAACGGCGGACATTTTCTTGCACGACAGTCGATATCCGTTTTTCCTACGTTATCTCGTATCTTCCGAATGTATCTCATCAAAATAACATTGTTTACATGAATGTATTCGAGTATTCTGTTATTAGAAGAGAAGAATTTGAATGGAAACTCCGGGCCCCAGTTCGTCAACTAATATCTGCGAATTGTAAGTTTGACGCTTTAAATTGAACGTTTAACTGAATGCGATGTAATTGATATAAAAAATAACTGTATAAAATGTTACAAAGTTAAAATAAAACTAAAGAGCATTTTCCAAGAAGGGACACTGTTGACATAGTAGTAGTTATTAAGTAGTACGGTAAATCATGATCTTCTTGTTGCTTGTTAATGTTAAACAAACATCAAATAATTCATTATGTTTCACCGTGTCCTTTTCTATGTCTTTTGTTGAAAAATATTCGGGATCTTGAGAATAGCGAGCGTTATAATTCCTGGATCTTCTCTGCTATTCTGTCAGCCTTGTGTTTTAATTTCTTGTATTATTTCAGATGCAGCAAGCGCACACGTTTGTATACCTGCCCACGATGCGGTATAGGTTACTGTGGGGCCGAATGTTACAAGTCGGACGCGCACACGGATTGTTCCGAGAGCTTTTACAGGCAGTGCGTTGAAGACGAATTGAAGTCACAGGAGAATGATCCAGCTGGTAGGCAAAAAATGATGGAGATCCTAAAAAGAGTGCACGAGATGGACATGGAGAACAATATCTTGGAGGATAATTCAGATGAGAAAAGTTCTGGTGGCGAGGACTCTCCATTGGATTCAGACGATGAACAGGAAGTAAGAAGACTGAATAGCACTTTTTAAAAATAGACTTTTTAGAAATAGACTAGAAATGCATTCATGATTTGATGAATGTTTTTTCAGGTTCTCGATTTGGAATCCCGATTACAGAACATCAATCTTGAGGATCCAAATCAGCTCTGGTCGGTCTTATCCGAAGCAGAGAGACAAGAATTTGAGGCATTGATAAAGAATGGAGAGGTGGAAAAGCTGCTGCCCAAGTGGGTGCCGTGGTGGACTAACCAGGTAGAAAGAAAGTTAATTCAGCCTGTTGAAGAGAATGTCAAGGATGTTTATAGTGACTTAAATTATCCTGATTTGATAGACATACCATTATTTAATGAATTGCAGGTCCGTAATCATAAATTTGTATGTTTAAAGTAGCATTAAATTTGTAGTACAATTAATCATTATTATTTATTTTTTAGAAAGCGTCTCCTTATGTAATCTTTAATATGATGAATGTAATATACTCTTACGCATATATTGCCCTTTATTATATCGGAGATTATTTAAATTGTGCCGAGGAAGCTGCTAATGTTTTCCTGATTATCTGTGGAAACATGAAAAACAACAAAGTTTTTGAAGACGCAGACTCGGCTATTGAAAATGTTATAGAAAATATAAAAAGCGTGAGTAGCTTGAGTATACATTTTGTGTTAATATATACAAATGTATATATAATTTAATATTAATATAATGAGTTTTTTAATGCAATATAAATCCTGGGATTTATAGAACATTAGATATAATTTTATTAATTTGATATCTAGATTTTGCCTGTTTCATTGCTTTACAACTTATTTTTATAGTTTTGTATGGACTGTTTGATATATTTAATTAATATAACAATATAAAATTTATACTAAAAAAATTTAAATACATTAGTATCAAAATATATGCGTGTGTAGGTTGATTGGCTGGCGCAAGATGAACAAACTATAGCAGCAGTAAGGGAAGCCGGCGCTTCCATTCTGCGAGGACCAGGCGCAGAGATGAAGACAGTCTATATATCTGCGGCGCTCTCCGAGCTCTACCGATTACTAACAGCAGCGAAGAAAGAAATTTCTATCCACAAGAATGGCAATCAAGAATTTACAAAGAG
Organism: Monomorium pharaonis; assembly: GCF_013373865.1. Classification (NCBI taxonomy): domain Eukaryota; kingdom Metazoa; phylum Arthropoda; class Insecta; order Hymenoptera; family Formicidae; genus Monomorium; species Monomorium pharaonis. Next base: position 18,175,364 of record NC_050475.1, on the reverse strand, counting down.
ATTTTCGCAGAACCGCAGCACCGACGTGAATCTCTCGAAAAAAAGTATACTTTTGTATCTAAAAAAACTAGAGTATTATTTATCGTGGACAAAAAACGCCGGCACGGAAATCTTGTAAATGCAATGTTTCATTATTTAATTAAATTGTAACATTTATTAAAACAAAAAAAAGTTAGTCTTAATCTTGGAACAGTAAACTTATTTTTCTTAATCTCAAACGTGGATTATATCATCTTGTATTTGTCAAGAAAAAATGACTCATATAGCACAATATTGTCTTCAGTCCATCTTCAAGACTGTAGAATGCTTGGGAAGGAAACAACTTGCGGCACATTTATAAACTAGTATACTATTTCTAGTGTGCTGTCCATTTTTCTCTCTTCATTCAAATTTTTTAAAAATTGTGTTAAAACCTGTTCACATTGGCGTGCATAACCCTTGGTTATGCATTATTTTCAAAATATGTTCATACAGAATTTTAATCTATTATCTTCCGAAACTATAAACATTTAAAAAGATATTTAGGTTGATAAAATCATATCACGCGACCTAAAATAAATGTAATAAAAAATATTTTTATATATTTGCTTTTCTGTTTGTTTTCCATGTTAGAATATATAAAATAGCCTTGTTTAACCAATTATTTTATTGTTGCATAAATTATTTTACAATGTCAGATACAAGATCTGCCACTTTTTGAAAAGTATATTTTGTTTTTGGTTTTAGTTTATCCGGTCCGTGAAATTCTTCAAATACATCGTCCATAATGCTTGCCACTTTGATGAATTCTTCAGAGGAATACATCAAACCCCCTCTCGATAACATTATATATTTTGATTGACTTATATAGATTGATAAATTTATTTTCACAATTAAAGTATTAATATTAACAAACGAGCAAACGCTATTATTTTAAAAAACAATCCGTATAGCAAATAAATAATTAAATCTAACCTTACTTTTTGGTGAAACAAGATTTGTTTTAAGGCGATTCTACAATTGCGTAAACGTAGTTGTAAACATAAGGTTGTAAGAAATCAACTAATCATAGTCGATCATTTTTCGATCACAAAAGAAATCATTATTTGTGATTGATTAGTTTTTTACAATTTTACGTTTACAACTACGTGACATTGTGTTGCATTGTGTTAGTGAAAAAAAGATGGCCGAAACTGTGTGTGGATCCCCCACCCATGGACCATTCGGTATTCAGTGGTATTCGGTAATTCGGTTCAGTCAGCTGCAAGATGATGGCGGATGAGAGGTTGTTTTTCTCAAATGCCGTTCAACAATTGGCGAGATGTTTGGCTGCCATCAAGCCCACACCGTGGGAAAAGGTGAGTTGAATCTTTCCAAATGAGTCTGACGATCGAACAAACGATTCTTCGATCGTGGACAGCTGTCATATTCCTGGTTTTCTATTGATTCTTTTTATCGGACTTGACCACGGGAACTGTCAGCTGACATCCTGACCTTTATCATGTTATGACATAATCTAAAGGATACCGTGTCACTCCGAGGATTATTATAGTTGTTTGCGATACACGATAATTATCACTGGTGTCTTGTAAAAAATTATGATTGCAAGTTGCGTAATGACTCTTGCAAAAAATCTTAGAAACGTAACGATATTTTTTTGCAATGTGAAATCACTCAGCATAACATATTAAAATTACAAGCGACGGAAAAATTTAGAGGAGCGTTAGGTAGATTTAACTCGGGATTTCTGGTTCCACTAATTCTTGCTACTACACTGCTCCAACTGGTTTTATTTCTATTCCATCTGCTTATAAGCCCCTGATTAGAACCTTATGACTCTGTTTTACCAAGATAAATCCTTTCAACTCCGAATATTAACCAAGAATTTCTCGACTCCAAATATCTTAATATTCAACTTTCCTGATAAGGGACAACATTTATTGAGAAACAGCCCTCTTGAAAGGGACGACATTTGTCCCTTTGATGGCTGTTTTCCGCAGTCCATTTTCTAAATTGTCAGGCTTTCCTGATCTCGAAAATATTCCTCCAGAATGTCAACAGATGTACTTTCTCTCCTATATTCCCTCTCACTGATAGTCTCAATCTATAATTGCCTTTTTTGCTACTGTTCTAACAACATGGGCTTCAACCTGTCTTAGACATCCATTTATGACTTCGAATATTAATCAAGAAGAGTCTCCTGACTTCAAAAATCTTACAAGATTGAATAATAAATATGCAATAATTTGTAAAATTATGTAACAGAAAAAATCTATATTTTATATAAGATTATGATTATAAAATACTTATTATGAAATTATTTATATTATTAATATTATTAGTACTTTTATATTATTAGTATACTTTTTTAATTTAATACATAATATACCTATTTTTATTTTATTATAATACATACATAATATAATATACAAATTAGAATATAATATAAATTATTATCTATAAAAGACACATAAGATTTTAAAATATTTCAGATTTTTTCCCTTAAAATGATTTATCTTGTTTTACTTTTTATAAGAAATTATTTTAACAAATTATATTAACAAATAAAATAAGCTTAATGCAATAACTTAATTAAATTAATGTAATTTTTATTAGAACGTAAAAGTAACAACTTTTGTATTTGATTACAGGTCGCCAAACTATACAAGTTATGTCCACAAGATTCCGCTCAGGGTGTATACCGTTTAGATCAGAGGGGTCAGGATGCGACCATTGCATTAGGAATTTATTTTTTGGAGTCGGGTTTGCAGCATCGGGATAAAATATTGCCCTATTTATTGAGATTGTTGCGTGGTCTTCCAAAAGCGGTATGGCGAGACGAGATAAAGTGTTCGCTTACCGAACGGGTGCCGGTCGCGGAGCGTTTCAGCTTCTGTCTGAACACATTGCTAAGCGACGTGGCGGCCAGGTGCGAACCAGCACGAGAGGAAATTATCTCGACCCAGGTTGAGATACTCGCCGTCCTCACCAATCTGATACGTGGGTACAAAGATCAGAATAGCAATAGAGGCTTGCAAGCAAAGAGTAAGTGTTAACAGGTGTATAGAAGTACAAACAATGGAAATATCTTAATATTATACACTTCAGTAAAAATAAAGATATATAAATAATAATTTTTTAAAGAAAATGGAAAGACAATTTAAAATAAACTATATTAACAGAGAGACTAAAAAAAATTGAAGAATTGTAATAAATATTTTTATTGTAAATATTACATTAGATTTATTTTAAGCCAAATTTCATGTAATCTAAGTAAGAAATTTCAGTTTTGACGTTACATATTGTTTTAGTATCGCTATGCAAATGTCTGGTTCCGGTGTTGATTGGTCTGGCAAGGTCGATGGGTCGCTTTGCGTGTACGGATCCACCGTTGCTCTGCCGCATTTTCCCACGACGGGAGACACCCTCGCCGGCGAGCAGCGCGGAAAATCGCCTGATGCCCGACAAGAAGCAGCACAGCTTCTCAAATTTCAGGCCCATTATACCGCGATCTCTGAGCGGCAACTTCAATTCCTGCCTCGACAACGCGTTTCCAGGTTACGAGAGTCACGATTATAACTGCGGCAAGAGGCCGTCGCTGCAGTCTTTCTTATCGGTGCCGTATGACCCGACGACGTATTTCTTTAGCCGATACGGATCAAGTTTCAATCAGTTCCCGCAGATGCGCTGTAATGAGAGTCCTGAGAGAAGGGCCGGGATGCAGTTTACCGTTGTGCATTTACAGAGCGTGCTGGCTTTGGCCAAAAAGTTACTTACCAAGGAAATTCTGACGTTTCTAGATGAAGAGGCGCAGCAAGTAAATTTTACATTGTGCATAATTATTTTTTTACTTGTATCTATATATGTGATACACTAATTAATTTTACAATTATTTGTAGGTATATAGTTCGGGCCAGGTACATATTTATCCATATCGCACGTTTAGCGAGACCATGAATCTGGTGATGGTAGCTCTGTTGCGCGAGCTGCTGCAAAATCAGCGTGACCTACCGGCCCCGTTTACGAGGGACGTGCAGGAGTTCGTGAAGGGCCTGTTTCTCTCGGGTCAGACGGAACTGCAGTCGCGGCAACACGACGCGAGCGAGCGCGAGGACATTGACACGAATTTTCGCACGGTAAATCGCTTCAAAGTGAACGTGATGGCCAACTCTGCTTGCGTGGATCTTTTGGTCTGGGCAATTGGCGACGAGACAGGTAAGATGATCGCTCTATCTATCCATGCTGACGAAACAGAGATCGCGAGCCGCGGAAGCGTTTTCTACTAAAATTAAGGAGCACCACACACTCACGAGAATAAATAATCTGTATACACTGTGGAAGAGTTTCGTGACTATGTGCTCGTAACTCTAAGTGCATGGACTAAGTGTGACCGCGAAATGTCAATGTCTGTTTCAATCATGATACCTCTCTTACACAGTGTTTTTTTCCAAACTACTTTTAAAGCCCACACGTTATTTTTCCAGTATCCGGCGAATATGATTTGTCCGCGCTGTTTGCAGATATCAGTTCAATGCTGATCGGCAAGGGTATATTGATTTAACCGTGTGTGTTACATTTTCGTTAACGTGTGTCCGCTATTAATTATTAACGAATATCTTTGCTTATTTGCTTATTGGATAATAATTCGCTGGTTTTTTCCTTCTTACAGTATGTTTGATTCGATTCGTGTAGTAGATAAATGGTTAATTAAAGATTTGTGAATTTGGTTCTTAGAAAATTTTGCATAAACTTTCTTATATTAATTTTTCAGAATATGAGTCTTAAATATTTAGAATTTTTTACATATATACATTTTTACGCACGAAAGTGACACTTACAAAGCATCCTTATGTATATGCTATATTTAAATAACCAGTTGAGAACTTTACAAAAACCAAAACGTGTTGCAATTTATATTTAAATATATTCACTTATATATTTATATTTATATACAGAGAGAGTTTATATGTTAATTCTCAGGTGCGGACAGTTTGTGCGGACGACTTGTGGAAAAGATTAATTCTAATCACGGACCCAAACTCGTGCTGGCACATATGCCATTGCTGATGGTTTGTCTCGAGGGATTGGGAAAATTAGCGCAGAAATTTCCCAATATAGCCAGCACGTCCATATATTACTTGCGGGATTTTCTCATTGCGCCGTCGCCAATTCTTTTGAAGTTATATCGACAGCACAGTGAATATTCCACAAAGGAACATCAGTTTAAAGTGCTAGGTAAAAATAGCTTTGTTACATAGATCATTGATTAATTATAAAATTATTTATTTGTTATATAAATATAATATAAATACAATATACGTATGAACAGTTCAAGGGAAAGAGATAAGCGACACGAAACAGACGACGTCCTCGGTGCATACGGCATTTGAGAAACTTCGTGACGCGGCTATTGGCAATCTTTGCATCGCTCTGGAAGCCGCGCATTCCGTGAATCCGGATTGTGTCCCGGCGCTCGTAGCTAGCGTCTCAAACAGATTATACACCGCAGACATATCTGACGGGTATTTTTTGTCGAAAAAGTTTGTCGTTTATAATCTTTTTAATTTAAGCGTCGGCAAAATAAAATTACAATTTTCGATTTTAGTGAAAGTGATGAGAAGTTGAAGAACGAAGTGGTGTCGAAAAATATCGTGATTATGTTGGGTCACGTCGCCGTGGCATTGAAGGACACCCCGAAGACGATGCGCACGATCTTTCCATTCTTCCAGCAGCTCTTCTGCCGTACTCCAAGCGACCTCGATTTTCTCATAGTAGATCAGTTGGGCTGCATGATCATTGCCAAGTGCGAACCAAAGGTATAAGCTAGTGCTTGAATTTTTGTAACATTCTTTGAACCATTTTTGTAAATTTTTTAATGCAGATTTACGAAGGGATAATGCAAATGTTTTCCATGTCGTTGGGATCGAGTACGGCAACGTACGCTGCGAACGATGATCGCAAACAGTATTGTCATGTTTCCAAAGCAGTTACCAACGCTTTGGCTAACATAGCGGCAAATTTGCAGGGCGAGTCGGAATTAGACGACTTGTTGTTGCATCTTTTAGAACTATTTGTGCAGTTGGGCCTTGAGGGTAAACGCGCCAGCGAGAAGATGCCGAATAGTATCGCTGCGACAGTAAGATCTTAAATTAGTAATCTTGACAAAATGTTAGAAGTAATCGAACATATTATTTTTTTAACATGATACATTATGCTATAGAAAGCAGCTAGTAGCGCCGGAAATCTTGGAGTGCTTATTCCCGTGATCGCGATATTAGTGCGACGTCTACCGCCAATTAGACACCCGCAGAAACGACTTTTGAAACTGTTCAAAGATTTTTGGTTGTATTGTGTTGTAATGGGCTTCGCCGCGGATCATCCCTCAAGATTGTGGCCGCCCGAGTGGTACGAAGGTGTCAAAGAGATCGCCGTCAAGTCACCTTATCTCATTTCTCAGACTAGCGCCCGTCTTGAGATGCGAGAATTGCAGTATACATCGGCTGTGCGCAACGACAGTGTCTCATTAAACGAATTGCAAGACCTGCGAAGTCAAGTACTGAAAATAAGTACCCGGTACGATTTATCTTACGTCATTATATTATTTTAAATTATATTATATTATTTTATTTTATTATGAAAACATTTATATAAGTACTTTTTATATAACATTTATATAAGAATTTTTTAAACTTATTAAAATTTTTGTAATTTTTTTTCAGTACAAACGACATATCAGCATACGTGACCAAACTACAATTTGCGCAATGCACATATTTGCTCTCCGTCTATTGGTCAGAGACCTTACGGGTGGCTAACAGTCCTCAACCCAGTCTACAACCAATAATGGAGTACCTGTGTGATACAGATTTGCAAAAGGACAAAAGTGGCATGTGGCAATGTATATGCTGTGTAGCAGACTCTGTGTTTACAAAATTCAAAGACGTAATGCAGCGCAAACCGAAGGACGAGCAACGCGAAAAGGAACTCGAGAGTCACGCGCAATTTCTGCTGGTACATTTTAATCACGTGCACAAGCAGATCAGGCGGGTGGCGGACAAATACCTTAGTGCTTTAGTTGACGCCTTTCCGCATCTGTTGTGGAACTGCAAAGTACTTTGGAGTATGTTGGATATATTGCAGGTATTTATATCATTTTATATTATATGTATATATATATATATAGTGTTTTACATTCTATTTTTATTTCTTAACAAAACTTGATACTATTGCAGATTTTATCGTATTCGTTACAATTGGATCCAAATGAAGAAACTCCTAGCTTAAGAATACCTGGCACGCCATATAGCATCGAGTTGATGAATAATCTTGAAGCGAGAGAGGTATGACTCTCTCTCTTTCTCTCTCTCTTTTTACTTATTAAAATTCTATAACAATGTGTGAATTGCAGATTATTGTGAAAGATTTTACCGCAAGATGCAAAGGTATTGTGCAGGAAGCCATGAAGTGGGCACCACAAGCTACAAGATCACATTTACAAGAATACATCAATCAAATACCATCTTCTAGCATGCGATATCATTCTGGTTTATCACTGGCTATTGACTCGGTCCTCGAATTTGTGGACACCGCGATTCCGACAGCAGCTCCAGCAAATATAGTAATGTTAAAGCATATTATACATAATTTTAACTTTAAATTTTAGAACTTATTTGAGTTATTTTTTTCTGTTTAATGCATTATGAATGATAACTCTCGTTATTAATTATACTGACGAAATAATGTATTTAATAGACGAATTCATTGGATAAAAGGCCACGTGCCCCAAAGGGCGCGAGTTCGTGGCTGCTGTCGATGATGTCTACGAGATCGTGGCATGCCGGCGAAGTAGCGGGTATGCTCGCCCTCGCGCGCACCGAATCGCCAACCGCGGAGATGACTTTGGAAGAGTGCAGAGATAAAGTTGTCGAGAGATTGATCGAAGCCGTTCGCCGCGCTTGTCAAGATCGCGACGATACCGCCTATCGTGGAGCTCTTTGGCGTGCTACTGCCCTTTTAATATCCATGCCTGGTAAATTTAAACTACTTAAGTTCATAATTTTAACTTTTACCTTTGTAAAATTTTTAATTTATTAACCCATTTATCAACGAATTTTTCTGCAATCTGTGTTAATAAAATTTTGCAACTTTTAGGTATACATAGACGATTATTACACACGGTTGCGTGCTCGCAGATAGAACTGTTCACTACTGCAGCTATGACCACGGCTGTCGAGTGCTGGCAATGGATTTTAACCGTACGACCGGATTTGAAGTTGCGATTCTTGCAAGAAATGTTACTTGCGTGGCAGTACACCGTCGACAAAAGAATGGGATTGTTCGCGCCAAACGAAAAGGAAGTTAGTCCGCTCGCGGCCTACGAAGGCTGCAAACTCGAGCCTAATCCACCGTACGTGAAGCCACACGATATCTGGGTGACCTTTATAGTAGAGCTCGTTGAGACGGCCAAATACTGTTGCCAAGAGACGGTCGATATGATCGCCTTACTTCTGCACCGTTCCTTACCCATGACCGTCGGTGCATCTGGTGAAGAACCGGGCATCACTCGACATGTCGCTGCGGTCGGCGTACGTTTTAAGCTTCTCTCATGTGGCTTAGTTTTGCTGCAAGGTGACGTTTTACCAAGGTAATATACCGCCCTTAATTGCCGTATAAACAATGATTATGAGAGAATAAAAAATTAGATTTATTTTTGCAGAACTTTAAGTAAAAATGTCTTGCGAGAACGTGTTTATTCTAATTGTCTGGATTACTTCTGTCGAGAACGTCAGTTGCCGACTCAAGAGATCGATCAGCTCAGCGATGACATAGTTACACTGATACGCTTTTGGCAAGTAAGTGCAGCGCATTAAAAACTAAAGATAAATTTTTATTTATAATATAAAAATCACAAAAATTTTTTTATTTTTTAAATAAAATATTGAAGTTTGATTACGATCTAGCACTACCTTGTTTTTTGTATTTCTACAGGTGATGCATAGTGACAAAAAGTACTTAATGATGACAGGCGCCGATAACGAATTTGAAATAGTAACGTCTCAAACTTATACAACCGCGATTGTACCAAGCGAAACGATTGGTTCATTAGCTGCAACGTTAGCTCCTACTCCAAATGAGTTCTCGAAATCGTCTAGCAACGTGTGGATGAGTACCATGCCTATGTCGACCAGTACCAATACCTTGAGCAAACGTAGCAATCGCAGCAAACGAATCGTAAATGCCAACGTTCTCGTGAAAGATTATATTAAGAAGAGAAATTTGATTCTCGAATTGTTAGCGGTTGAAATCGAAATGTTACTGGTGAGTTTCCCCAATCACAAAATACAGGATAAATATTATCGTTTTAATGAAAATCAGTTTTTAAACATCACATTCTCGTTTTTTTATCAAGGTTTGGCGTAATCCCAGCGGAAGACCGGAACTCGCATTGCAAGGAGAGGGTAGTATCGCGGACTGGCGTGCAAAGGGAATGAACGATCGCTGGCGAGAGTACACGCGACTTGCGTGGGAAATTAGTCCCGTTTTGGCCATTTTTTTGCCAGTGCGATTAAAAAATCACGAGGTCATTATTAAAGAGATTTGTGGTCTAGTGCGACTTAAGCCCGTGCCGGTTATGCATTTACCAGAGGCATTACAGTATCTCGTTACGACGGACACGCTTCTTAACGATGTGCCTGAAGTGAGATTTTTAACTCTTTATAAATAATAATTTATGAATTAGTTGTTTAATCTCTATTTTATAATTTATAATATTAATACATTATATTAATAAGATATTAAAGATTGTTTATTTTATTTATAAATTTTTGATTCTGTTTTAGTTAGTTTATATGTTAACATGGGCAAGAGTATCTCCGATTCAAGCATTGGCATTCTTCTCTCGACAATTCCCACATCACCCTACCTCTGCACAATACGCGGTGCAAGCGTTGGACAGCTATCCCGCTGATGCTGTGCTTTTCTATATACCTCAACTAGTACAAGCTGTCCGTCATGACTCGATGGGTTATGTAATCGAATTTATTAAGAAGATTGCTAAACGATCACAGGTAATAACTGTTGCAAGATTTAAATTAAGTTCGTAATTTAATTAAACTTCGTAAGAAGAATCGTGATTGTTTTGGGTACTTAATGTGTTTTAGGTAGTGGCGCATCAGTTGATATGGAATATGCACACTAATGTGTACATGGACGAGGATAAGCAGGTGAAAGATCCAGTACTATACGATATTCTGGATTCGTTGACGAAGAATATTCTAAATGCCCTGTCTGGCCCAGCGAAACAATTCTATGAAAGAGAATTTGACTTTTTCGAAAAGATCACCAATATTTCAGGTGAAATTCGACCATATCCCAAAGGACCAGAACGCAAAGCCGCCTGTTTAGATGCTTTAGCAAAAGTCAAAGTACAACCCGGTTGCTATTTACCGTCAAATCCCGAAGCAATGGTCATCGATATAGATTACCAAAGTGGTACTCCCATGCAAAGGTATGATTTACGATTAAAAAGATTTTATATATAATGATGGATTACATTATAAAATATTATATGCAATTATCTTTTAATTATAGCGCTGCCAAAGCACCATTCTTAGCGCGGTTCAAAGTACAGAAATATGGCATCAATGAACTCGAGAATATCGCGCTAGCAGTGTCGACTAATGGGAAAGTTGAGAGTAAGAAAGAAACGGAGGAACAGACATGGCAGGCAGCTATTTTCAAAGTCGGCGACGACGTCAGACAAGATATGCTGGCCTTGCAAGTGATCAGTATCTTCAAAAACGTATTCCAGAAAGTTGGATTGAATCTCTTCCTGTTTCCCTACAGAGTGGTGGCCACAGCTCCCGGGGTAAGATAGAAATGCCAATTTCTCGTTATGAGTACACTTCGAAAAATAAATATCTCATATTATAATTATTACACGTGTTATGCAGTGCGGCGTGATAGAATGTGTCCCGCATGCAACATCAAGAGATCAACTTGGACGTACAACAGATATTGACATGTATCAATACTTCATCACTCAACATGGCGATGAGACGACCAAGGAGTTTCAGAATGTTCGTCGTAACTTCGTCAAGTCGATGGCGGCGTATAGCGTGATCACCTACCTCTTGCAGATAAAAGATCGTCACAACGGCAATATCATGATAGATACCCAAGGCCACATCATACACATTGATTTCGGCTTCATGTTTGAGAGTTCGCCTGGTGGTAATCTGGGTTTTGAGCCTGACATTAAACTCACCGATGAGATGGTCCTTGTGATGGGTGGCAAAATGGAAGCTGCGCCATTCCGCTGGTTTATGGAACTGTGCGTGCAGGCTTTTCTCGCAGTCAGGTGAATTTTATTTCCAGCAATATCATTTCAAGAATCTGTATACTACATTTTATATATTGCAATAACAAAACAAGATTATATTTAAAGTAAATGTAATCTTGTTCTAAATTTGTACTTTAAATATTAACATATATAAAGACTATTTGATGATCAATTAAATGCTTAAATATTTTTATCTTGCAGACCCTATCAGGAAGCCATTATCTCTCTCGTCTCCCTCATGCTTGATACGGGATTACCATGCTTCCGCGGGCAGACTATTAAGCTCCTTCGTAGCCGGTTTGTGCCGACCGCGACCGATCGCGACGCAGCGATCTTCATGATCAATGTAATACGTAACAGCTACCTCAACTTCCGTACTAAAACTTATGATATGATACAGTATTATCAGAATCAAATCCCCTATTGAACTATATCGTCGGAAAACTTTCTTCCCTCCTTCCCTTTTTTCTTCCCCGTCCGCGTAAGTGTTAATCGGCGACGCCACTTTGTGCTCGCCATGACTGTTGTTATCGAATTAGAATCAGGCACTTGATGTACTGCAGTTGTTAGATATCGCGCAGTATAACTACTGACTGTGAAATTGTACAAATGGATCGATGTCAATATTATTTTAGTTTCACGTATATATTTTACAAAGATGTTTAACCTTGTATGTATGTAATAATGTATCATATTTATCTACGAGAGATCACTTATATCATATATATATATATATATGCGTGTGTGTGTATATATGTGTATATGCAACACATCTGTATACGAGTACATTCCTGTTTATTATTAATTTATGCGGTTTTAATGTGTAAAAATTAAATTATTTTAATTGAAATATATTATAATTAAATTTTAAGTTCAAATTAAATTATTTTAACTATGATAACGTAGAAATACTTTATTTCACAGCATTTTAATTCTCAACGATAGTATTTCTACAGATATAATATCAAGAGAAATCTAATTAAATATTGTATAGATAAAATGTATTACAAGATTTCTAAATAAGTGAGTGTGGTTAAAGTAATTTAATTTCTACCCATTAATAGGGTACAAATTAATATGTATATATTTTTTATTTCAGCTTATTATTTCATAATGTCTTTACAATTTTATGTGTAATTATTTTTCGAGAATGTAATAAACAATTAAACGAATAACAGATAAAAGCAATTTATTTTCTATGTACAATTGCTAAGCAAACTCGTTGAACAATACCAATGTATTTGCAACATGTCAATGACTAGCTTAATTCTGAGAAGTTAAGAATCCCAATTATAAGTCTTTCCAGGAGTAATATATTTCTTTTCAGTAACAGGCTTCTCCCTAAAAGTTTCAAAAATTATATTTAACAGTAACTGCTTACTTGGTTGTGATAGAAGCAAATAGAGGAAGTTAGAAATATATGTCAGTATATATTAGTTTCTAGATCACTTAGATCTAAAGAGCCCTTCTGTGATTAAGATATCTTTTTCTTTAAACTTAAACAGAATTTGAGCCTAAGGTTCCTAGCATTACAGATTTCTAGCATTTTTATATATGTGATGTTTTTTTAATTAGTCTGCCAAATGTGACTTTGTAAAAAGATGTTTTATCTGTATGTTTATTGATTTTAATCCTTTTAAATATAAATTTGTTTATACTTACTCTGTACTAATCTGTTTTGATCCTGTAATCAACACTGGCGGTTCAACCTCACGTCTTGCATCTCGAAGGTAGTAGTAAATTTGTGAAGTTTTGTGATATGGACCTCCTGGTACTTCTGGTGGAGGTTGAGTACGTGCAGCTTGTTCATCGGGATATCTATTGTTTAGCACAACTTTTCTCTGTAGAGAATAAAGAACAATAAAACTTTATAGATATATATTATATCTTTAGTATATAAATTATTCGTTGCTAATAGTAATTAAAGAAATTTATGTAAGTTTTTGATTGTTGACCTAATGGCTTTTGAGTTTTTTGCTGAAAAGAAATATAGTATAGAAAACTAATTAAGTTTGTAACTTTTCAAGTTTTACTGTAAAAGATATGTAACTTCTAAATCTCTCAAAATTGTGTTACATTTGTAAAGCAAAAAGATACATCAGTATATTGCAAAAAAAAATACTAATTTCTAGGCAAAATATATATACATATATATATATTTTTTTTTTCATAAATGTTAAATGAAGTTTAGTATACCTGAACATAACCTTACGATAAACATTACAGTTAATAACTCGTTTTCCAAGTAGACATTTTGTTTAAAAAACTCATGTATGCATTATTCATATATAAATAAATCAAGGAATAACGCAACTTGATAAAAATAAAGTCAAAAAGCGCAGAGAGAATTATATAATTTGAACGAGTGTCATTACTTACGCCTCGACAAACTTCTCGAATAAATTTTATTATTGGTGTAACGCTTCGATGTTCAACTGGGCCCGGCATACTTCCTCAGTGAATAGATCGATTTAAGAGATAATTAAGCTTAATACAGCATTTACTTTAGCAATATTATGGAAGAGCCACGGTTATAACTTCAACAAATAAATATTGATAAACACTTGCGTAGTTGCGTCCATCGCATTATATCGATATAAATCGATATAAATCGATTCGATTTTTTGTGACGTGTTAATCGAAATACGAACGAGATACGAATTCTCGTCAAAATGATATATCAAATGGCAAACAATTTTACGAAATAAAGAAACAAATCTATTCTATATTCTTTTTAACATAAGTTTAATGAGAATATTCTAAGTTCATTGTTCTTGAGTGTAATTATTTTGTTCCATATATTACATCCGTTTTAACAAATCAATCTAAATAGAATTATTTATACATAGAAAATTTATTATAATTTTTTACTTTTTATTATTATTTCTCATTATTATTAACATTACATTTACTTAAAAAAAAGAATATTAGATTTGGTAACAATTAATAATTAATAAAGTTATACATTAGTAGAAGCTAGTAAAATTTTAAGTAATTTTGCCAGAGTAAAATTAATCAGCGATTAACTTTTGACAAGCAATTCATGAATTATTTGATTAACGCGGAAATAACTATATTCACTTTTTATTAGTGTATAAAAACAAAAAGTTTATAAAAAACAATAATCAAACTACAATTGATGGATCTTGGTCGAAGACAAAACGGCGGTAATGGTGAACGCCGATATATGGTGCATCATTAATTTATGTTAATTCGCGTCAATCTGTTAACAGCAACCGACAGGTGGGATCGAATGATCGCCGGTAAGGGGAAAGCAACCGGGTGTCATAAATGCGACGTAAATGTGCGGTGAACCGATGATTAACACGATGCCAAGGTGCGCATTCATCCATTCCATCCGCGTTGAGCAAACGAGGACGTGCAGGGGGGATTGAGAGGAAGGGGGAGAACAGCGAGAAAACAACATATGGACGCGTTTGTGTGAGGTAAATGAAAGTTTCCAGGGGATCAAGTATTCACGGGCGAAAAACTCGGGACAACTCGTCGTGTCAAACGGGATATTCCTGATTTTATCTCTGTGTGCGGTACGCGTTTGAGAGACGACCCACGGTGCGTTCTGAGTATAGGTTAGAGTTGTACAGAGTTTAAGATCTAATTGTGTTTATTATAATTATCGATGTATTAACGATGCAGCGAGTGTGTCACAATGAGAGCTGTGACCGTTTGAGCCTGTACCAAATTACGCTCAAAATCGTTAATTTATTAATAATATAAAGTGTTTTTCAAGAGACACAGTTGACACATTTGTAATACAGTGAATTATTTCATTTCTAACAACTGTGCAAGAGGTTTAGTTTTAAGGTGTGAAGACAAATCTTGAATTACATTGTGTTATCTGTGTTCCTTGCTGGACAACATCCACAGTTACATGACAGGAAGAACTGTAGCTTAGAACTATAGTTAAACATTCAAACTTGTGTCAGTTTACATTTAATTATCATTATAATAATTGATACAACTGACTAATGTTGCAACTGTGTTACAGTAAAAACTGTAACTGTTTAACATTTGGACCTGTAGTTGGATCTCTTTTAAATTACATAATAGTAAGAATTTGTGAGAGCGTTATTGTTCAATAACTGCTACTTGTTATTACGTTGAAAGTATGCCAATATGTTGACGGAACAGAATGCAATTATGGAGCTGACCGATTCCAGTGACACAGTGCCAATTGGTTTTATCACTACGGAGGATGGTCAAACGTTGTTTGCAGTGGGTGGTAAGACAATAGAATTAATTATATTAAAATAACATAAGTCATTAGAATATATAGAGGCTAATTCCACTTTATATCTTATATAGTAGCTCCCTATAGAATTAAGGTTTTATTTATACATTTAGAATTTTATGTTGCATGTATAATAAGATATTAGTTAACTATAATTTAAGTGTTTTAGTATCACAATAAGATTGCTTTATAAAGGCTAAATAATAATGTAATTTTAACGTAAAGAATAATTATTTCTAATAATTACACAAAATTAAAAATAAAAATTGTCATTTTTATGAATTTTTATCAATATATTTTTTTTAATTAATTGATATACATGTATATAAATAGATAGATATATCTGGAATACCAGACGTTGGCACTTTATGCATAAAATGCTGACGTTTGATTTTTTAGATGTCGGCACTATAAAAGTGGAATGAACAAGTAAATAGGAAGACTATTTGATGAATATGTGTATGTTCTGCTTATGTGAGAAATTACTAAGAATGCAATTCTTTTTAGAACATGAAGATGGCACACTGGAATTCATGCCAACATCAGTCACATTAATGCCACAGAACATGATGTCTTCGGCGCTGATAAAGACTGTGGATGGAAGTTTTATTTTACATCCGGTATGTGTATTTATTAATCTTAGAACTATTATACATGACACTGTTACTTATAGAAATGTTTTATTCGTTGAGTGTGATACATTTTTCCCGTTTCAGCCCATTTTTCAATTAAATGTGGAGGGTCTGCCAGGAACTGTGATGCAACAAACAAACATACTGCCATTGAATATACAGCATTTTGAGAATGGATCTGTAGCCGAACAGTTGAAAGTACATAGTGAAAGTACAAATGAATGTGTAGTTACAGAATCTTTGTTATCCATTAGAGACAGTAACAATGCATTATCAGACAAAGGGCAATCAATAGTTAACGATCATGCTGAAAGTAAATCTACGTCTGTGTCTACGATACAAAATGTCTACAAAAGATCTCCAGGAAGACCCAAAAAGACTGGAGTAACTTTGCAAGTCAGTTAATATTGATTATCGTCTACAATTCGAGAATATTTTAAGTCCATTATTTAAAATAAATTTATGTTTGCACATAGTGTATGTTAAAATAATTTTATTTTATATATTATAATGAATTATGTATATTATAAGTTAACATTTTGTTATAGAATACGCAATCTTTGAAGTGTGACATATGCAGGCAGGAATTCACTAAACAGACATTGTATCGTAAACATATGGAAAACCATGCCGAAGAGAAACCGCATAAATGCCCCAAATGCCCCGCATCATTTAATATTCCAGTAAGTTCTTTATTAATAGCCCGATAAGTCTTTTTTTATTAATGGGATTTTACGAAAAGAAAATCTTGTGATTATGTATTTATTAAAAAAAGATTAAGTTATCATATATTATTTTATAATTTTAATTTTAATGTACATTTTAATTAATTAAAATATATAACAGCAAGTAATATCAGACAGAGAAAATATAAAAAATCAATTAAATTACTAAAAACGTATATATAGAAGATTTGTCGAATAAATATACTCAATTATTTATTTATTTTAATCTTATAGAATTAGATTAATAGTAGCAAGAGAAAGTTGTTTCTTGATCTTGGATGCGACATTCGGATTTAGTCTAGTAACTTTGTACAATGGTATCGTTACAGACAAATTTCACGCTTCATATGGCAACGCATAATACCGGTGACCCAAAATGTCCTGAATGTGGTAGGAAATATGCTAGAATGGCGAGTCTCAAATCTCACATGTTATTGCATGAAAAGGAGGAGAACCTCTTCTGCACGGAATGCGAAGACGGCTTTTCGACGAAGGTGAGTTCGAGATTTTTCGCATTTTATTTATCTCTATATATAGAGAATTTTGTTAAAAAAAAAAACGAGTATTAGAAGGTTGAACATTTCTGTGTGCACAACTTTGATAAGTGTCACAAAAAACAGGCCTTGAAACATTGGTTTAGTTTTGAAATGGTTTGTATATGCATGAAAGTTGTATCGCGTTACGTGAGATTACTTTATCGATGCTCTGCCTTAGATAGAGCGCATTTCTACTGATTGCTACAGACCGACTTATTGATAACATTCATCATTGTGAACGATACGTAATTATTGCGGCTAAGGTTTAAAGTGGTGGCCGCTTTGGCTTATTCATGCTCGCTTATTCGTTTCTTAATTGGTCCCCGGAGTCTGCGCTCATAAACCTCGATTGATAACATACATATTTTTTGAAATGTAATTGTTATTATTTTACAGCATCTTGAATGCGATCGATAAGAATTATTTATTATTAACGAATAAAATTCTACTAATGTAATGAATAACAGCTTGATATGAAACGGATCTTGATGTTATTCCTTGTCTAATCAAGGGTCGATCTCGGTGACCCGCAACGATTGTTTGTTTTTCGCCAATCAGCTAGCCAGCCAAAATTTAAACAATCGTAGAAAATAGAGAATCCGCGATTCTTGTCATATGTGTCTTCATAGCTGACCACAGCCAGATAAATAGAGGAGATGATTTAATAATTCCCTTCAATGCTCTCGAAGATTAAGAGGATATTATCTCATAGCGTCGTCAAAGTATGCCAGCGATAATCGGCCTTGGTCACTTCGCAGGCATCAATGGTATTTAGCCGCTTCGTCTTTGCTACATATTCATAAAAGTGTGTCTGTATAATTAGCACCATTGGCAATAATTCGCAGGGAATGGAATTAACGAATCATGCATTCGAGATAGCGTGCGTATTCTCGAGTGAGCTTTTTAATTGATCATTGGCAGAAGGAAAATGCATCCTTGTTAGGAGAAGATGTGTCCTCGGTACAACACCCACGTATCTGGAATGATCTTCCGTGTTTACAAAGATGATGATAAGAATCGATCGAGATCGGATCGCCGATTGTTGCAGCGGTCACGTCTGACCGTGATAGCAACGTGGGCAGTAAAATATGGGCAAGTGGGCGGCGCGACAGCGGCCCACATTAATGGGGCGCGCACGAATTACGCAACCGAATCGCATGATCTCACACAGATCTCGCGCCGATTGCCCTCCTCGCGTTTGACCGCTGACACGCGCCATACGTCCACGCACACACGCGTAAACACGCGTGTAAGGTTGAAATGTGGAACGGACTCCAGGAAGCGTTTATCCGTCTCGATCGGTGTATTTAAGTATACACAAATATTATTTAAGTACACAATCATTTTAAGTCCAAGAGAAACGAATCGAAATAGGAAAAAACGTAGGGATGTTAAAATATAAGTTCGAGGATTTAATTTTTAAAAGAAGATCAAAAACAGGAAGTGACATAAGGATCTTAATTTTAATCAGAAATCTAAACAATAGTCATTGTAAATTAGACAAATCTATTTGAAGATGAAAAGAGATTTTAAAAAATTAAATAAAAATTTTGAAATAAAAAATATATAGATATATATTGTTCTACCGAAGAAAAACAATTACATAAAAGATACAAATTCTGAAAGATCAAAGAAAATCTAGAAAAAAAGGATTCATATTTATATGAAGATAGGATTTGAAGTTATTAGATTTGATATGATTCGCATGCTGTGACATTTATCGGATGAATCCGAGTGACTGGCGGAGAGAAAGGAAAACCGATAACGATGACGACGAATGTGATGATTTCGTCGACGACGTAAGCGACATTTACAGCATCGCCTCGTCAGTGAGCAGCGAGTACTCGCTACGCGTGCACGTGCATTGTTCCATTGTTAAACCGCGTTTCCTTTCCTCGAAACGGGTGCAATTTTGTATTGGGTATGCTTTATCGAGGAGGGATGCGTACTTCGCAAGACTTTACTTTACGTTTATTTAATTCGCGAGATTGCGCGGTCACTATTCAATTTCTCCTGGTTAGATTAATTAGAAAGTGTCGTTTGTGATACTATGTCGATCGTGATCGCACATTCGAAAGCTGCTCGCACGTATTTCATTCAATGTTCCGCATCGCTGGAATTTGTTAATGAAGGAATAAAAACTCTGTGAATAAAAATGAAAGTAGCTTGTGCACGCGAATGAATTATTTCTTTGCAAAATCAATTAATAATTTTTCAATGAACCCTCAATTCTGTATCACAGCCTAATATCTTGTCTCCACTGAACGTTGGATGCGGAAGAATATCTTCTCCTGGAACGTGGCCTACGATCGTTCCGGCAGTTTTTTTTACCCGTTCGTATATTTTTTTTGGCGTCAGACCTAAAAGATCTTCGAGGAGGTCCTCCGTCTTTCCCCGAAAACTGAAGTTTGTAGTGGAAATTGTGCAGATGGTGTCTCTCTTTAGTGCACGGTATGTGCAACATGTGTGAAACAAAATTTATATATATTTTATATATATATATATATATATATATATATATATAAAAGAGAGAAAAATTCTCTAAATAATTGACATGCGTTTTTGTTGCTTAGGTTGAGAGTCAATGTTCAAATTGATGATCTACAAGTCTACGGTGCATTCCCCAGTAAGGGATAACAAATACAAATACGAGTTTGCGAGGGAGGTTGCAGAAGTTAGACGACAGAAAGGAAAGATTGTCGGGCGAAATAAAAGCGACCGATAGTGCGACCGTCATTGCGCAGTTGATAAGAGATGAACCGTTGAACTTTACCGGGAAGAGTGAGGATATATAGCCATATTCCAATGATAACTCACTGTTATAAGTAGCATTAACCCTGAAAATCGCTCGGATTCTCTGTCGAGATTGCTCATCCATCCGTCTTAAAGCGATATACAATTAAATTTAAATCGCAATTGGATTAAGATATAAAAGATGGTCGTCACGTTGTTGCAACGCGTATCTTCGAAGCGTACGAAAGATCAAATTTTCTTCGTGGAAGAAACCTAATTCTCTCTCTCTCGGAGCGACGGCGTGATCTTTTGCAAAGGCGCGTTTTGCGCCTCGTGTGTTTACGTACGAAGCAATAATAATTCAGCTGTGGTATGACGCGTTGAAAAAGAGAGATGAAGACCAGAGAGAGGCGATCGGCGAAATCTGCGATATAGGGCTCGCAGTACAACGGCGAGAAGGAGAGCAATTTACTACGGGGAAAGCGATGACGCTTCCTCGAGACTGTATTTTAGGAACTTCGTCCCTTAAGAACGCTGCCGATCTTCTGCTTCTTACTCTTTGGTGTTGAGTCATTCGCATCGCCTGCGTCCGCATGACACTTGACACGCCAATTGCCCGCTGCAATGATTCTCACTGCCTTAGACCGTTCTCATTTCCGAATGAGGAAAGACGCGTCGAAACAGTCCGAAGCTTCTTCCGCTTTGTATCGCTTTTTTTTTTCAAAAAGCCTCTTCCTTAGTTCTCTTTTGAAATTAATTCAGAATAGAAAGTGTTATCTTATGTAATGTGAATCTACAAGTGTTTTACGAAAAGAAACGAGAAATATAAGAGTGCTTTGAATAGATAGCAAGGATGTGTTCTCCTCAAGGGTGGGCGGTGTATCGGAGGTCGTTTCCTGAATTGCTACGTCCGACGTGATTAGATGTTCCGTGCTCTCTGGTGTGATTTAATGTGCTTCGCCATAAACAATCGCCATAGTGAAATATATATCCGTCAATACGATCAGTTGACGGATTTTTCTTTCTTTTGACACTGCCACTGAGATAAAATTTAGACTCACAATCTTCAATATTTAGAATTTATCTTATTGCCATGTTTTTATTTCTTAATTGTGAATAACTGTAAGAGTCGCGCAGATACTGAAAGAGCTTCCGTCATTTCTTTTTCCGTTCTCTCATCTGGAATATTGTTAATCTCGAAATCTTTGTTTACCGTAAAATTTTATAGACTTTCGAGTGGACTTGCCGTCTTAGGTTTACTTATGCAAATCGCCAGCTCATCTTGTGACGTTTATCCGTGGTATCTGAAAAATCCGAGATGCGAGCGGCGGACTTGTTGATAAACCGAAATCTCGTCGCGGAAAAAGTGCTTCTGCATTGGAAAGGGAAAACAAATTTTGGAAGAAGAAAACGCAGAGAGAAAAAGATGACAACACGGGAAGTCGCGTAGGTTGATCAAGCGGAAGAGGAAGAGGAATATGACGACGGATGGAAGGGAAAGTAAGGGGAAGAGGAACGACGAAGAGGAGAAGACCTGACTGACGTCTTTGGAAAGATTAAACGGTGTGTGAGGAGGAGACTGACGGACCACTAATAATATGCGTGTCGGAAAAAGTGCAATGTCCTCTTTCAGAGGCGCGATACTAACGGCAATGCGCGAGAAGTGAGAGAGAGAGAGAGAGAGAGAGAGAGAGAGAGAGAGAGAGAGAGAGAGAGAGAGAGAGAGAGAGAGAGAGAGAGAGAGAGAGAGAGAGAGAGAGAGAGAGAGAGAGAGAGAGAGAGAGAGAGAGAGAGAGAGAGAGAGAGAGAAGAGAGAGAGAGAGAGAGAGAGAGAGAGAGAGAGACGCAATCTCCATGATCTCAAAATTCGTCTTGCAACAGTTCGGACTGCGAAGAGTAAAAGAAGAAAAAGAATTTTATATGCATTTTTTTCTTCTTTTATTATATGCACTGCGAGGTAAAAGATAGAGAGGAGAAACACGGAGGAGTAAAATAAGGACGAATAAAAAGGAGAAACGAAAGAGAATTATTATATGTTCCAAGAAGAAAGCAGAAGAAAGTGTCGAAAGAAGGGAAAAAGAAAGAGAGAGGGATCCGAGTTTTTGCAGTCGTCCGGCTGCCGCGAAATGCGATTACCACGTGGACGTAATGAGATAAAGCTGCACTAACTAATCGCTTGATAGTTGAAGACGAATAGTCTGATTTTTACTTCTCCTTTCTTTGATGTTCTTTATCGATTAAAAAAAATGCTACGAGTGATTTTTGAGTCGTTTGGACTTATCGCGACTGACTCAACTCGTTAGCGGAATTCCGCGTACGATACATGATTCAATTTACTATCCAAACGCGATAGTAACGGTTAAATTTCGTGTTCAATGTTGTGTTCATTTTTTACCGGCGTTGATAACGTGAGAAAGACATTTCTTTCTCGAAACGACCAGTCGACAGCCACGATAATAATTCGGCGGGTCACCACATTGTGTTCGTCCTACTTTTTGCACCAAACACTGCCATATAAGTACTCACTGCCCGCCGGCGAGTATTACTTTATGTTATGCTACATAATTCGAGCCGCAGTGCCGTCTTCTTTCGATATGTCGTTTGCCGTAGACTGTCTGAATTTCGCGCTTCTCTACATCTGCACGCGCGTGTTCCATCTCGCGCTTGGTATCAGCGCTCAGTATTATAAGGTACATTGCTTTCTTTCAGAAATCTTTAAATTATTACACAGCTATGAAGATTTTTAGAGCTATGTACTTTGTGAAGAGTTTAAGATAATTTTTATGAAATAATAAATTAATTTATAATTACTGTAAAGATTTAAATTCTTTTTACGTATGTTGTAACAGGCCCAATTGGACGCGCATTTAAAGCTTCATGGAGAAAAGTGGGCGAGCGAGGATGTGCGACAGTGCAAATTATGCAAGAAACAATTCACGCAACCCGCACTCTACCGAATGCACATTCGCGAGCATTATAGGGTAAGAAGGAAGAATTTATTAAACATTAAATATTTGATAGGCGAAACAACATTGACAAGTAATGTTTTTTATAGTCTATGCCTTTTTTTTTGCTTTATATAAAACTACAATGAAAGTTTCTCTCTTAGCTTTATTTTTTTTGCGCCTTCTAATGAAGAGACCGCTTTTATGATCGAAAGTCTTATCACGTTTATTTCTTTTTACAGCAACAGACGAAAATAGTGAAACAAACTAAGAGGGGAACGAAACATAAAACAATGTACAAATGCGCCATATGTTTGAAAATTTTTCAAAAACCGAGCCAGTTGATGCGACACATTAGAGTACACACTGGAGAAAAGCCCTTTAAGGTAAACGTTTTCTAGAAAAAACTTATTGATTATAACACTTTATGCAATATGGTTTCACATATACGGTTTTTTTGTGCAGTGTATTACCTGCAATAGAGCGTTTACGCAGAAAAGTTCGCTAAAAATCCATACGAGGCAACACAAGGGCATTCGGCCACATACCTGTAATTTCTGTAACGCCACGTTCAGTCAAAAAGGTTTGAGGAAATTCATAATTAATATTATATGTCAAGTAACTTTGAATACAATATAAATAAAAAAGAAAATGTGTTTTAAATTTGGAGAAACATGAATGTTATCGATCTTCACAGTCTAAAGCCTTGATAAGAAAATATTATTCCACACTTTTGTAGTATTTTTTCATGAATTCAGAAACATTTGTGCAATGTGCCGGGAATATGGGCCTTAAATCGTTTTATTATTTTCTGTTTTTTAGGAAATCTAAAGGCGCATATACTTAGAGTGCACAATGCACCAGAAGGTGAGCCCACGTATGCGTGTTCTTATTGTTCTTGTAGCTTTAAGAAGCTGGGCAGTTTAAACGGGCACATAAAGCGAATGCATTCTGTTTCTTCGGAGGTAAATGAGATACTTATTGTGAAGAATAAAAAAATTCAGAATTATAAACTAAGGAATCGTCATGCTTGTTTAGGAATCCGCCTTCAAGTCTGCAGAAGCTAATCTCGATATCTCGTCAGAAGCTGACATGCGCGCAACCGTTGACAGTGTTATATCGCAATTGGCATCTTTGGAATCCGTCGTGAACAGTACCGCAAGTTCCACAAAAACCACGACCCTGAGTACAGAACAGAATGACATTTTGCAACAAGCGTTAAAAAACAGCGGCTTGCCGAACAAAAATGAAGTCCCTTCGAAAGGTAATTTTAAATATTCGCCATATTAAATGATTTATATCTGAATAAATACATAAAGCTCTCTAAATATAAGTGTTTATTAAGTGTTATTACTTTGAATAAGACAATAAATATTTAATATTTATTTGCTTGCAGAAATCTCAGAATCAAAGAAGACGGATTCACCAACGTCGTATGTCACGCTGTTGGATAGAACTGCTGGCGGTACTTCAAGGTATTATTCTTTGTTACAGGAATGTATAATTGTGACAAAAAGTAGATTTATAATTTAAAAAATTATTAACGAGATTTTATGTTCTCTCATGTGTAATATAATAATAACTATAATAACTATACTCACAGGAAGTATCTTACTATAAAACAACGCTGCATAGAAAACGTACGATGGTACGCATGTTCCTTTTGCCCGAAAGAATTCAAAAAGCCGTCGGATTTGATACGTCATTTGCGCGTACATACTCAAGAGAAACCCTTCAAGGTAATTAAATTAAAAAGTTTTTTTTGAAAATACAAACTGCAATATACCATTTTATTAATTTTTCTTTTAAGTGTATGTATTGCGTGCGTTCTTTTGCATTAAAATCGACAATGATAGCGCATGAGCGTACTCATACCGGAATAAAGAAGTACGCCTGCGGTTCGTGCGACAAAACCTTTGCGTGTCATAGCAGTCTTACCGCTCACACAAGGCAAGTTTCAATATTTCTTTGTTTGACTTTATTCATTATTTTTGTATCTATCTTTTTTATATGAATATTTTTATCTGTGTTCTTACTTCTGTGTCTTTTATTCTAAACTTTTTACTCT
This sequence comes from Monomorium pharaonis, assembly GCF_013373865.1. Lineage (NCBI taxonomy): Eukaryota > Metazoa > Arthropoda > Insecta > Hymenoptera > Formicidae > Monomorium > Monomorium pharaonis. Next base: position 18,150,156 of record NC_050475.1, on the reverse strand, counting down.
TTTATTTTTTTATCGTATATATTTTGACTGTACTTTCTGTTTTCTTTGCACACAAGACGTAACCGAATATTTATCAATAATTTATTTCTTATATATTTTAGATTACATACAAAACCGCACAAATGCAATATATGCGACAAGTCATTTAGCGCGAGCACCATCCTAAAAAATCACATGAAAAGTCATATGCGGGAGAAGCCTAAAATATCGCCGGAGGCAGAGAGTTTGGTGCCGCAAGTGGTGCTACAAGAGCCACTCGTTATTAGTGATGTTGGTAATCAAATCAGCGTGGCACAGGTACAGTCGAAACAGAAACAACTGTACGAAAACGTCAATGGCGTGGCCAGACCGCACAAGTGTTCAGTTTGTAACGCGGCATTCAGGAAAGTTAGCCACTTGAAGCAACATTATCGCAGGCACACAGGAGAGCGTCCTTATAAATGTTCCAAGTGTGACAGGTTCGAAATTTACGTCTGATAATTTCGTAATATAATAAATAGTAGGTTGATAAAAAAACTCTTCAGCATAAGAATCGTACAAAAAAGAGACAAATAGATGTTCTGTAAATTTGTTTGCTGATTTAATTTTTATAATTTTAATATTTATTTTGCATTGTGTGTCAATCAAAATACTTATATTTATCCGGTTTCCAGGAGATTTACATCAAACAGTGTCCTAAAATCTCATCTGCACACGCACGATGACGCGAGACCATATAGTTGTTCGGTATGCGATACGAAGTTCTCCACGCAAAGTAGCATGAAGAGGCACTTGGTCACGCATAGCAATAAAAGGCCGTACATGTGTCCATACTGTCAAAAAACATTTAAGACATACGTCAATTGTCGGAAACACATGAAAAGGCACAAGCACGAGTTGGCGCAACGGGTTAGTATATTTTAATGAGTATGCTATAGAAAATATCGAAAAGTATTAAAATCTTATACGTGCACGAACAGCAATTGGAGGAACAAAAGACGCAGAATTCGAAAAAACCACAGCCTTTGAGCGAAAATAAAGAGATTACCTCGACATTACCGAAGAATTTTACTCTCTCCGAGAATATGGTGTCATTCCAACCACAAATGGCGCCAGATCTTACGCAGGATTTCTCTGGTCAGTTTCAAAATATTTGTGCGGAGAAAGAGAAATCCTTCTTACTATCAGAAAACGGAACGTCTTCGATAGTGAATCGTATGTTTTTTTCAAAAGATAAAAATATAATTTTTATAAACAAATTTTTATAAGCAAAATTTAATTTAATAAAAAAATCAATCAAGCATGTAGAAATCTATGAGAAAATTAAAACATGATAATTCTTATATAGTTTCAGAAAACTTATCTGTCGATGCAGCTAGTTTAGGGACATCGCAGACTCTACAAGCCGATGAACCCAGTACTGTCACATTATCTCATTATACAGGGGACCAAACTCTTACGCCGGTATATAATCATTCTTAAGAAATGCATAAACGCGTTATAATCTAAAGAGAAAGTGAAAAATTGGAAAATTTTACAGGAAAGCATACGAGAGATAGAGGAGCTCTTTAATATCGGCGTAAATCTCGGACTGGGAGCGAATCTACCAAGGCAAATAGATGAGACGAATGCGAGTTGTCTCGATAATTCCAGGGAACAACCGATGCTTAATATTATATATGAGCATAACAAGACTCTAGACTCGTCAGGCAATACCATATTCATGTCGCAATTTGATTCATTTGATATGAACCAGATTTCATTGCAGGTGAATAAGCGATAAGTTTACAATCTACGCCGTAAATAAAACCGTATATTTCAATAAATTAACATTTTATAAACATAACTAATAATTGATTTTCCAGACGGATAACGATTTAGACCTTAACTTAAATCCGAACAATACTACGAACATGCCCAGTATTTTGCCCAGATCTGTGGAAAGCAATCGACAAGGGGAACAACACGCTGCTTCGGTTACTACCAATAATATAGACGCTTCTCAAATTACGAAAAATACTCATCTGGTGGTGATAAGTCCTAAGGACAATTATTCGGAATTAAAGTTTTCGCAAGTATGCCCATCGAAGTACTCGAAAGTCATCGCGAAGGCGAATACCACAAATGAATCGGAGATACAAGGCGTGAGCGAGCACGAAAAGGCATCGCAGAAAAGTAACACTGCGACGTGTGAGAACGAAAGAAATCCTTTGTTCGTGTAAGTTATTTTAATTCATTAAATATGAAATCATTTTATTATTGAATAGTTAAAAATATAATACATATAATACAATGTTTGTAGGGAGAATTTTCAAACTACTATGCAGTCGGAGACGCTTGTTTCTTCTGATATAGACAGTTCGGCGAAAATATCGGAATGCAATACTCCGCTGCAGTGTCACATGTGCGGTGACCAAGGTTTTACAACAGAAAGATTGAAGGTATGAAAAACATTTCCTAAGTATTTATCCATTGCTGTTTTATCATGCGGTAAAATTAATGTGGTAAAAATTTACATTATAGGAACACTTAAAATCCCATCGCGGTGCCAAAGGATTTGAGTGTTTGGAGTGTTTGCAGCGATTCTGCACGAACGGCGGTCTCAGCAGGCATATGAAAATGCACACGAATAAACAGTGAGTGAGAATTAATTAATAAAGAATTGATGCGATAACGACAGACATCTCTTGAACATTTCGATGAAATCACAAGTCTTTTTTCCACTTTTTTTTTACAGGCGATGGAAATGCACGACTTGTCAAAAAATATTGGGTAGCAAACTACAATTAAAAGTTCACAGCAAAATGCATTCGGAGAATTGGAATGTTTCGTCCATAGAGCCGGACAGCTCTCAGAAAGAAAGTTCTCCTATTTCTTCGAACTCCGGTGTACCGATGTTAGATATTCAGGTAGATCCGAATCCGTCAGTTTCCGAGAAAGTTTTGATGGCTGCGGTCGCCGAAAGGAAAAGCATGGACCACGCTGATGTAAGTATATACAAATATTTGCACCGATTCGCATCGAGTAGTTTATAATATCATTTAATTGTAATATTATTTAATCGTTTAGGATAACGTGAAGAAAGAGACGAGGGAGTACACTAATAAGTGCAAGTACTGTCCGAAAACTTTCCGCAAACCGAGTGATCTCATCAGGCACATTCGCACGCATACAGGTGAACGGCCATACAAGTGCGACCACTGCAGCAAGAGTTTTGCAGTCAAATGTACTTTAGACTCTCATATGAAGGTTCACACAGGCAAGAAGACATTCTGCTGTCATGTTTGTAGCAGCATGTTTGCCACGAAAGGAAGTTTGAAAGTCCACATGCGATTACATACGGGTAAGAACAAGAATTTCTTAATTATTTTATGTATGACAATGCAACGGAAATAATTTTAATGTGAGACAAATTAATTTTTGCTGTTCAAATACTTCATCCATTTACGTTATAACTTTTAAACATTGGAATATGCTAAATATGTGAATCTTAACTCGAAGAAAAATAATGTAACTTACAACAATCTTTCAGGTTCGAAGCCATTTAAATGTCCCATGTGCGATCTGCGATTCCGCACTTCGGGTCACAGAAAAGTGCACATGTTAAAGCATGCGAGAGAACATAAGGGTGGGATGAAACGCAAGCCGAAATACTCGAAAATCGCTGCAGTGGCGGAAGCAGCAGCCAATCTCGAAAAAATCTGCAATAATTCTCTAGATAATGCATCGACGATGACAACTACGACGACGACGACAACGACGATTAATACTACTACTACTGCTACTACTGCTACTACTATTACTACTACTGCTGCTACTGCTGCTGCTGGCGTTGCTACTACCATGACTAAAAATGAAGTCGCGCCGTCGCAGAATCTGAATTATCCCGCATTAGAACAGACAGTGAATCTCGATACTACGGTTCAACTGCCGAATCAAATTACGTTTAATCCTACCGACGCGACAACGACGATTCTAAACAACAATTCGATATTGTCCGTGAACGAGAACAACGAACTGGTGGCGAATCTACAGTTCCTGCTGGCGAACGGTCTTGTCACCATTCAAACGGACGACACCCTGTTGACGCAACCAGCAGCGACAAATGATTCCACCGATGCCACCGGCGCTGAAATGCCAACTAACGTAATTGAGTTAGTTAACTCAGATCCTTTTCAGGAGGCTTGCAATCTTGGTAACGCCAATCATGTGGTGATAACCAGTCAGATGCCGACGGAAGCAGTGACCACCGCGGACATGAGCAATGCGACAGTAATTCAGATGAATGATTGTATGCCCGCTGTGTCCATGGTACAAATGCAGTCTCAAAATACTACAAGCAACATCGGCGTATCTGAAACAAAAACAAATGATCAAACGACGATGACAACGACGACGACGACGATATCAACAGCGATGTCGAAAGCTTCGACGCAGCCTCCAAGAAAGGAGTGTGATGTGTGCGGCAAAATATTCCTAAAACCATGCCAGCTAAAACGGCATAGGCGCATTCATACAGGAGAACGGCCGTACAAATGTGAGCAGTGCGGCAAGTCGTTCGCGCAAAGGTTTACGCTGCATCTGCATCAAAAGCATCACACCGGCGACCGACCCTATTCCTGTCCGCACTGCAAGCATTTGTTCACACAGAAGTGCAACCTACAGACGCATCTGAAGCGCGTCCACCAATTGGTCATGCTCGACGTTAAGAAGCTAAAGACCAGTCAGCAAATGCTGGGCGCACTTCTGCAGGACAATCAAGGCAGTGATACCAAGTTACTGAACCTGGATGACATATTGCTGGTAGATTTCAAGTGAAGATCTTTTAAAAGGTTCGAAGAGAAGATCACCTGTGATTCGAGCAAATTGCTCATAGGTGTACAGTATAATTAAAAATGTGCCGCAAACGAATTACTACGCTTTCAAGTGGCTAACAGATGTAAAGAAAACGATTTTGAACGTTAAGCAAATGATCAAAGCTGTGATGTATGTTTTAGTATCGCTAATGCTGTATACAATACTAGAGACGTAATTTAATATCGTTCGTTTAATCGATTATCGTTATATTTTGTATCACTGAGCTACACATATCGTGAGATTGTTGCATATGAATTTTTTTAACATAAACAAAGAATTCTTATTTTCTTTTATTTAAAATAAAACGCACTCTTAGTTACACGTTTAACTCAACATAGATAAGAATATAAAATTTTGCAACGTAGAACAAACGATAAAGAGAAACTTTAGTGTTGGAAGTCGCAATCGATCTCGAGAGCGGGACATCCGTCGGGATGGTTCTTATGAAACCAACAAGGCTTCACTTTTCTGGAAGGTACGCCAGCGTTTCCCTTCCTCCTCTTTTTTCTCGTGTTAACAGTGCCGGGAATCCGAAACTGCACTTTTCCTTGAGCGACGCAGAAGATATGACCGTGATTCTTGAGTAAGGTTTGCAGGCCGCCGCACTCGTTTCGCAGCTGCCGCAATGTTTCGGGCGCGATCATCTTCGCCACTTCGTCGATGCCGATCTGTCCGCCGGCGTTCCACGTTTCGCCGGGTCTCCCGTCCAACGGTATCCTGCGACTCGTACAAAGCAGATGCGCCGCGACCGCATTGACTATCTCGAGGATCAGCTTCTTGTCCAACTGCGTGCAATTTCGCACTCGTTCCGTCGAGTCTCTTGGTTTGAAACTCGCAGACCACCGCAGATCGCTATCTGCTTCGTTTCTACTATCCAAGATCTGTGATCTCGCGTTTATGATTCTTTGAATATCGGCGTCCAGTGCCGCGGTATTCTCCTTTGCGTAGGTCCTCTTCCAGCCAACGAAACAAATCCGCTTGGTCGACGGAATTCGCAGTCTATCCGTTAACGTAAGAAAGCCACAACCTTCGCACACGCTTTTAACATAGGACATATATTCCGAGTACTGGCTCTCGGCGGCGTTGCATCGTCGATACTTGCTGCCGTCGAATTCATAAGCGCAGCACGGTAGTAGGAAGAACCGGCATTCGTACGAACTGCGCGCGGTAATCACGGGGATCCACGGAGTCAGCTCGTCCGAGTGATTCCCTATGATCCAATCAACACCGGGAAAAACAGTATCTGGGGACGGAACGATTGTGCTAACCTGCAATATCACATGGTTATTAATGTAAAATTAATAATGATTAGCATTTTAAATATTATGTCACAATCCATTTTTTTATCAATTTCTAATAAAAGGTAAACGTCCTAATGATCGGACACTTACCAAAAACTTTCTGTCTCAATATTTGATTATTATCAATTATTTCAATTTATTTACAATCTTCAATATTCAAAGATGGCAATTGAAATTTTATATTTCAATAAAAAAGCATTTAAGAGATTAATAATAAGTTCCTGTATCTCCGGATATAGATACATGTCCGTTCAATGAGAAGTTTATCTTACATGAAATAAAAAAATTTCCCACAAAATTATAACAGATTGTTAACGAAAGAAAGAATAATACGGGCTTAATTATAATGTCCGAGTTCATTCAAAGACAATGATTATAACGAAATTTTCACGCACTTGTAAATGAGTGCTCTCGGGGAACAGGTCCCAGATCTTTCTCCTGCGCAAATCGATTCCTATCCCCTTGTGACCTTCGTTAGACAGTATATAGACTAGAAGACCGTTCCCGCAGCCGAGATCGACGAAGGACTGCAACTCTCGCGTCCCTTTTTCCTCCCTCTCCTTCTCCCACAGCAGCAACAGGTAGGTCGCGATCGCGACGTCCTCGTAGACGAATTTCGCCGGGTCCGTGTTCTCTGGCCACACGCTCACCATCCTCGAGCCGTATTTCTCTTTCAATTGATTATACAGCGAAGTGTACCTCTCGACTGAGACGAGACTGAGGGAACTGATCCTGGGGCCGGCGTTATCGTTCTCCCTGTTCAACCATTTCATCAGCCGTGGAAAGAGTTTGGATTTAAGCCACTCGCAGCCTTTGTCGTAGTTACCATTGTCAGATCTGTGTATGCTTATACAAGTAGAAACATATTCGCGATGCTGTATCCTGTAGGCTGTGTTCGGACCCAAGGACAATTTACCCGGGACGATCGATTTATGAAAGGTAGTGACGCTGGCCGAGCTTCTGTCGACGAGCAAGAGTTCCAGTGTAGGCGAAAATATCTGTGTATTGCGAGGTAGCAACTTCTTCACGTACAGATAAGTTTTATCAGAGTCTTCCACTGCCTCAATTGGATCTGTACATTGAACTGAGTATTGGCAATATTCTGTAATACCAAGGTTGTCTAATAAATGTTTTATGGCTTCCGAGGATGAAGAATCGTGTTCGAAATCGTCAGGTTGGATCTGCAGCTTTTCAATGCGTTCAAAAATATATGAAACGTTGTGGCGGACCTCGACTTTGAATAGCTCCTGGGACGCCAGGATCCGACGGTTGACAACGTGAGGGTTTCTCATCCAGATCCCAATGGCTTCCCAAAACTGTGAATTACTGCTGTTGGTGTTTTTACTGACGACCTCGAAATTCATTTTTTCTACCTAACATTAATGTCTGCCACCTTCACATAGACTTGTATCGAAAATTAAATTTATCATTTAGACGACTTTGGAGTACTGCCTGGCTGGTTGTACTATTGAGTATAAAAAAAAATAGGAGTTACTACCGATTCAAATGTCAAATTTAATACAATAAGTTGATGGGAAGCGAAAGTACCTTTTGTATCACCCACTTGGCATCTAGCAGTGCTCGCTCCATGATCTGCTGCACACGTTCCTCATCAGACTCTGAGGCATGCTGCTTGAAGCTCTGGAGGAAAAAAGGCCTTCAATAATAAAATCTTAATTATAATATAATAATAAAAGATTTGCCGCAAGAGTAAAAATTATGACAGCTATTGAATCTTAAATATATTTTATATTATTTTAATTATAAAAGCTATTAATATATAATTTTAATTATAAAACCTATTAAATTAAATAATCTTCCTACAGAGAGATCTCTTTCTGTTTGACTATTAGACGTCAATTAGTAATTAAGTTATCAGAATCATTTTGTACCTACTTGTTTGACCGTGTGCTTGTAAAATTGCTGCGTGGGTTTCGGCAGTTTTTCACATTCGCGCAACAGATATTTGTACAGTTGTTTAGGCGTGTTCACTGTCGTGCTGCTAAACATTCGATTCGCCATCGTTTCCCGGATATTGCAAGATGCACGTGGTGTCGCGAGTTTCTCTTGTTGCCATCATTCCTTATTACTTATTTTCGACGTACGGTATTGATTCTTACACTACGTACCCACTATTGATAAAATAGAAAGTAGAATCCTCTTGTTATGTTGTCCAAAGAAAGTTTGTACAAATAGACAAATTATGACTTTTGAATACAAGTTGCAGAATATAAAAAAAAGAAAATTAATGATGATATTAAAATATCTTACAAAAATTAAAATTTTATAAACCATGAAAAAGATTTAAAAATAAACTAGGAGAAATGTTATCTCTGATTGTTTGTTAATACAAGAATACTAATTTAAAAAAGCAACCAGTCAATGAAAATATTAAGATAAGGTCACATAAAAATTGAAATTTTATATTAAGAATTACAAAGCAAGCTATGAAAAATGTTATCTTTAATCTTAAGCATGATACACATTCTGTCAAGAAGAATGAGTGGCGTACTTTTTAATTTTTTAACATCTTGTCTAATAGATAAGATGCAATGACTTAGCAGTTTTTCTTTTTTTCCCTATAATATTTTAACGATATTCATTCGTATATAAGAAATTGTGCCAATTATACACTCTTTTTTGACAGATTGCATCATAAATGATATACACATAAAGACTGTTTTCGTTTTTTCGATGAATAAATACTTATATACAATTTATTTTTGATGATGTCATGTGATGGAGATGAAGTGTTACAGCTGATTAAGTCTACGATACTGCGCAGAGTCTTTGAATCTTTTCTGCAGTCTTATTAATTACAATTCCATATGCAAAACGCACAATAGAATTACCGGTAGAAAGTTTCGAGTAAGATCACAGCAACACCTTCCTAACAATCCCAAGTACGTCCAATATTCAACTTTTTTTCTGTCTCCCTTTCAATAATTTGTATTGTATTTGATATTCTTTTATACGGTTGATATCGCTCGTACAAACGCTACATCACATACGCTTATATAAAAAAAAAAAACATTTTACGAAATATCATTGTTCCTGTTACTAAATCGGATAAATCGCTTATACACTATATAAATTCTATGTGTGTGATGTCACGATCTTATCGTCGATCTACAAAAAGTGTCCGATTAAAGCTACTGTTATACTCTACTAAAATACCGATATATCAAAGAGATATTAAAAAATAAATATATTTATATATATATATATATATATATACGAGAGGTCGCAACAAGTAAAAAATATACAATTGTTATACATTACTATGGTGGTCACAAAATAAGGGCCACCTAATATCCTTGATAAAGGAGAGGATAGAGAGAATGTGGGAAAGAACCGATCTTTACCGCGACAATTGAAAAACAAGGATATTACGTACACGAAAAATCACAACCAGCGAGTAGCCAATCATTATGCTAGTAACGAAAATAATGATTAATATTACAATAAATTATGCCGTGCGCGGCCTCAGGAATTTTACGAGCAGGCAGCACTCGCTCGCTCCGTCTGTCAGAATTGCTAGTTCAACTAACGTTTGTTCCCGACGAAGTCGCTCGTAAAGTATATTCATAAATGGTACCGCGAAACCGCCGAACAACTTCTAACTACGAATCGTTTATTCTCATGAGTTAGCACGATGATTTTCGGCACGGTTTTATCAGTTAATATCATATTTTGGCGTTCTTTTGGCAGTTTGTTAGTTTGTAAATGCGTGAAAAACGCATTTGACATATGTATAAAAATGATAAAATGTTGGGTAATACATGGAAATGAGTGAATCACGTTGAAGTATCGCGTGTAACCACGGAGTTGATCTCGGCTCTTGTTTGCGCGAGTACCTATTAATAGTATCGTTCTGCCTAAAATCTAAATAACAAAGTACTTTAGCTGTTCTATTTTTACGACGAGATAATATAATCCTCGACCAACGCAGCTACCGAGTATGCTATGCTCTGAGGACTATGACGATTCTGACAGAAAGGAGGGCGACCACCAATGATCACAGAGAGGGATTCTAAAGAAGTTATTAGAGCCTAACACTTAAAAATAGAATTGTGTTTAGGTCTCGCTTGAGGATGGCCGTTCCCAGCAGCACAACCATCTACGCCACAGCGGAGGCGGCTTCCTACGCCGATAAAGTAGACTGGCACCTCCGCGCCGTGTATTGAGGGCACTGACTATTGCCTGATCAAAGGCCTCCTTGAGGTCGTGTTGCGTCAACGCGGACGTCTCTACGTAACTGACGGCGCCTAGCCTATGTGCCAATTGATGACCCTGAATAGTAGTGATGGGTCCCTGACCGTATCTCGCTAGCTGCAGCATCAGACGCACGTCCGCTCTCAAATCACTTTTCGTCCCAACCTACAAAATTACAATACAATTAAATAATATGTTGTATTATAATATTATTTTAGTAGAATATTAATCATATATCATTTATTTAATAATGTACATTATAATAAATTTGATTGTGTTAGAAATATAATATCCTATTTAGAAATTATGTCAGAGCTGAACATAGATCGTACCAAAATAATTGGAGCATTGGGACAGTATTTTCGCACTTCATTGATCCACCTGGAAGCCACGCTGTTGTAAGATGTAGGACATACTACACTGAAGCAAACTAGGAACACATCTGTCTCAGGGTAGCACAATGATCTCAGTGGGTTAAAGTCATCCTGGCCTGCAGTATCACACAGCTGGACGTTTAGTGGTTGTCCATCGACATTTACCACCACTAGATACAAAAATATCTCAATATTATTATGATTTATATATATATATATATATATATATATATATATATATAAACAATTAATATATTCTTATGTATATTTGCTCAAAATAAAATGTTAAATGGTTTAAAGTAAATAAAATTACAATTAAAAGATCAGGCTGGAAATAAAAGTAAAAATCCTGTCTGCCTACAAACTGTATACGAGATACATATATTACTTCGAGATGATTGTTACAAAATAAATCCATGAATCCCGAAGCCATGTCATTAGTAGATACATGCAAAACCGTACGCACCGTTGTAATTGTCAAACGCAGTTGGCACATATTCCCCAGGGAAGCCATTGGTGGAGTATGAGACTACCAGGCTGGTCTTGCCGACTTCGCCGTCGCCCACCAGGACTACCTTGATCCTCTTGTCGAGTGGCGTTGCGGGATGCTCTACGAGATTTTGATTCTGTGCTCCAATGCATCCGACGGTCATCGACGAGGATGTCGTTGTCGCCATCGTCAGTTGCTGCTGCCTGGCGGCCTGCATCTGTGTGGTCTGTCCGCCCTTGAGCAACGGCCTTGTCCAATTGGTGTGCGAGGACGGCGGCATTGTTTCGCTTTTGATCTTACTACTTGAGCGACCTTTCATGCGATCGTTTGTCGAGGGTGGCGCGCCGTCAACACGGATGCGACGGGATTCTTCCTCACGCAGCGACGGCGACAACGACAACGCGCTCCGCCTTCTCGTTGACGACGACGTTGACTCGCCTCAGGGTGCCGTTCGGCCGCAATGTCGCACCGTCGTGCACGTCATTCCTTCGCACGAGGGAAAACAGTGACGTCGTCGTCGGGGAAGGATGCTGGGAAATACGGCTGGCTGCTCGGTCTCACCTGGTGCGGGTCGGGGCGGGAATGAGCGAAGACCGAGATAAGCAGCGCGAAAACAATGGGTGACTACTTGGAACGAGAGAGAGAGAGAGAGAGAGAGAGAGAGAGAACGGGGGAGCCCGGTGGTTGAGGCGCAAGGCGCAACACAGCGCAACACAAAAAAAGCCAAGTCCGAAGTGATCTGGTCAGACGATTCACCTGCCGCGACGTGGAGCCACCTGTTACCGCGCCCCCGCCTCCTGGAGCACGTCCGCCGATGTCGGCGTACTCGCGTGTGAACACACGCACATGCACGTATAGCCGCTACACGAATGCACATTACAGGATTTACAGGTGATGTGACGTATGCATGTTGCCTGTGCGGCAGCGCGCGCACCGCGTCGCGTCCTTCAACTCTTTCGAACACACGTGTATTGCATCGCGGTCATTACTTTGAAACGCTATACGTAAGCGTGTGACCATTGTTGATGCCAGTTCGGAATCTTTGCAGCTAGCGTGCTGCACATGCATGGAAACGGCTGGCAATGGCAGCAGCACTTTTCGCGTCGAGAGTGATTGAATTGACGAAGAGCGACTATTCGCTGTCTCCTTCTCTCTTGTCATCGACGAAAAGACAATTTGATTTGTATTTTGTAATATTAGTAAATAACAAAATAGTAACAGTAAAGCTGTAAATTCAATCATTTATCCTTTCTTTTAGAAACCTATCTTTTTATAAATTAAAATATCTGTACTTTTCTAATTATTATATATTTTATTCTATAAAAATCAAATGCTTTAGAACGTACATATTTTTATAGCGTCTAGTGCAATAGTATGCAAAATTTTTTAAAACGGATTTTTCCTTCTTTTGAAATACTAGGGAAGAGAAAATATTTTCACACTGAGCAGGCGCTACAAATTCAAAAGATTTGATATTTCATTATTATCGACAATTATTACCTGCTTTATTCGGTAAAATATGAATTTCAAAGCAAACGAATTTGAATTGTATCTCAAAAGTGCGCGCGCATTTATTTAAAGGAGCCGGCTTTGTTTGCGGGGCAACACGCCACACACCGAAGCCGAAGTGAACCTGTCGAACACGTTCTTGCACGTCTTGTGACAGTAGTGGCAATGATGCTTGCATCATAAAATTTATGTTCTAGATAACAAATAAAATAAGCCGCGGGATGATTAGGAATCACGTATGGAGATTGAGTCTCCTTGTCAGGTATGTTTCTTCGCGAATTCGATTGCGATTAGACATTTCTATCTTTCCATCTCGATCCAATATAACCTAATAATTTCTACCAGGGGATGCCAGTATTGTCGCTCTTCGATAACGGTGACGCCGAAATGCTCGACGTGGCTCACCAGGCGACCTGTTTCGAATGTCAGCGCGAGATTCATCAAAAATACCGGTCGAAGGTGGCGAATTATCGTTCCAACTGGAGCTGGCCTGTTACTTGCGGCAACGCAATGGGACTACCTGCACAAACACGGATATCGGATTGACGTGGATGACAGGCCGGAACTGCTGAACGACGTTATGGTAATAGACGATCGTCTACATTCTCCAAGTTGTCACATTGTTATCAAGATGCAAAGTGAAATGTAAAGTCTTTTCGCTAGTACAGGTAACGTGCTACTGTTGTTTACCATTGAGGACGATCAGCAGAATATGGGGCTGGTTGACGAGTATCGAGCTGCCGGTCAGTCTGCGGCCGAAGCTTTACGGATTCTATGCAAATTTGTTTCATGCCGATCTAGATGAGATAGAGTTGGATCTGTCTGCGTTTCCTAATCTTGTGGAATTCTTTGTAAGGAAGCTCAAGCAAAATGCGAGACCGATCGCTGAGAATGCAAACATGGTAGATGTTTAATTATAATTGCCAATATTTAACATTTAATTGCAAATTGTTTATATATTTAATACTATTGATATATCTTGAGATCTTTGAAAAAATTAATTATACATTTATACGCATACACAAATTTGAAAGCATTAATTTAAATTTATCTCACTCGCAAATCTAGTTTACAATTATATATATCTTTATTACAGACATTGATTGCATTTTAATTTCAATATATGTATAAGAAGAGAGAAAGAGTAATGTATCTAGAGGAAATTTCTTTTTAGATCTCACCTGCGGACGGAAAGGTGCTTTACTTTGGACCGGTGGAGTCTTGTCGAGTGGAGCAAGTGAAGGGAGTAACATATGATCTTAGACAGTTTCTGGGCGACCCAAATAGCTTCCGAACGTTGAATCAAATCGCGAGAGAAACGACAATGCACAAGGACGACTATGTTAATTCACTTTTGAAAAATCCTGACAACAGATTGTACCAGCTTACCATTTACTTAGCACCTGGTGATTACCATCGATTTCACAGTCCCACTGATTGGAACATTAAATTCCGACGGCATTTTCCAGGTGCGCCTCGTCTTATAAAACTATAGCTTCGTATAATAAGATCCTCTTAATTTTTCTAAGCAAACAACTTCTTTCTTTCAGGAAAGCTACTGAGCGTTAATCCGAAGGTGCTCAAATATCTGCCTAACTTGTTCTCGTTGAACGAGCGCGTTGTATACGTTGGGGAATGGGCAGGTGGGTTCATGGCTTACGCAGCGGTCGGAGCGACGAACGTCGGCTCCATACGAGTCTACTGTGACAAGGGATTGGCGACCAACACGATACACTGGCCAGAAGCCGTGCACTGGAAGGAGACAAACTTGGATTGCGCACGCGTCATCAAAGGCGAACTGTTCGGTGAATTCAGGCTTGGATCCACGATTGTGCTTTTGTTTGAGGCACCGCAAGACTTTGAATTTTGTCTGCAGATCGGTCAGACTATTAAAGTTGGTCAGGCATTGAGTGCATTTTCTAGCGACAAGTCTAACAAAAAGCAGACAGTCGAACAACAGCACTTAATTATGAATGTCGCACATGATTGGAGAGATATATGGAGGCCTAGAATATAGAAAAACGAAGTTAACAAGTAGGAACTAATTTTATTGGAGAATCAAAGAGATGTATTGTTGAAATCGTGTACACTTGCGTCTTTGCGCGAAGTGTACGTACTGTAGATGCAATAATGAGAAGAGAACACTAGAATCATGAGAGACTCGAGTTTTTCAGTTTTCTCGAATAAGTATCGATCCTGTGATTATCTTTGTATATAGCCGCTGTTCGTGCGCGAAACAGTCGTCATCTCATGCAATCTGAAATTATATATAAATACATCTCTTGTTATATACACACAATTACACTTATTCGTTACTTTAATTGTGTGATGCTTAGCATCACGCGAGAAACGGTGATTTATAATGGATTTGACACAGTTGATTTATTACGGCCGAGTAGATGTGTTACTGTGCAACGTAACGTCTCCTCTGTGTGAAATTTCACACAATGAAAAGTCAACTGAGCGAGCCCGTTAATATGAGAAAACGTACTTTTCTTGTGCGTCACTGCTAATGGAGGTCGGATCGTAAACTCTTTTAGTTGCATGCCAAATCGATCTTTGTTTGCAGTTAAGTCGGTCGGTCAAGGCCGCTAGATGTGAAACACTTTCTTCAATTAAAACTCTAACTCCTTTTTTTAAACTAGAAAGTAACACAGGCACGTTGTGTGTATACTTCGAGTACCTGCGCGCGCAAACGCGGCGCCGATCTTATATGCTGACCCTGTTATATTTTTATAGTAGTATTTTTACTGATTCTCTTTGTCGTTAATATTAATGTTACTGTTTCAAGAAAATTTATAGCAAATTGGAGTGTCTTTTGACTGCACTTTAGTCTGGAATTAATTATAATATGAATTGCGCGGATATATTTTATGATATCTATTTTATGATATATATGCAACGCATAAAATAATAAAAGGACCAATTATAAAGAGTATCTGCGATGTTACTAAATAATTACCGTAGTCAGACGAATTTACCTTTAATTTTGCATGTACGTATATTTCTATTTTATTTCTATATATTGGAAGTTTCATGTGACTTCAAGTCACAGTAAATTTTCAATATTGAGACCAATTCTCAATTAATTTTTCTGCTAACACAATTCTTTTTCTAGACCTAGAAAAAGTTGCCCTCTCCTGTCCTGCCTAACTGTGCACATAAGCCGCAGCCATTACAAGCACAATCTCGATGTACAATACCTAGTCCCGTATATATAGCATACTCTCTAAAGTAAACGTAAGAGCGACATAATCGATGGCGAGCCTTTCAGCGGAAAAAAATGACAGACATTAAGAGAGGTAAGTTTGAATTGTTCATATATTTACATTCTTTAAGTAAAATTAATAATAACGATTTGTCGGTTGATTCTCGACCATTGAAATCACACGCAGTCTTACTGTAAAAAAAAGTCTGATTTACAAATGGGGATAGAGGAAAGGGAAGGACATGACACTCGACATATAATTGTACATTTAACATTTAATTACAAATTGTTTATGCATTTAATGCTATCGATATCTCGAGGTTCCTGAAAAAAAAATTATACATCGTATATAATTCATGCACGCGCCTGCAAATTTTAACACGCTAATTTATCACTCTCGTAAATTTGTTTTAAATTAACATTTATCTTTATTGTAAATTTTGGCAATTTAAATTTATCTTCGCCGCGTGAATCGCCTAAATACTAATACATCATTTCGCGCGTAGAATAACTCTATGTCTTCTCGAACAAAGCTCCACGCATCCCGTCGTTTATCATTGCCAGGTGTTTAACGCTGGCCGATCTCCCGAGGAATATACGCGTCAACATGAGAAAAAGGAGGAAGGCTGGCTAGTCGCGGAGTCGACCGGCGTCGCAAACGTCAAACGGTCGTTCGGCTGGATCAGTGAGCGTCGCGACGCCCGTGGCGCAGGTTGCACCGTCTCCTCTTCTTGCGGGTCTCGCCGGTAGTCCGTACCGGTGTGTCGGACAGGACGCCGTCGCTCGCGCGGCATCGCCGCGTCGGTGACACCGCATGTCTGGTGTCTATTCACTGTTGTAACCGCTCGATATTCCCTTTCTTTTTCTCTCTCCGGGAGGCACCAAGACAACCGGGTGACTGTTATGGCGTGTTTGAGTGACGGCTAAATGGGGGCCGATGGACATTTTCGTGTGACCTTGTCCCTCAGGAGGGAACCAAATGCCGGTCCGGTCTTCTGCAAGATGGAGACGTCCGCCAGGTTTCGGCAGTTGAAAACGGTGAAGCTGAGCTGCGAGACGACTTACCGGCTCGACATCAGCTTTAAGCCGCCGCAACTGCTGCAGTGGGTACAGTGAATGTGCAGTTTTACATATATGTATATCAGGTGCTGCATCCTTTCCTTTCTCCCTTTGCTTGTCGGAATCCAACGCCGGGTTTTCTTTCTTTAGGAGAATGATAGGATCCGCATCACGTGATTTCAATGATCGATGGTGCAGTCGATTAGTCGTTACAAGTTTTACTTGAAGAAAGCAAATATATGTCAAGCTGGGATATATCCGTATATTGTTTTCATTATAATTTAATAGACCGCAGTTCGTTCTTCGTTACTAATGAAAATTTAACTGTATTGACCAAACTTTAATATATTTAGAATCCAGTTCACGTATCTAGAACAATTCGTGGTCGACTGATCCCGAATGTAATCTGTGGTCTGTCAAAATGTTGAAATAGCTGATCTTATTCGGATCGAATAAGCGTGACAAGCGTTATCTTTTTCTTTTAAGGGAGGTCATGAACTACTGTAAAAAAAAGTCCCACTCGACTAATAGCGGTTTATCAGAAATTTATACGATCATTTTCAGCGCAAAGATGGGGTGGGAGCCCAGCAATAAATTTCAACGTCTCAGCTCCTATGCTCCAGGGACGAGGATTACGGCTTCTCGCTATATGTTCAGATATAGAATCGCTAATAATGCCAACTTAGCCGTAATACTAAAAATAAACTCGCGACTGCCGAATACGTAAATGTTTACCTTTATGAGTATTTAACGAAGAAAAGAATTGCCAATCTACGTCGAATATACTTTGTCCTGTTGCGAGTAAAGTTAAAGTATCAGTTGAGTTTGCAGAAATTTTCTTTAATAATCTTGGAATTGAGCTCTACATTGCACCAGACTTTCTCATTATTAATTTCAGAAGTAACTTAATCCTAGCATTACGTTTTCTGGCATTCGATTATTTTAAAAACAAAGTTAAATAATATTAAGACTAATACCTAATTAGTTTATCAATTTTTATTAATTCTAATTTTATTAATATGTGAAAGCCATTGACTTTTTATATTTGAATAAAAAACTTGAAGTAATTTTTTAGTGGAAGTAAATAAATGGGGATTTGAGATGGTAATATTTCATGAGATTCATAGATTTAATGATGCAAATATCCTATTTCATTCTATTTATATCATATTGCATCGTAAGAATTTTCTGTACAGATCGAAATTTATAACATACACGGAACGGGGTCGCGTTTGGCTTCACAGAGCACGGCTTAAACTCCAGTTGAGGAAAGTTTCGAGCACGCAGTTAAAATCAAATAAGCACGTATGAATGCCGACGACGAGAACGACGACAACGACAATGCAGGCGTGCAACCACCTGGTTAAATCGACACGAGCCGATTGATTTACACAACGGAGTAATTAGGTATTGGAGCTCTTCGGGAGACATTACATTTGCCCGTCGTCGCTTTTATAGAACGAGACCGTGTTACGTGTACACGGTGATCTCGGAGCAAGATAATCGCCGCCCTCGCGCGCAGTTTATAAACTAGCACGAGCGAGCGTACGTAATCCTGGAATCGGCGCCACGCAGGGGGTTTTAAACATCGTGTGCGAGCGACCAACTGCATTTGATACCCAGGCTTTCCGAGCCACCCGAGAGGCGGGTCGCGAGAAAGACACGGATGTATGGAATCGCCTTGAACTGCAAAACTCGTCCTAGCCCCCAAGAGGGATCGATCGCGATTTTACACGGTGTGCAGTGCACGTGCACTGCCTTATAATTGGTTGACCAATGACACAACCCGCGACCCGCTGATGAAGGCAGTAACGAGAGGATGATCAACGGTTGTATACCGAGCGGCGCCGCCTTAACGCGCGGAAGCGCTGAAACATGATGGATGTGTCTTTCGTACGGCCCGGCTTAATGAATGTGTGTCATGAATTCAATCGGGGGCTTAGGCCTGGCATATTGCTCGGGTACCATTGCGATTATCGCTCCCGGTAACAGGAACCCCCGATAATCGCGTGGAGAACGAGCGCATCATAATTGCGGCAATAAATCGTTATTAGGTTCACCGTAAAATACGTAAAAAGAGAAGAAACGTGACCGTGCTCGGGTTGATTCGTAAAATGAGAGATATCAGGGAAAGAAATGTCAACCGAAAGAGAAAGAGAGAGAAAGCTGAGAGTCATACGTGTTTGCTAAAACGAAATATCGTTTACTTTTGTGATACTCGAGACAAAAGATTTAAGGCTGAAAATTTGAGATGGTACTCCTCTAGGAACTTGAGATTAATATAAGCTAAAAATGGTAAGAAGGAGTTCGGCTTTTATTCGATAATTGAGTTGCGATAAAGCGTCGCTTACGAAAGATAAACGTTGTTGACGATTAAACTTGAACCTGTTCCTTTTCTCTTTTTTTTTTCAGCTGTCAATGCGACGTTCCGCCGGTGATTTACGGGCAAACAGGCGCCCGATTCGCACGTGATTTGCACACGTTGAGATCGTCGGAATCGAATATGGAGATTACGCGACAAATGTGATGCGCATAAATATTTTAGCTGCTTCTCGATGCAATCACGAAACCCGGAAGTGTTCCGCGTGATCTTGGAAAAGTCACGAAAGGATTCGCGTGTCCCGCGCTGCGCGCGCGGCACAACAGAAACGGAGCAGTTTCCCCCTTGTCATTTTTCGGACAATGAAAATCTCTCTCTCTCTCTTTCTCTCTCTCTCTCTCTCTCTACTATCCGAAAATCCGGCTTTCCTCCCAGCGTTATCTCGCCGAAATCTCGTGGAATTTTAAACAGCCGTTGCCGTAGATCATTAGTCTGAATCACGCGATGCATTCTTGGCTGCATGGCCTGCTTTTCGCATTTTAGTCGTCGGACGACGACAATCAATGATCCATTCCCCGACTAAATCTGTTCTCTAAGAACACTTTGTGCATTGCCACCAAAAATAGATTAACTTCCAGATAGGAAAGTTAAACAGTAACGTTACATTTTGTAGCAGCAGAAAGCATATCTTTTAGTGCAAAGAAATTTTGAGATTATAATTTGTAAATCTATTTATTCAATTATTTATCAAAAATTTATAAATAATATTGAAATAATATGTATATATTTAATGCATGCTACTTCAAATTTCTTTGTAAAATTTTTATTTAAAAAGTTTTCCTTGTATTTTGCAATAATTTGTACATTAATTTCAAAATTATTTTTTGAAAATGTATTTATCAATAATTATGCTACAATAATTATCCCTTATATTACAATATTTCTAGCAAACATTTTTTTCTAATATCAGTTTTTTTTAAATTGTTACATATTACATTAGAATTAATTTTTGAAATTAGATTAACAATTATAACACAATATATTATATATTACATTTTAAAATTAAAATACTAAAGTTCTTCTACATGCTTTCTTATCTGGGGAATTGATTTGTCTTGAATACACGCGTTACTCGTTGTGTATTCAATTAATTATTGCTGTATATCCGCCTATGCGCAAAGTCGAGCGATTAAAGTTTCGTAATAGGCGTCCGTGAAGTTTACCGTCCTTATTTTTCTTACATTGTAATATTCCTTACGTGGACGGAAGTAAGGCAGGAGGACGTAAGAGAAATATGTAGACATATTGACGAGCTTATGATGTTACTGTTAAGCCGACGGGGTGTTGCATTTTTTACGAACGATAATGCTATATCGACCGCCTCGCACGCGCCTTTAGATGCCGGCCTACGGAGTTGCAATTCCGTTTCGGTTCATCTCTTATTTTAGATACAGACTCTCGCACATACATTTTTAATCTTTAAACCTGGCCATGTATATCCCGTAAGACGCATCTTTGCCGCCTACATCCGTCTTGTTTCCAAGTGAAACATTTCCAACTCGTATAAATCATGTTTTCAAATCTCTTCTATTTATCGCCTCTCTCGTTGTTTTGTAAAACACAATGTGAAATCTCATTTTACGCATACGATATATTGGGTGTTGAAATTCTTTTTCAATTTTTCTATGAGATTTATACTTATTTTCGTCATATTCTTCTTTGGATTAGAGTTTTGATTCCGCTTCTTTAACGTTCGCCAAGTTTGTAATGTTAATCGAGCGAGCTTTGTGAAAAGCTAATTTAGTAACACAAGTGTATTATTTACATACTATATGTTTTTTGAACGGTTTTTGAATGATATGTAAATCTCAGAACCTTTCTTCAACGAAAAATTATGTAGATTGTTCTTTATCACTTAATTATATGCTATATCACGTTTCATTTTTCGTGCTCGCGGGATTTACGGACCATCCGTTTCCAGATAACGATCCGATTTCTCGCAACGTGGTTGTTTATTACGAACGATAAGCCGATGCACGCAGCTGATACGCGGCTACACGCGTGCACGAGAGTCATTTGCGCGCAACTCTCTCTCTCTCTCTCTCTCCTTTTCTCTCTCGTCTCATCATCTTCGCAAAAACCCTAAAAATAAAGCCAGTTATGAGTCAAAGTGTGCGCTTCGTGTTCATATCGGAAACTAAAGACGTTCTGAAGATTTATTGATCTGTCGATCTAAGGATCAAAGCGTTTAAGAATATCGTAGCTTGACGTAATATCCAAATTCGCGACCAGGATTTAAGTGAAACAATAAACAACAAAAAATTATTATTTTTAACAATATTTTTTTTATGTAGTCAGGATTAAGTAATTATCCTCTCTAGTCAATAATTTTAAGCGCTTTTAGTTAATAACGATAAGTCAAAATTAATTAGAGGGATTAAGAAGTATAATAAATGTTTCATATTCTTTCATTAGTGTAATCATATCGTTTGTCTTTCATTAGTGTAATTATATCGTTTGTCTTTCATTAGTGTAATCACATCATTTTATGGCTTGTTATATTTGTTGTATTATCTCTTTTTTAATTAAAACGCGTCTTGTTTATTATATTTTTACGCTGAACGAGTAACAGTTCAATGTGATATAATTGATCGAAAATACTTGAAATTATTGAACAAAGTTGTCGGATGAAACAGCATTTAATGATATTTGACATCCATTCAGATCTACGTTATTCTTGCGATTTAAATGGCTATTTCTCAGCACACTGTAAACGCGCGTTTTTACGACGAGTTGACTTATAGGAATGTGTATATATAATAATCGTCGGTCCGTTTATCTTGACGTTATGCCAGGCGTGGGAAAAATATTACCAAAGTATACAAACACATGGTAACGATTGTGCCACGTAAAACATCTATTTTCGCCTCTAAAAAGAAGAGTTCCCACCGCGCGTGTTCCCCGTGCATCGAGACTCGCGTCATTTCCGTTGCACTCATTTGAACTTTTGTTGGGTTTCTCACTTTGCAGACAGTCAATATGCCGAATAAGCAAATGATGTTTTTTTTTTAAATAAATAAGCAGCTTTATCGAGAAGAAATAGGTTGTCTTCCTTTATTTTAATCTTGAGCCATTATTATAGGTAAATTATTGAAAGAAAACAGGAGTAAAAGTGGTCTAACTCAATTCAAAGAAATATTTTATTTCAGTATAATTGCAATCTAATTTTTTTACAGTCTTATTGTAAAAAATAATTTATGAAATTATTATATTATATACATAATTATTATATGTAGTTTCATCCTGGGGCACGTAGATTAAAGAGAGAGAAATTCAACGCAACGCGCTTTTAAAACATACCGCAGATAAAATTAAAATTATTGAAATTAAGAAGAGAGAAAATATAAAATGATAAATATAAAATTATAGAAAGAGATTGTAAAAAATCACATTTTAAAGTTTTATAGACGTAGTTTTCCAAAGAAATTATATGGAGAACATATTTTTTCATGTTTTCTCCATTCTTGCGATTTTTCCAGGTCCCTGAGCATCGGCGGAAAACCAGTAGAGGCGATCGAACGCGCGAGAAATGCTACGGCATGCGCCTACAGTGCTTATCACAGCACCAAGGACATCCCAGCGAGCGCGCGTGGTCATCGGGAGGATCTGCCGATCGCCATGAGGGTCCTCGGCTCCGGCTACCTGACCACATGCCTGCAGATAAAGTACTATCGACTGGATGATCAGAGCCACTGCGAATGGGGTGCCAGACTGCACTGCATCGAGCTCGATTGCTCCAGCGTCGAAGGACGTCTCGTCACGGTGGATCGGGAGACTTACAGAAAGCTCGGCATAGAATCTTAACGAAATGTCATCATCAGCCTCACTGATATCGGTTTGTTACTAGCTCGTTATACGTGACGAGATATCCGACGTCGCGTCGCGTCGCGTCGCGCCGTGCCGCAATCGATGCCTCTCACACGCGGTCTCTCAACTGAATATTTTATGCTTATTAAACGATAAATGCGGATTGTACCAGAGTTAATGTTCGGATAAGAAGTTAATAATTAATTAATCTGGAGCACCTTTTGTCTAGAAAGCACACGCATAGATAAAACCCAAAATTTAGATAAATTACCTAACTTTATATTTATCTCGAAATTATTTATATTAATTTTGAAATAAATATCAAAATATAATTGATAATGAGTGTTTAATTTGATAATTTTTTAAAATGTGTGTCATAAGTTTTTTATGCATAAAAAGGAGAGCTTAAAAATTTTGCCTATATATTATATATGTTATATATATATATATATATATATATATATATATATATATAACATATATAATATATAGGCAAAATTTATATATATATATATATATAAGTATACAAATTTTGCTTAAACGTAACTCTGATGCTTCGAAAATAGGCTTTGAAATTAATTTAATAAAATTAGTTGCGTCAAATTACGCCGAATGAAAAAGCTTTTATGAAAAATATGCGAAAAATCTATTGGGAATTATTGAAAAACTATTCAAATCTAATATTATAAACTATTGGCTCTAATAATTTTACGTTAATGGTATTTTTTTCTAACGAAACTTCATAATATTTTCAATACAGATGAATATAAATTGCATAGAAATTTAGTTGAAGATTTATCTGGTGATCGGGTAATTGAGATTGATCGCCAGCTAGCAACATTGCGTTAATAGTACGGATAGTATGGAAAATTATTCCAGAAAAATCTGATGTAAACTGATCTTTTGAAGCTTCCTCTTTATTGAAGTTACCGAAGTTTTATATCGAAGGATTGCCTAAATATGAAACAAAGTGTCATTTTTATATTTGTGAAGGCTTAACAAAAATCAAGATTTATAAATATATCTTTTATTTAAGAGTTCCATTTCCATAACGCTGTATGCGTTAATAGAATACTGATTACATTATGTCGATTGCATTGCACAATCATAGTAACTAACATATACTAATTTCAAGATACAAGATGAAGTATAAACATCTATAGGATAATCAATT
The DNA here is from genome assembly GCF_013373865.1 of Monomorium pharaonis. NCBI lineage: Eukaryota > Metazoa > Arthropoda > Insecta > Hymenoptera > Formicidae > Monomorium > Monomorium pharaonis. The sequence goes on along the minus strand of NC_050475.1, from coordinate 18,125,803 downwards.
GCAATCGTTTCGGCCGATATTTTTAGCTTTCTGACGAAGGAATTAATAATAAAAAAACAAACTCTAATACAAACGGAATGATAATGGAATACTTACATATGGACATGTATGTATGTATGTCATATATTGAATGTACGCGGCGTCATTGATTACCGATTAATACTTAATTGTCGAATAAATCAATCGAGAGGCAATATGCCGCGGTGAGGAAAAGCGTTTTTTTTTTAAATTGAAAACATCAACAGAAGTTTTATTCAACGACGCGGTGTCGGATCTCACAAAACTTCGCGATCGAAGTTGCACGATACATTTTCACGTGTATATTATTAACGCCAAGCGTTCACTCTGGTGTTGTTTTCATTTACGTTTTACGTTAATGTTTGCATTTTCTTGTTCCTTTTTGTATCTTCGTGTTCCTCAAAAGGAGAATTTTTGTATCGAGAAAATTCACCTGATATATACGCGTTTATCGCGTGTGAATTAATTTTAGAAGCATTCTCGGACGCGATTGTTATGGTAAAAACTCAAAAGCATCTCAATATTTGAAAACTCTGGCAATCAGTGAAGTGACCAATTAACACCTTTACACTTACTGTAGTTGTGAAGGTTGTTTCTACTTTCTCTACTCGCATTCAATGGATTTTAACAGAATTATTGTATAAATGTAATGCATACGCAGGGTGATTCTCGATTATATTTCAAAATGTGTTTCTAGGTCAGAAAAGAAATGTCACATGCAAACACGGATTAAATATTTTCGAAGTTATATTAATTGTGTGGGCGTATTCAAGGCGCATGCATGTATTTAAATATTCATAAGCGTATACGTGCATGTGTGTTGTTACACTAGCACTGCGCGATCACAGTCTCATTCATTCTAATACAACGAAAAAGAACTTATTTAATAAATCAAGCTTTAGAGATTACAATGCTCGGAATGTTCTGCAATCTCTTAATCTTAAATTAAAAATTGATGTATAATGAAGGGTCACTCTGGTATAAAATCTAAAAAAGATATATATACATTATTTACATACAATAAATACAAAATCACATGTTGCGTCTGTTATTTTACATTTATAATCGCGGTGGTACGTAATGCAACAAGGCGTCCGCGATTTCTCTGTTCTGCAGCTTCTCTACTTGCGTACGCATTCGCACCGCCAGCTTATTTGAGCGCTTCAGATACATCGCCGAGTGATGTAGAGCAATTGTGAAGGAAATCGGACACCACGTCTTCTTAACTACCCCACGGACCAGCGCCGTAATGTAACTCTCTATGAGCGACGTGTCATCTTCTTCCGGATAGAGGTACTCCTTCAACGGCAGTATCAGCTTTTCCGGTGGCAGTTTCAAGTATCGCAACGCGGCAGCATGCTCGGACCACAGCAGTTTGCGGTAATGCGAGTCATGTCGTTGCGCCACTGGCACCAGTAACGTCATGGCAAAACCGTCGTCGCCGTACGAGCTCGAACAGAAATGCTCGCACAACGCCGTAAACAGATCGGTGAAGGAGCTCAGCCCCGGCAGTTCCATCCGGAAGTTTAATCGCGTGTGGTATCTCCTCAGTAGACTCGACAGAACGTTCAGAAACAGCACGGAGACGTCGCCGTCTAGGTAGATTGTGTCACAGAGATACACCAGTATCAGTCGGCTAAATCGCAAAGTGGGCGACAGCTTCTCCATAAGATCGGGCAGAACCAACGCCAAACTCAGCACCGTCAGCACGCTATCTTTATCCTCCGACTGTAATCTGATGTCGTTTTTGCACTTTGTGTATATGTGAACCAGCGGCATGAATAGCCAGTCCTTCGGCATCGCCGCCTGGTTCCAATCGCCGTTTGGCATGATGTATCTCTCGTACAGCGACGCCGCGTCGGAATGCAAGCCCAGTTTGGCCTGATTTACTGTGGATGTCAGATCTAATTTGGCCAGCTCGTTGGTGATTATCTCCAACTTCACCTTTTCGTTCGACAATGCGATTTGAAGGAGCTTTCTCACATGATCCGTGGCATCCGCGGGTAATGTTGAGATAAGTTTGATGGTGATCTTCCACACAGTTTGCGCTATCTGATTGTTAACTATGTCTCCAAGAAGGGCTACCGCTTTTACTGTTGCTGTTAAAAGATATAATTCCGTTCTGCTGTACCACGATCTTTCCAAACTCCATTCGGCCGTTTCCAAGTCTCGTATGTACTTGTAGAAAGATGGGAATTCGAGTATTATGCGAATCTCTGTTACACGAGAATTGTTGTAAAGCGTATTCAGTATCGTTGCCAAAAATGGTATGCACGAATGTACTGATACGATCGGCTGCAATTCTCCATTTTCCGTGAGAACATCTAAGTTTGGAAGGCAGGATGGTTCTCGATCCATAGCTGGGTTGTATTCACTCAATAAATTTGAACTAGAACTGCAAGGAAATACTACATTGTCTATACTACAAGTCATTTTTACAGGTTTCGATTAAAAAAAGAAAAAAGTATTCTTACCGAAGAGTTAAAAAAACATGTTGGTTGGATAGCCATGCTGTTCTAAACGCGGATATCTCGTCAACGGCGGATAAACTCACCGCGATCAATTTCATAACACTCCACTAAAATTACAATACTTTATGTTTTTTTAAATATTAAAAAAATGTTGAGATAACAAGGTTGAAAACATACAAAGATAGTCTAAAGATTTTTTAACATTTTTTAATTAGATTATTTTTTAGTAATTCCCGAGAAATTGATTAATAATAATTGCTCTCACCATTGCATTAGATACCGAAGAAAATTGTGTACTCCACTTCGCTAGCAACATAGAAATGTTCGATTTTAATGTTTTCTCGTGACTCGCTACAGCAATCAACGCCGCGGCGTGCTCGCATGCTAACTCGGATGTGTTTTGGATATCGTGATTACTTAACAACAGCTGCAATTGTGATACGAGAGTTAACTGGGCACCCATGACACTGTCCAATCCTATTTTGTAATGCAACAAAATTTTCCAGAGTCGCAAGCTTTCGATGCTGATAATTATGTCATCTTTTTTACTGAAAATTGTGCAGTAATTAAAATAAACTCATGAAAGAAAATTATACATAGAGATGCATGAGAAGGCTTACCCCGTCTCGCTGCTAATGTATGTTAGGATAGCTTGAATAATTTTGAAGTTATTTAGTTTTTGTGCAACGGGACTCTTGCCGTACGTGACGAGAACGCGACATAACTTAATCGCCTTAACTACGGGGATGCCATAAACATTATTTATTGCGTCCTGCATTGCTGTAAGAAATGCAAACTCTTAAATACCGAATAATTATTCAATAAATAATTATGTAATCGTAAAATATTTTAGATTTATTTAAATCTATTTAAAGATAAATTATTTATTAATTTTAAGCTTAATTTACCTAGTTGGTCTATAGACAGTGGTATAAAATTTTGGATAATGGTGTCTAACAAATGTGGTGTGGACGAGATGTTTAACGCCGTTACGTGCGAGTGTCTCGCGAGACGGATGAGTATCTCCAAGGCATACGTTACTCCAACAGGTGGTGGATGCATCTCATTTAAAATGTATCTACAAATAATATCAAAATTAGTTTCGCTCTGTTACAATTTAATATAATTGAAAAAGGAAATAAAATCATATAACAGTAAAATCATCAATCTTTAAATCAAAATATTAAATAATTAATTAAAAATAGTGAAGTTATAAAAGTAACAAAGTTGTAAGTACCTAATTCTCAATAAAAAATCCGATCTCAGTAACGTAGCCACGGTATCCAACTGTGCCAACTCGTGATCCCTCAGATTACTCGTATCTTTGTCCTCGAGTTGCGGCGTCAGAGTGGGTTCTGCATATCCGTCGAATCCATACAATCGATCCAAACACACTTCGTCCGCCTCGCTGACCAGGAAAGCTCGGAGAGCTTGCAAAGCCGCTGTTACCACGGCCACCGACGAATCGTCCAGCGAGAATCTCAGCAATAGCAGGACGTTTTTTTGACTGAGTGCGACTAGCGGTGCTGGATGCAAGGCTTTGTCATACCAACCCTTGCGCGTCTTTTCCATAACATTGGCCAGAGTGGTAAGGGCTGTACATCGTTGCTGTTGAGTGGAAGACCTGCTCAGCTGCAACAATTCCTGAAGGGAATACCCAGGACGTTCGGGTTCCTCTCCATGATGATGGAGGCCTTTATCTACAGATAAATTCTCATCCTTGTACGGTAATAAAACACCTTAAAAAAAAAAAAAAAAATACAAGTAAAAGATGAGAACATAATCAATGTCGTAATATAGTTAGATATATTAATTATTTACCATTAAAATCAAATCTCGCGTTGTACTCTTCGTTCGGCGAGGGGTCATCTTTTTTCTCTTCCAATAAATCTTCCATCCACTTCAACTTTTGTGGCTCGGGAGTGTCCATATGCAGCCATCCTTTTTGCTTGCTTTTTTCAAATATTTCTTTAGATAATTCAGGTAAGCTCAAAGTGTTATTGTCCTCACAATCCATTTTTGTATCCACATTATCTAAGGGAATTACATTTTGTTTTTTCCTATTATTAGATTCTTCTGTATCCATTGTTGTCTCTTTTGCAGTTAAAGCATTTGTTATTTCAATCTCACAGTCCATTCCTGAGTTATTGTCATTTGACGAAAATTTCATCTTCTTATCGCTAAATGTATTCATTGACGTTTCGCTTGTTGCTGAAGCGCTGCATTGCTTGTTGTCCTGTTCAATTCGTCTCTTCCCAAATTTATTTTTGTTTCTTAAAAATTGTATTATATTAGGATCAAGGGTTTCCTCAAGTTTCTTTTTCTCCTCTAATATTTCTGCTTCACTCATTTTTGCTAGTTTTTCTAAATTCTCCCTGTGAATTTCAATGGTCAATTGATCTTCTGTGCTCACACCTGCTTTCTCTTTGTTGCAATAAAAAGATTTGTTTCTTTGAACTTTCAAATTATCTCTCACAGATTTCAGTTTTGACACTTTCTGCCAGAATAAACTTGGCTTACCATCCATGTTCTATAAAAATAGAATTATAAAATAATACAATAGCATAAAAAATATTTTGGTAATTATTCAGTTACCACACCGGTGAATAGTTCCTGGAGCAGACCACCACTTTTTTTTGCCAGATTCGTTCGTTTCGTGTAAAAAAATGCATCAAATAGTTTCATGATAATATTCACTGGTGTGGGTAAACTAAATAATTACTGATATTTCATTTAGATGTACTTTTTCCACAAGTAACACGTCGTCGGATCCAAAAACCTCAGGAAACCCGGTCTCAGCCGCTACGGGAACACGATTGTCATTAAACTCATACTTGTCAATACTAAATTTCCTTTCCGTGATATTGCCGAGTATTATGTTCGATGAAGTTGCAGGTATATTCTGCACCATATCCTCTAGCTTCCCCTCCATTTCCCGAATCTTGTGGGGGGTTTTTGGAGGTTAGTTTACGTCCTAAGACGAAAACCAGACGTGCTCGACCTCCCACGGGGATATGTGGTCATATGACGTCGTAAGGTGTTATAATAATATTGCTCGCTCTCGAGACTCAGTTTTAAATTACTCTTCCTGTTTTCTTGACAAACTTGTATATCACGTACAATTTCTTCCAATTCTCTTTTCTAATAAGCTCTGTGTGGCGACTAGCTACTCGCATCTATGTTATGCATGACCCGTGCCGTCGTGGCGCTGTGGGTCCTTCTTCTTCCGGCGGGAAGTCAGTCCAAGTCAGTCCGCCATTAGTCTCGCGCTCCGCTACACGCCTTACCGGCGTGTTCTGTAATATCTTCACTCCGTGCTAATAAACGTTGTTACCGTTGACTCCTACGACCAGTTATTTATCCCGGTAACACACGGAAGTCGTAGGGACTTCCGAGCGACGATCCCTCACACGATCCTAATTTAATTACGCCACGTGCGTGGTAACATTCATACTTATCCCTACAATTGGTGACCCCGACGTGATGTGCGCGGGAAAATCGTCGCGAGTGAAAGCTACGGAGTGCGTGAAGGCGGACTCATTCCTCCGGAGCCTTACTTAACCGGAGGGCTCGGCAAAGTCGTCGCAGCGTCCTTCTCAGGACGCTCGATCTAGACATACCGGCGCCGGCCTCGCGCCAGGCGAGCGCGCGCGCGGCGATATTTTTGTGTCGCGTGGGTGCAGTCTCTCCACCCTTGTGCACCGTTGCCTGCGGTTTGGGCCCCGCAGCAACGTTCGGCGCGCTACGCCGCGTCAAGAAATCCGTCCTCCGACGGTCGTGCGCGAAGCACGTATTCGAGAAATCCGTCTTCCGACGGTCGTGCGCGAAGCACATCTTCGCCGGGAAGGACCTGGTGTTTGGGGACGCGCGCGCAGCTCGAATTTCCACCACGTGGAGAGCGCCCCACGGACCGCCATTTTGGGGGTGACTCCGGCCATCGTCATCGTCTCCGTTGCGGCGCAGGGACAGTCTGGGCCACTGCCTCTGCGGTCATCTTCCCGGTACCCTTATTTTTGTTCGATACTGCGTGGATTATCGTGAGAGATTCTTTTGGTCTCCGATAATCCTCGCAATGGCGTCATCGCGCTAGATAGTCTAATTTTTGTAATTCTGGCGTTTCTCAGCGTTAGCGCGCTTTCTTTTTGTCGGGTTGACGCGTTCCTGTTGCTACGCGCGTTAGTTACTCCCTTGTTTCCTAGCCCGTGGCCGCTTACGCCTTGCTCGTGCGGCATCTGTTTCTCGGGCGACATTTCTTTTGTCACCACGCGCATTGCCATACGGCCTCGCGCGTGGTCCTAGGGTTCGAGGAGGCGTTTCGTTTCTGTTCTTTTTGATCGTTCGCGCGTCACGCTCGCATTTCGTTCGAAAATGCCTAACGAGGTAGACCGCATGCTACAGGCGGAGCTCGCTGCGCTGCGCGACGAGAACGCCCGACTCCGGAGCGCTCAAGAGGCCCAGCAAGCCGCCGACGTCGCGGCGCCTGGGAGTGTCGCGGCGTTGTATCGGCAGCCTAAGATCGCGAACTTCTGTCGCGACAACCCCGCGATCTGGTTCGTTCAGGCCGAAATAACTCTGAGAAACGCCGGAATCAGGAATTCGGTGACGAGGGCGGATTTAATCGCCGAAAAACTAGACTTAGAAGCGCTCCAGACCGTCCAGGACTTGTTGACGGCGGAGCCGCGTCCCGCGGATATTTACGAGCAGATCAAGGCTCGACTGATCGCGACGTACGGTAGCTCGTCGGAATCGCGTCTGCGACAATTGATTAAGGGTCAGGTTTCGACCTGCGGCAAGCCGTCGCTCATATTAACGCGCCTTCGCGCATTAGACTCGGGCTGCTCGGAGGACGTATTGCGGACCGTTTTTTTGGATCAGTTGCCGGCTTCGTGCCGGGCTGTTCTCATGGTTTCTGAAGTCTCCGACCTGAATCGATTAGCCGTTATGGCAGACAAGTTCGTCGAAGCTTCCGACGCGGGAGCTGGTAATGTCGCCGCAGTCGCCGCGGGCGCGCCCGCTAAGGGCCGTAAACGGGAGAAATCCGCTGCTCCTCTGAGCATAGACGAGAGACTTGAGAAACTCACTAAGCAGTTACAAGCTCTGAGCAATAGAGTCGATAAATCTAGTCGAGCGCGTTCGACGTCGCGCAAGCGAAATGCGAATAGAAAGGGTGACGCGGCAGCGAGTTCGGACAAGCAGTCCGGCTACTGCTACGTTCATCGTAAATACGGCTCGAAGGCAACGTCTTGCCGAAAACCGTGTACGTGGAAGGACGAAGGCGACTCGGAAAACTAGAGCGCTCGTCCCGCACGGAGGCGGTTCGGGACGAGGGGGCGACACAAAGCCGTCTGCACGTTTATGATCGGTTTTCCGGTCAACGTTTTCTGGTTGACACGGGCGCGGAGATTTCGATACTCCCCGCCTCGTTCAGCGCGATCGTTCAGCTTTTTCCGAGCTCCAACTCTTTGCCGCGAATAACACCAAGATAAATACTTATGGTGAACGCCGTCTTACCCTCGACTTAGGCTTGCGCCGCCCAATCACGTGGTGTTTCCGAGTCGCTGACGTACCTTATGCCATCCTCGGCGCGGATGTGCTTACGCATTATAAACTAATCGTTAACTTACACGGGCGTCGGCTTGTCGACAGCGTCACGTCTCTTGCGACCATCGGCCGGGTATTGAACGTCCCTGAGACCAAAATATCGATGGTCGACAGTAGTTCTACGTTCGCGGACATCCTGGCGAAATTCCCGCAGGTTATTGGTTCCGCGAAATCGGCTTCCCCCGTCGCAGGTGCTGTCGAACACCACATTTTGACTACCGGTCCTCCATGCACGGAGCGGCTTCGTCGGCTTCCTCCCGACAAATTAAAAGCGGCCAAGGCCGAAATAAAACGTCTTATGGAGTTGGGCATTTGCAGGCCTTCCTGTAGCCCGTGGGCTAGCCCGGCGCACTTGGTGCGTAAGAAAAGCGGCGAATGGCGTTTTTGCTGTGACTACCGTCGCCTTAATGCCGTGACTATCCCGGACAAATACCCAATTCCATATTTACACGATTTTTCCGCCAACCTGTTGGGGAAAAACATTTTCTCGTCCCTTGACTTATTCAAAGCCTACCATCAGATCCCGCGTCATCAGATCTTAAGCGTTGTGTTCTTTGATCAATTAGTATTCTTTATTGTTCCGTCTAGTCTGCGTCTACTCATTAGTTCTAAGCAGCGTTACGTTCAAAGAATTTCTATTTTCTAGTACCTTTCGTACTCAAGTTGCGTCTACTCTCTAGTTCTAAGCGGCGTTACGTTTAAGAAATTTTATACTTCTTCGTTTTGCAATCGCATTCAACCTGCGTATACTACATAGTTGTAAGCAGCGTTAACTTATAAGAGATTGTTCCTACCGCAACGAATTGTGATATTATTTATGGCCACTTAAGTGCCTATTGTAAACATTCTCAAGTTGTGAGGTGGACACCACATCCTGTTTCACCCCGGATTGTCTGAGACTTGAAAATTGTGATCTAGACTTGTTCGCATTTGAAGCACCACTTGAATCCCTCGGATTTTTCATTATTTTCGCGGATGGCTGTTGCCTCGCCCTCAAAAATTCTTCTTGCTGTCGCAGAAGCTCCTCCTCGTCGTCACCGCCTTTAGGCCTCTTGCATACCGTTTCATCATCCATCCTCAGATTGTTATAACCTCTCCGTTACATTCAACACTTTATTATCATATATTGCAGCGAAAGAGAACCTGTATAAATCAAACCTGAATAATCGCAGTTTATAAGTAACAATTATTGCACCGTTATTGCGATATGACAATTTGTCAATGTTACTGTATCGCGTGTTATTTTGTTAACTTACTTTACGCAACCCGACGTGTGTTCGTTTTTCTAATTTTAGCACAGACCCGAACCATATCAATTTTACAATCCAATTTTATTGACAAAGTCGTAAAATAAATATGCTACGGCTACATGGTATCACTCTCGAAAACAGATGGCGATAGTGTGTAGAACCTTGTGGCGACTAGCTACGCGCATCTATGTTACGCATGACCTGTGCCGTCGTGGCGCTGTGGGTCCTTCTTCTTCCGGCGGGAAGATAGTCCGCCATTGGTCTCGCGCTCCGCTACACGCCTTACCGGCGTGCTCCGTAATATCTTTACCCCGTTTTAATAAACGTTGTTACCGTTGACTCCAGTGTCCTGTTATTTACCTCGGTAACACTCGGAAGTCGTAGGGACTTCCGAGCGACGATCCCTCACACGATCCTAACTTAATAACGCCACGTGCGTGATAACATTCATACTTATCCCTACAACCTTTTGGCAGCTTGAAAAGAACGAAATAATTGCTTTTAAATTTCCATTGTAACCAATTGTCAATAATTATTTTATGGAAAACTATATTTATTATTCATAAAGAAAATATTGCCAATTAATTTACATTACGTGCATAAAACAAACTTTATGGATTATGTTTTATGTATCATAGCTATCACGTGTAAACAATAATAATCTAAAATACATTGATTTAAATTTCGTAAAAAATGGTGAAAATTATATTCCGTTTTTTATTGTTTACTATTATATATTCTTATGTTATTAATATTAAAGATTAATATATTAAATTGTAATTATAACTTAATTTTACTTTTTCTTATATTATTGTGTTATTCAATTGGTAATAATTTACATTGCCTACATAAAAAATATTTGTGTAAACATAACATTAATTATACGTAAATAATCCATTATAGACGTAATCTTGAAATATATAGCATAATCTTTATATTTATATGATAAATAAACGTATCAATTTTTTATATATTTTTTTCATGTACTCATTTTTACATATATTTTCGATTTGGATCGGGAGAAATTAACTGTCTCGATTCAACTCATAAATTACTTTATTTATCTAGGCACAACGCTGGAAAACACGACAGTCGATTGTCGTAGTTACATGTAGTTATGTACCAGACATGCGCTTATCAGGAATTTCAGGGAAGCGGATTAGAAATATAAACCGCTTGATGATTATTCGCAGCTACGTTCTTGGTCCAATGACCATCATATTAAACTCAAATAAATATAGTTTTTCTCTGTCTCTTTAAAGTAATACAATGCATATATGTATAGATATAGTTTCAGAATTTGCAAAAATTAAATATATGTATAATTTAAAGAACAAAATAATTTTAACATTGGCGTTTCAGATTGTACAAACTAACAGATAATGTTGCGAAGATGGACATAGTTCCTTGATCAGTCCTCTTTAAAAATAATACAACGTGTGTATGTATGTATATGTTATTATTATTATTTTAGGTCTTGCATGAATCAAATATACATAATTTATAAGACAAAAAGAGTTGCTGTAAGTTGTACAAACTGAAAAACAATTTCATGACAATAAACATAAAGCTCTTTGATTTATTTCGTCCTTTAAAGTAACACGATGTATATATATTATTATATTTTAGATTTTGCATGAATTAAATATACATAATTTATTAAACACAATAATTTCACATCAACGCCCAAATGCTGTACGAACATATAGAGACGATTTCGTGAACATCCTTTACTCTGGGAAAAATATCTCGACATAAGCTCTTAGAAAACAGGGGACAGGTTCTCACGTGACCAAGTCCTCTTTCGGAAACGCTAAATAAATCCTCCGATCGAACGTTCTTTTCGCTTGGAAAAATACGCCTATATACATATCAGATTTATTATAAATGATTATGTGTGTGTGTGCATGTGTGTGCGTGTGTGTGTGTTCTCGTTTTTCTTTTACAATATATGTACATCCTATTGTGCACTCATGCGTTCAAAGAAAAGCTGCGATTTCTTCAGCGCTCGCGCGATGGAAACTTTATCTTTAGAAGGAAACCGAGAAGGAATTCATATACCTACGATATGATAAATTCGGTTATTATATTTTCAGATAAAATATAATTCCTGAATTACATAACGTAGGTACAAAGCGGCAAAATGTTGCTTCCGTTGAATCGCACAATTATTCCGACAACGAAATATCGCTTTTTTAAATCTGTCAAATTTATTTTTCGAATATTACCTTTCGATATAAATCAAACGTAGTATTCGCAATGTTTCTTGATTCTCTTTCTTTTTTTCATCTTAATTCAGATTTGCTTGGCATTTGGTCTACGGAATGAAATTTTTTTTGTCGAATGAAACGGCCGATAACACTTATTTACAGTCACGTGTATTTACACTAGTTACAAGCACCGTAATACATAGTAATTCGTTTCAGGGAGAGAAAAAAATATCTGCGTGACAACTTCCGATAGAACTCACACTCGCCGTCTCGTACTTGTTGCATAAAGACGCTCGATCGAGAAAGACAAGCTCGGCGATTGTAACGTCGGTGCTGCGTTACTTTTGACGCGGCGTGACTTTTCGTCATTGAATTTAATCATATAGGAGGAGACAGAAGGGAAATATAGAGAAGAGAAACGTGCGCCGCACGCGAGATCTGTTTCTCCCTCCCGTCATAACACTTTTTCTGCGGGAATAGAATATAAAAATCTCTTGCTACAATTATGTATAAATCGATCCCTACGTACGCTTGCATTATCAATTGTATAATTGAATCAGCTTTTTTTTTAGTTTGTCTCCGCGGACATTCACGCACAGCTTTCTGTAAACGTACATGCACATTTTTGACACACATTTAACACAAGCACGCAAGGAGACACAGAAAGAGACAATTAATATATATATAAGGCACAGAATACACATTATATATTAGATATATGTATTACAATTATATTATTTCGAAATAAAAATGTGCTTTTAAAGTATTTAAATTTACTCTTATTTCTCTAAATTGATTGGAAAAAAAGTTGAATAAATATGAATATTGTAAAGTGCAATTCAAAACAACATATATATAATTGTAATATATATATATTACATACATACATGAATGATAAATATATACATACGCGCGGTTGCACAGCCCCGATAAATTAAAAAGAGAAAAAGCGAGGAAGTAAAAGGAACTTATGTGATATAAGTCGAGCTCCATAGTTTACAGAAAATGTTATCGGCGACGTATAGAACGCGTTACATTTACACGTATATATAAATATTATATATATATATATATATATATTAATTTCCAGAGAATATTAATTAACTCCTCAATTTAATTTTTGGTTTTAAATAAAAGTACAAACAAAATATAAACGAAAGGGTACATATTTTAAATAAATTTAGTCTACATATAGAAATATGATTAATATGGAGATAAAATTATATATTTCGCATATAGATTCATATATGAATAATGTAATATTCACATGTGAATAATATATTTCATATATAAATTTATATGTGAATAGATTTATTTCACACATAAATTATATCGGAAATTATATTCCTCAGAAAAGTTAATTAACATCCTCGATACAACGATCATTATTTACTATGCGAGAAATCATTTAATATTCAAGGTTTCAAGGATGCCTATTACAGCGGACGAAGCAAACGATTACAGGAATATTAATTACTTTGTGCCCTAATATTATCACAAAAAAATGAGCCAGTATTTCTTGCTTCGATTAGAATTACTCTAGCTAATCATTCTCTCGTACTGACTCAACTATTCTCATTCAAGTCTTAGTAATTACGAAAGATCGTATGTACAATCGCTGGTCATATTACTCAGGGTGACGAGATAGAAAAGTATAGTTTACATTATATGTTAATGTTTTATATATAATAACGTTACAAAAAATCTAGTTGTCTTACGTCAACAAAATCATTAATTTAAAATAAAAAAAGAAACAAATGGGTTTTCAATATTTTACATGGCAGCATTGTTAATTTTTTTACGATGTTGCAAGGAATATTTCTAACTATTCTCAACTGAGATTACGAAATCGATAGTTTATTAATCCTCAGAAAAGCTTTCGAAATTTCGCGAAGGATTACCTTCTTCAAAGCTATACTATTTGTTCTTAAGTAACGATTTATGTATAAGATAGTCTTTCTTATAAAACGTATTCTTAACTACGGTTATATATTTTTTTATATTAGACAGGCGCCTGTGTATGCGAATTTAGAGCAATATGTAGACAGACATGGTCAAACGTATCACTTAAGAGTACTTAAAATTAGAAAATACTACAGTCGTTCGCGCGATTGCCGAAGCTCAGTAACCGTACTATATATTTTTTTATGTAAGAATGAATTGTATTTATATAAGATAAGACTTTCCTTTTTTTTCTTTCAGAATATATTTGCATCATTTGTTATAAATGTGCAACAAGCAAGCTGCATCGACTGAATTAATCGTTCGCAATCCGACTCAATGTTCCGCTGTTCTGTTTTCTTCGTGAAAACATACAATATACGATCCGTCACGATCGAAACGAGATACTCGAATAGAGTCCGAAAGTATGACGTTATGCTAACGCAGAGACAAATAATTAATGTTCCATTGATCGGACTACTCTTGCCGGAAGGAGTTCTAGAAAATTTATATCAAATATCCCTCAGTCTTGGACGGTGATTTTTTTCCCTTTATTTATAAATAATTCTTGCGCTTGCTAAGTTCTTGTTTCAAGTTGTCTATAGCCAGAAGAAGAACTGTATTTGCCCAGTGAACAGTCCGGATTGCGAACTTGTAATGCATTCAGCTTATCTCGCAATTATGTTTAGTTTAATTCAAGTTCATAAGTCAATATAGATTCTGGATTAGTATATTAGAAGTTCCAAATGTAAGTGTAAGTTAAATTACTAAGTGAAAAAGAGAAAAAGCAGCATAATTTTTTGTTCAAAATATCAAATTCAAGTGTAGATTATCTACAAAAAGATACTTTTCTGTATCGTAAAAAATAATGAGAGAAAGAAAAATAAAATCAACAAGCATCAGTTATCGTTTAATAGATAACCAAAAAGCTAAGCATAAAAATTTTCGTCTATTAACTTATAAATATTTCGAATCACTGAATCTTCGTAAAGAAGGTAGATCAATTTTTACTAGAAGTATTTAATATAGAATTCTGTTAAATTCGTCACTCGTAGATTGCTGCTACCCAAATATTCTACAGCATATCGCATTTGCAAATAAATAACGGCTTTGATCATAATGACGGTTACGATTCACGAGTCGCGTCGGAACTGGCACCGTTCGTTCGTAACTTTCACCGAAAGTGCAATAATCCTGTAAAGACATACTGATGTGTATGAGGCACCGCGTTTCATTATATACAACCGTACTTGCTAAAAAGAGGATTTATCCTAGTGAAAAATACGTGGTATCAACTCCTTCATGCGCTAAATATCCTTTTACGAAAGCTAAAGAATTACCACCGAGAGAATATTTGAGCATCGCGACGTACATTACTTCTTTCGTGTAATCTCTATCTCTTCACGTTTGCCTCGACGTTTCCCGTAAGACACTAGTACCGACACTGCTAACGATAAGAGTGATGGCAACAATGATCGATGATAATCGCGATGGCGAAATGAACGCGCTTATCACACGCGAGCACGACGCCGTCCGTAAGACGATATTGTTATTCTAAACTCACCGAATACTTATGCGATAATTCGTTTGTTCATTCGGCACCGTTGAGTTGGCGTAATTAGAGAGGGAAAGGAAGTGTCCTCTACAAGTTGCAGCGAATTTTTCTCGGGTCCCATTTGCGAGGGAGTCGCATGGAGCGTACGTGAACACGGGATTCCGGAGCGAATTGTAGCACCAGGCCATTGCGAATCTGGGTGATCTCTTGCCGCACGACAAAACTCGACGACGATGTGGACAGAGAAGGTCGCAGACGAGGATTCCGTTGTACAAATGTACATTTGTAGAGCACGCGCCGTCGTGCCCGTGACTCTACGGGCTACACGGCACAGCCCTTCCTCGTGCCATACAGCACCTTCAATTCCGGCATGATGATTTTCTTAATAAGCGCGTTCGTTTTGGCGGTGAGCATGTCGCGATGCGGGTCTTTCTTGAAGATCTTGATGCCAGGCCGGTGCACCAGAAAGGCGTTGTCCAGGATGAGAAAGTCATAATCGAGAACGCAGAGCGCGTAACCCTGCAAGCGTATTCGCAAACGATGACAATTTGATAACTTCCCGATATGCGAAATTATCAATAAAACATAATATTACAGAAGACGATACGACATTCTCATTAAAAACTTTTTAACACGTGTATTTCATGATTATATCGTGCAAAAGAAATATCAATGCTTAATTATTATTCTAAATTGTATATTATATGTATAATTTTTTATCTTTTTTTAAATAATTTACTGCTTTGAGATAACGACAATTTTCACTTTTCGTATCGCATTCTGGGTATTCTGCGAGGACGGAAGAAGTTTACCTGCGTCATTTTATCACTCTTTCCCTCCCAGCTGAGTCTCTCGTCGTAGAAAGGATCGTTATTGGTCCCGATAAAGATCGGCTCCCAGTGCACGAAGCTGCCGGTCCTCTTGCCGACGTGAAACACGTGCAGGCCCTCCGTCTCCGGCGCTTCCTGCCATTCTTTGCTTTTCGGCACGTTGTGGCAGCCGGAGCATAATTTCTTATGAAAAGGTATAACGGTGCCCGCTTTTAACATTTGTATCTGCATAACAAACACGATTTTCTCATGAGACGAAACATTGCGAAAAGTTTGTCGAGGCGCAAAAACAAATCCGTTTTTATTCTATCAAAAATATTCGCCCTTCTATCACAGCGTTTTGCGAGAATAAAACTAAGTTAACGACTGCATCTGTATATGACGCTTGACCTCCAACGTATCGCTCATCTCCGTTCGGGGGAAAAAAACAAAAAAAAAAAATGAAAAGGAATGTTACGCAGATGATCCAAATCATACACGCGTGTCGAGATTACAATCGCTCTCTGTTATGCCGCGCCAGTTCTGAATGCGACGCGACAAAAGGTGCATTGTGCCGTGCCGTGCCGTGCGGTACGCACGGTCACGCGGGACAATAGCGACGTTAATTCTACATATCAAGGTCCACGGTCAAAGGAAGCTCCATTGATTCGCCGACCCTCCGCCGCGTCCGCGGCTATTAACGACACGACACAGTTGGACAACACCGTTGGCCTTGTCGCGCTCTTTTTCGCGCGCGGCACTTAATTTGTTCCTGACATGCGGATGCATCGACGAACGTACCAGACGCGTCTTATTGTTGGGTGGCTGACTCTTCTCGTCCACCTCGAAGATGGACAACACGAAGACCTTGGGATTGGGGTTGTTGAGAGCCGGCTGATCCCGCTTGCGGATCATCTCGAGGAACTTGACGGGCAGATTCGGGCTGGGATACAGCTCGATGTCACTGGCGAACACATAGAAGGTGGGCGCAGACTCACGCGCTATATTGCGGCCCACGTTTACCGGGTACAGCAGCTTCTTTTCGTTCTTATACATTTTCGCGAGGCTGACGTTCACCCATGGCGGCCCGAGCGAGCAGTTGTACGTGTCGGAGGCGATCTTCTCCGACGACGGTATCTGAGGCAGAATCGAAAAGACGTATTAATTATTAATTAAATAAAGTAAAAAGCATCAGAATACTTCAAGCATTTGACAATCTCACAAAACTAACGAAAGCAATTACGTAAAAACTCCTTCGAGCTTTCATATTTCTTCATTATGTATAATTTTGCGTGACTTGTTGTCATCTATTGTCATTGTTGAGACGCGCTGAAGCGAAATGTTGCATTTAGGTGATTCGATGGGAGGAAATGTAATGCCGCTGAACGACGGCATATTCATGTATGCGGGACAAGCGGTTTCCGATTGTAATCGCGATTACGTTAAAGTACTCGTTTGCGAAACGCGAGCCACGCGAGCCTTGTCCCTTCGCTCGAACGTAACCGCATGCGGAAACCACTATGGTGCTTTACGATATCCAGATGTACGTGTATCCGCCTGATATCCGAGGTACTCGTTACAACATAAATAGACACCAATAACGGCAACGAACAATTCCAGTTCGCGGTACGAGTTAAATACCCTTCGCGGGCGAATTGCGTATGCACAAGATGAATTTACGCACGCAATATACAGTCGAAACAAATTATCGTGGCAGAACGTAATGTCTGGAATCGAATCTCTCATTTACTTATCGTATTGCTTGTATTATTGCGATATTAATAGATGAGTAATTTGTTAATTTTCACGTAAAACGACTGACAATTGCAGAGAACGATAATAAAGGAAAGAATTTTGTTTCATTCGGCAATAAAAAATCGTCACAAAAAATCTCACATTTAATGTAAATAATTATAAGCTAATTGAATTACAAAAATAATAATTATTTCGCGTGTTACAAATTGAACGTTAACATCGCTTTATCATGAGTCATCTGAGATTCTAAGTATGGATAAAGCCATTAGCATATTCAATACTTTTGTAAAGATGATGAGGATTCAGGACTATGCAGGGCCCGAGAAGGATTCGGTGAACACGTGGAGCATCCGGAACATATGCTGAAGCGGTCAACAGGCACGCTCATCTGTCATATCCAGCTAGGACATTCGCCAGATGCCTTGCACTCGTGATGTATCCGGAATTCGAGAAGGACTCTCGAAACATGCTGGGAAGGGGGACGGCTCGAGGGACAGGTTTCGTCCGTCATCGGACCATCTATTTACCACTTTTGGCACGTGTTTGCTGCTGAAGAAGACGTGGAAGGTCACTAGCTGCGAGACCAAAGGACTGCCGCAGTTCCTCGAGTATCTAATCGCATCGAGAGTCGCCGGGAAGTCGGTGCCGGGTGCGTGCATGGCGATCGATATCGGCGCCCGCCAACGTTCCAGCAGCGGCTCCAGATTGTCGAGGAACGTGTAATCGGCGTGCGTGGTGTACGTCACGCTCTCCCAGCATCTCACCGCCATGCTCATCGGCACGTAATTGTACAGCACCCAGTAGTCGCCGCGCTGCGCCCGTCTCGGCTCGGTCGACTTCTCGTTGCAGGGCACGGCCTCCCTCAGGCTCATTGGCTCGCGTGCAACGCTCGCCGTGCTGTTCTTCACCTAAAGCGGACGGAGGGGGGGGGGGAAAGAGAGAAAGTCGGTTTAATCGTGTGTCGAAGAGAGAAATTTGCATGGAAAGCGGCGGAAATGCCGCGAATATTGCGGTGGCGATCGCCCACAAGCTTGAATTCCTCTATGACATCCCGACGTAACTCGAATACCTCTACCTCTTTTCACGAGTTTAAGTACAGAATAGCGATGAGAGTATTCATGAAGTATTTCCATCCCTATTATTACTCATTCGTATTACGATATGTAATCTCCCGGTTTCTATTAATTATTAATTGCATTTTCATTTCTATCGCCGCAACATCAATTGAATTCAAGCCGCATTCAACGATTAATCTAAGCGTCAGGAAGGAACTGAGGAATCGAAGTGGAGATCCAGACGAGAGGTAAAAAGAGAAGAAGCGGTGAAAGGAATGAATACCGTCTGATTAGGCGGGTGCTCCTGTGGCTTGTCGTGAACGGCCACGTCCTTGACCCCGTTGACGGGAGGCGTCGTGGTAACGAGGCTGATCCTGACGGGACGGCCGGCGACTCCGCCGCCGCCGCCGCCGCCGCCGCCGCTGCCTCCACCGTTGTTCGTCGGCGCCGCATTATTGGTGGCGCCGACGACGACCGCAGCGGCCACCAACGACGACGACGACGACGAGGAGGACGACGCCGCGGCGCCCTTCTGAGTGCCGTTCACTAGGTCGTTGAGGGCGTAGGTATCCGACTGAATCGGCGCCGCCGCCGCCGCCCAGTTCGTCGGCGGTTCCTCGATCCAAGGCCCGGACGAGCCTCCGATGTGGGCGCACACGTACAGCAGCACGCACACGTTCAGCACCACCGACAGGCGTAGCGCCCAGTTCCTGCGGGCGATGGCCACGATGCTCATCCTCCGGGAATCCTCCGATCGTCAGGCGATGAGGCGGTAAGTCGATGGTTTCTCTGGAGAGGATATCCTCCCGCCGGGCGACGACGACGTCAACCACCTCTCTCCTCGTCGTTGACGACGCCGCTATCGATGCTCGGATGATTCTCTCGCTGCTCGCTTCTTGCTCGGCCCGCCGAGTCTTCCATCCCTTCGCGGGCGACGACCGATTGGCGATCAGGAGCACTCGCTCATGATCCCTCGGAGGCGGCCGACCGGCGCTCCGATTGCGTGCGGCACCTGGAAACGGAAATGGAAGGGGACTTTTGATTATGACGGAGGTCGCTACAAATTGCAATACTTCGCTCTGTTGTTCCGTAACTCTAAAGCGTGTGTACTGTGCGTTCGCGTTAGGCGATTTCGATTAGCCTCGAGGGAACAGGTATAGGCATCCGTCCGCGCTATTGGCATCTCTGTTTTGCAACTCTACGAATTCGGATTTTCGGAAACGAAAGACCAAAGTTGAATTATCGAATCTAAAGTTTCCAATTCCCAAAGCGGCCGGTCCGAGCTAGCGTTTAGAGAAGCAAACGCCTTCCCATTCCGGGCTTTTCTTGGATTATACATAGATCGTATCCGACAGTTTAACATTGGCATAACGCGTAAAACGTAATGTTTAATTAACACGTGGAAATTGCGCCGCGGAAAACGAACGCCGGCGCTTTTACGGCGCGTAAAGTAACTCTCGGCTATAACTCTCGAAACGCCTTGGCGGAGCGTACGCTGCAAATAGGGTACACGGTTGCTCCGCCCCGTTTCATCTCGCTTCAATAGCAACAGCTGCGATATCTCTCGTTGGATCTGCGTCTCCCGTTTATCTCACGATCCAGTTTATAGCGCGTGCTGCAGCGGCGACGACGGCGGCGGCGAGGACGACTTTCCCCCTATCTCGCATCTTCTCCCCCTCGTCCCGACATCGAGACTGACGTTGTCGAGTGTGTCGCAACAACGCCCGAGCACCATAATAATGCGACATTATCGGGCCGGGCGGTCCGAATTGAGCAACAGCGGGCTCCTTCCGCGCGCGGATCCCGTCACGGTATCGAGCGGGTGAAATCGAGAGGGAACGAACGGCAGAAGAGCGATTATCGAAAGACGGAAAGAAACGACTAATAATAAGAGACTCCTCCTCCTCCTCCTCCTCCTCCTCCTCCTCCGCCGTTCTTACGTCAACTCCTCGGATGCCGCCGACGGACGGGACGCACGACTCATTGCCGATAATTCGACTTTCACACGCGGGAGGACGATTCTTTCCTCGGTCTGCACGAGCGAGAATTTTCCAGTTGATTTCCCAAAGGTTTCTTTTCAACGGAAACCTCCCGAGGCACTCGACGTTTACGAGTCTGTTTACAAGTCTTAAAGTTCTCCCCTTAAAATGCTTCCCTCCCCCTTCCCTAATGGAGTGTTTCATAATTGAAGATTTGCTAGGAAAGGGGTTGTACGTACGGCTATAAAAAGCGGGAGACGTCGAAGATCGACTGCGCGTTGACCGAGGAGACTTCGATGAAAAAATAATACCGTATACAACTGGGTCAGCCGCTGCGCGCCGCCGGTTTAATGCAAGACAAACGCGTCTAAATGAAAAGCGAACGGGGAAACGGGGAGGGCTTTAAAAGCTACTTCAGTAGGAAAACATTATAACAGTATTTCGTGCCGCGATTATAATTTACGGGCATGCGATATTCGACCGTTATAACAGCCAAGGCCGTATTTCCATCTTAAAGTCGGAATTATCGGCGCGAGTGCGCGCGCCGCGATTGGGAAACTATATGAGTTACGTGACTTTTGCTTGCAAAATTTACTTCGCGGGACTTAAGAAAGATGCGGGGACGAATAATAAACGTCTCTCGCGCCTTTGTGTTCGCCGGTATTATGCATACCATTGTAACATACAATTGATTCGTACGCTCAAAACGTTTACGTACAGCTGTCCGATAAAGCGCAACGAGATTTATTCGTTCTCAAAGCGACGGGAAAAAAAAATACACTGTTGCGTCAACTCGTAGCGTCAAATTTTACTTAATTAAATCATTTTTTTAATGATTTCATTAAATGGAAAAAAGTTAGAGCTGGAGGTCTCCTTTTGTCGTACTTTGCATTAGCGCAACGCCTATATGCGTGGCTGACACGTGTGTCGGAATAAGATCAGCGGTCGAGGCATCGATAACAATGCTAATGATCACTTCTGCACTATGCGGTTATCAGTATTCTCTTACACTGTTAATTTTCATCGAGCCGCCACTGTTCCCACCCAATAGAAAGGTTAAATTTAATAAATCGACGGCATATTGAGAGTAAGTACATAACTCAATATCAGTCCAATTAACTACTCGATTTAGTCAAATTAATCAAGTATTGGGTAGGAGCAACTGGAACGACTCAATGAAAATTAACAGTGTAAGAGAATACTGATAACCGCATAGTGCAGAAGTGATCATTAGTAGTTATCGATGCCTCGACCGCTGATCTTATGCCGACCAATGTGTCAGCCACGCATATGTATGCGTTGCGCTAATGCAAAGTACGACGCGACAAAAGGAGACCTCCGGCTCTAACTTTTTCCCATACAATGCATAGCGCGCTCGGAACGCAGAAGTGATTTCCGATGTAGGACCGTTCCGCGATAAGAGCTCATTGCTCGATTTGACGGCCGTCAATACGAATGCTCGTTAACACTTGGCTGCCACAGTGGTAAGCCGCGACCGTCGCTTCTGGGGAGAAATTGAAATAGATTTGATGAAAATAATTATTTAAAGAACGTATCTAAAAATACCACTTGAAAAAAATAGTATTTCACGTATACATTTACTCGAAGATATTTATTTTGCATTTTGATATGGCTAATATAAACTTTCTCTGTTTTCTATTGGTTATTTTTTAATTATTCTTAAGAAATACAAAATAGTAAAGAAATAGAAAACAGAACTTATTAACTAGGCTCTAATTTCTATTATCAGAAAATGGAAGGATTATTTATTTATTATTAAATTACTTGAAATACTTATTTCTATCCATAAAATAGTATTTTTTACAGATATTCTTTTTACAAAAATGTTTCGACTATTATTTTCTATTTCAACTATTTTCGTCGTGCACGTGAAAAATCAATACCATTCTAAAATTTAGAAAATAACATAAGTAACTATATAACAATTTAAAATAAAAAAGTGTACTGTTCAAGCATCACGACGATATAATTATTTCATATTATCACGTATTATACAATATATCTTATCGTTGCTGTGTTTATAGATAAAAAAATTTTATTATACGCGATAAGATGTACAAAACTCGCGCCGAACAGATAAGTAGTACGTTAATAATCATGTCCAAGAAATGAAGAAACGACGGAGTTTCGACGAAGCCGCGCCGACGAGGAACGCCAGCCGGATCTCGCGAGAGAATGGCGTAATTCCGCGAAGCTGCGAGGAGTGCACCGATTTCATCGTCGAAGCGATAGGTTTTTAATCATTAACTTTCCCTCGGAAGGGCCGGCCATTCGTTCACCATCGATCGCACGCGGGAAAACTCATCAACTGGACGGGCCTGGTGGTGGCGTGGGAGTTCTTTGATCGCGGGAACGCAAACACGATCGCTATTTTTAAATCGACACACGTATACACGCGCGCGCCGTTTGCCGTGCACCTGTCGATCCTCCCGTAAAGCTCGCCATTACACACCGGAAAGTTCGGTGATAGCGCCCCGTTATCTCGCGGAAATTTTCACTCGATTCTTTCGAGCGCGCTCGAACGTGGAAACGGCCACGGCCGGCGCGTAATATTAGCAGCCTCCCCGTGGAACTTTTCCGCTTTACAACTTTGCGAATATTAACACGCTGACAGCCGCGTTTTCCGCCACGCTTATCAGATCACGTTGGGTACGATGATTTCGAGAGACCCATTGTTAGTATCTTCAATTATAACATTACGTATACTGTAATTTTTAAATAGTTTTGAATAGCGTGTGTCTTGTGTAATTTTATATTATATAAGAACTAATTTTTTGTTATACACCATATTAATTTATTATGTAAAAGAGTTAATTTTTACATACATTAAGAATAAAATGTTAAAGAGACAGCGAAACGCTTATGATTATCATGAGATATAATGATATTCAAGAAGGTTAAAAAAACTCGAATTGGAACACCGATGCAGTTGTTGGCAATGAAATACTAATTATAATATTTTTAATATTCATTCTTGAGCAATAACAGATGTAAGTCAAACACTTACGATTGCAAATTAATAAAAAATGATGACTTTATCATATTATCACTGTGCCGCAAATATCGAAGTTACACAAAAATCATAATATATATCTGCCACAAACTAGAGCAATGGCTATCATTGCGATTCAAATATTTACAGCGAAACATGAACACTGATGTGATTGCGGTATAATTTCACTTTCCACTTTGACTTGCATATATTGACTCATTGATGACGACATTGTCTGGTTAATGAGATGCCTATATATCGCATGAATAATAAATCAACGTTATAAATATCAACAGTCGAACATAGTGAGCTTAATTAATTGAATTTTGGTAGCGGTTAAATAATATCTTGATTATTACGCAAAAAACATTTTGCTAATATTCTCAAATATCAAATATTCAGTCCATTTCTCGTCTCGTTTTATTTTATAAATTTTTATAAATTCAAAAATATCCATTTTACAACTAAATTTTTTCTATAAAGCATGCATTTTTCATATTTAACACTCTGCACGCACAATTCCACATATTTGTCCTGCGAGATTTTTTAAACTAATTGGTAAGACAATTTTGATTATGTGCAATTTTTTCAATAAACAAATACAAATACGTTCTAGAGACGTTTAAGGTATCTGTAGATATCACTGAAAAATTTTTTTATACTTGTAAAAATAATTAAAATTAATTTATAAGTCTCGTGACCCAATGTGTGTAGAGAAAGCTGAAAAATAGCGTGTGTACAGAGTACTAACTTAAGTCTGTTTTCACTAGCCTCCGGTTAATCGACAATTAACTCATAAAAGCTAACAGCAGTTTCAATGTACATACATGCGGAGCCTCAAGCTAAAATTTCTTTCGTAAAGTGTCCTGTGTCATAAAATTAGAAGTAATATCTAATAATCAATGCAATTAATTATTAAATTATCAATAAATCAGCCGTTTAAATATATAAAATATACACATAAACGAGTTACAAAATTATAATCACGCAAAGAGAAAAGAATTTCACATTAGCAATCCACGGTGTCTGAGTTAATCAGCCGACTAGATTAATTGGAATTAGTGTGGAGAGAGATTCTTAACTGTTCAAATAGCTCTTTCAGGCACACTGAGCGAGCGAGTTGATTCTTCATCAAATGGAAATTATTTCGAACTTTGACATTTTCTGCCAAAAATCGAGATGCTGTGGCGACATTTGCATCGGCGCCATCGGCGGCGCAGGGCGGGTGTCTCTCAATTACTTTACGTGACCTGCATATGCATAACATGAAATTTTCCATGCTACGTACACGTCGATAATCCATCGATTTCGGAGGCGGCAATAAAGCATGCCGTATTTTTCCGCGTAAGCGAGAAACTTGCCGATCGCGGGCTGACGATTCTAATCCGTGTTTATCGATCCGCGATCGCCTCGATGTCGCCTTCGAGCCCTGGCGGACCCACGCGCATCCGTTCGGCGGTCTTCCTGTTCCTTTTAATAGCAGGAAGTAGGCGTCGGCGACCGAAATTGATAGCGGCCCCGACGTCGAAGTGATTCGCGCTCGTTAATCATCGCCTTACGTCCCATCCCGTGCGGCGCGCTCCTCTCGCTCCCAGGGTTACTAGGAAACCCGACTCTCGCCAGGATCATATCGCGACGTATTAGCTCCAACATAATCCCGTTAATGAAAAGCCCTGTCACCTAAGTCGAGCATTTGGAGGAGTCCATTATCGTAAAAGAGAGCGACAGTTCTTGATTACGGTGTATAAAGTGAACATACCGAGCGAGTAACTTTACACGCGGAGTCTTTTGGCGTTTTCGACCGGGCTGGGTTAACTCATTTCAGGTTTTTTTTTTCTTCTAGAACTGGCCGATCACGGTTATCCCATTCTCCGGGAAGAATGGCTGTGATTGGCCAAACAAGAAAAAGAAAAAGAATCTGAGATATTAATCCGATCAAAAACGTCATTTGTTTTTTTTTTAGAACAACTCGTCTTTGGTACGACTTCTGAAAATCATGTACGTTTGTTCGTGATTTATTTATAAACGTGTCTTATATTTGTCAAACTTCGCGTGGCGCTTGAAAGATATCAAAGGCCGCAGTTTGATTCACGTTTCACGATGCGCGCACATTTCTCACGCCGCGGCCGCCGCGTCGAGCTGAAAAATATTCAGCGGCGGACGGAAGTCGAGCTTCTGCGTTCGCGTGGCGTCGTCGCCCGCGGGCATAACCCGTGGCTTATCAGCGTTGCATAAATGGCGGGAGCTTAAAGGGATAAAACAAACCGGAGCTTTGGCGAAAAACCGACGAGCTGGTGGTCCCAAGTCTTTCACGGAGCCGTGAATCAACCGAGCACAACGAGCTTGGACACAAGCTCGTCATTAGCACATAGCTCGCCGCGCGATAAAAAAATGTCGTAAAATTATTTTTAACCATTAGTAAGAGCTACGCTGCAGGTGAATCATTCCATCTTCGTGATAAACATTAGAAGTTGCTGCGCCGCGTTCGCGTGAAATACCACGCGCGACACGGGCAGCCGGTTTAATTCGCGTCTCTCGCAATTTACGGCGCGCAAGATCGTAACGCGATCTCTCCTTGTGAAAATGAAAATGGATATATGCCGCACGTACCACCGTAAAACAGTACTCTTCATCTTTGAAATGTCTATTGTCGCGCTGTAAAGTTTTACGGCATAAATTCCCGAGGAAATTCAATTAAGACATTACATTCTTAATGTTCACATAAAAATAAAAATATATATATATACAGACAAGAAGTAGACAAAATAATCTGGCATGAGCACCTGGGAAATATACAACTTATTTTATTAATAAGAAGTTGGGTCATTGTTTATCTTTAATGCGGGTTTTATTCTTGTTTGAAATGAGGTCATGCAATGCTTGAATAATCACCAGTGCGAGAAAAATTTATGTTTTCCTTTACTTCTGTTATATTATTCTTTTAAGAAAATGTTTTTTAAGAGACATTAAAGAAAAAAAAATTTGTGTTTTTCTTTACTTCTTTTAAAATTGTTTACAATAACTCAATGATTAATTTAATATTTAAGAAAACGTTGAAATTTTGAAGAAAGTATTTTTGGGGAAAATAGTGTAAGAGGTATATTTCTTCTTCCAACCATTACAATAGAAAAAAATAATACCGCATTCTCTCGGTGATTATTTTCGGTAAGTATGGTAGTTCACTTATTTCAAATAAAGATCAAATTTATAAAAATAAAGAATAATTTCTTATTAATCTGTTATTAAAAAAAAAAAAATGTTTACATTATCTATCACCTGTATATTTTTTTTATTTCAATGTAAAGTTAAAAAATAATTCCGAGCGTACATATATTTGGAATATATCGGAAGTGAAAAGATGAATACTCGTTTTCCCGAATTGTCCGGTCGATTGACAGTGTAAATTTGGTACAGAAAAGGCTCGATTTGTCAGTCGCGACGGCGAATAAATTTTCCTCGTCATTTCGCGCGAAATTCGCATAATATGACGTGGAAATGTGCGCGAGATTGGGCGGCTTTATCGTCGCGCTCGAAGATATTTCCTTCTTGCGATCGTTCGAGCGCAATCACCGCGGAAGAAATCACGCGAACGAAACGAGACGAATGTCCGGGTTTATTGTGACAAAGCTGCGGAAAATAAGAGCAAGTATATCGGAGAGCTTTGACTTACGAGAGAGTCGAAGGCAAGACTCGTAAGTAAGAAAGTAAGAAACTCTGTAGAAAGAAGCAAAGAGAAGTCCCTAGCACAGAGTCGCGGCAAATATATACGAAAAAGTATTGAAACTTACATCGCTCTTGCTTGAAATAAGAAAGTTAAGAGTGAATTTCCATCCAGGTGATGGTTCAAACTCAATACAGTTTTTATTATTAAAATTTTGATATTTCAAAATAATATTTAATAGCATTTTTTACGTCGAAATAATTCCTAGCTCAGTTATTCTAATACACTGAAAATAGTCTGGTGATATCTACCAAACGTTTTCCAATGTATTTTGCAACCTGAAAAGTAGAACAGAATATTTAAAACGTTTTAATCATGTGGGTGAATTTTTATTATTAATTGAGTAATACTGTAAGGGTAGGTTGTTCCAACTTCTTGATAAACTTATCTATCAGGTAAATATGTGTCTTTATTTATTGAAAAAAAAATTGAAGATACATGCTTATCTGATTAGTAAGTTTATCAAAAAGTTGGAACAATCCATACTAAGTCTTATAAAATTAATTTTCGTGTCGCAAAAACTTAAATGCGATGACATACCATCTTTAAATCCTTATATTTTTCTGCACTTAATCATCAGCACTCTTTTCGAAACGTGTCAGAATTTTTAGAACTGTTTTGAGAAAGAAATTTCTATTAATTATATTTCGAAAAAAAAATATATAGGATAATAATTTCATAAAGATACGCGTGGTTATGATTCGCGATTGATTTTGATCGCAAGGTTGAAACTGATAATCGATCGCTCCAACCCTTCACCGGGAACACCAGGTCGAGTCCCTCCATCAAAGTTTCCCGTACGAGGAGCGGCGTTTCCGCCTTCCATTCGGGGGACATTCGCCTCGCCTTCGCCGGGAGTCGCCGCCGTCGCGGCGTTTGTTCGATATAACAATTAGAGGCCCGGTGAATCATGCGTATCAACGTCGTCGCATCGAGGATACATTCTTGTACCCTCCTTGGCGTCGGGTTCGTCGACCGCGCGACGAGTCCGCGCGTTACGCCTAGGCGAGCGGAATCGCAAGAGGATCTCAGGCCCTCGGAAGGAAACCGCGAAAAAAGTTTTCGCTCTGTCCTCGTCACGTCCATTTCGTTAAATACGATCGCACGGCCTGATAAACGGCGCCCGTTATCCGAAACCCCCTCCCTCCGCCCCTCCCCCCCCGTAAATCTTGGGGTATTTAATTAAAGCGGATAATTTATCGCGAGGTTGATACCTCGGTATCGGTGCCAGGGAGCCAATTAATCGCCGTTCGCGGGCGCGCGACTTAATTTAGTTTAATAAACGCTAAACCGCGGCGCGGGATCGACGCGTCGCACGGTCGAGCGGACAAGTAATTTCACGCTGGCGTCACGATCGGACGGACGGTTCGCCTCTCAGTGCGCAAAACAACCGGGCACACCGAGGCTAGAGATGGCATTTAAATTAGCGTCAAATTATATACGCGATACTCCCGTGATCTGTAATTTGCAATTCGCGATGCATAGTTAGGCTCGCCGTCGGAGACGTCGTCGTCGCCGCTCATCGCCGGCGAGAGCCGATCCACGATTATTTGCGACTCGTGATTCATCGTATCGCTATCGCGTCGTTTCGCTCGATTGATCTCTCGTCGAAGAGAGAAACTCTCCCCTTCCCGAACCGAATAATAGGCGACAAACAACGAGCGTGGAAACAACATCCTCGTGACAACCGAGTCTCTATCGCGCGCGCAGTCTGGCATTAATTTACATTATCGTGGCACGAAGATAACGCGATTCGCATGTTTCGTACGCGCGATAAAGAATGACACCCCGCGTCTTCTTACTCACGCGTGACAGTCCGGTTAAATTATTTACGTTATGCCGGTGCGGCTCCGCCGTGATGCACGCGATGTGTAAGTCAGTGGCGATCGATGCGACAACGACGACGACGACGACGACGACGACGACGACGACGACGCGCGATAGAGCTGAATGGAGGACTGAGATGTTTTCGCGTGTTGTTACGTTTGTGAGACGCGCGACGTAGTATTTTAATGGGGAGGAAAAAAAAGGACGGACGACCATCAGCATCCTCTACCGGTCTCATTATGTGGAGCAAATGATGCGAGACGAAGGACGTGATCACGAGAAATGGAATTTCGTTAAATGGTGATCGATAACGCGACGTCCTCGAATACCGAAAATATCGATTGGTTTCATGGGGGCGGAAAAAAAAGGATGCTAACGTCTGTATATAAAGCTTAATAATCTGTTCGACAGAATGAGACAAGTAACTGATTGTGGGTCGGAAATGTCCGAGTCTTAGACAAATAAATCATAGGGCAAGGGTCTACAGGATAAGGGGATCGGGGTATTAGTTTAGGTACTGTGTTGGGGATTGTTCGTGAAAGATTTAAGAATAGAAACGGAAGCGGTAATTAATTTCCCTTCTTGAAAGCGTCGTGACCTTTCAACGTATTTTTCTCGTTTGCACAAATATGTTTACCGTTTCTATCGCCAGTTTCAAATTTGGGGGGGCCTACCTTCCGAGAGGCAGCGAAGATCGAATAGAATCCGACCAGTGTCTAAGACCAGTTTTGAACCACCCCGATGCCTCCGGCACCGACGGCCGCGATCGCACAACACACGCTACATATTAATTACAAAATACCAATTATCGAGTTCAGCCAAGTGTAACATCTAGAACTCCTTCGGTATACCTTTTCACCTTGCGCGTCCACATTTCAGTGTGTATTCCGGGGCATTAAAATATTTTAATTTGCTCTTTTAATTTTTAACGCGAGATGATTAATGTATATTACAGAGATGATTCGCGTGCCAGCTGTGCGCTAATTACCGTCGATTATATTTACGGCGGGACGGGGGATATTTTTGCGAAATAATCGGCGCTAATCCCTTCGGACGCACGACAGAATTGTGAGAGAGCGAGCGCGCAAAATAGGTTTCCTTCGTAATTACTTTTATGGGAGGCAGAGCGCTCGCGTTCACTTATCGCGTCCGACACATAAATCTCCCTCCCGATACGATAAACTCGCGAGTAAAGCCGGTCGCGTCGATCGCCGCTGCTGCAATATGCCTCTCCCGTCAACTTCATCGTGACGAAACCTTTTATCTGCTTTTCATCGGAGGCACGAAAGCATATTCGAGCCGTTTCGTGCTCCCGCATGTGTCGCCGCCGCCGCCGCCGCCGCCGCCGTCGATCCCTTTATGACGACAAATTAAATTTCAGTGGAATTACACATACAAATTGCTCTCTTTCTCTCTGTACGTAACGAAAGAGTAAAGGGCTTCTAAATAAAATTTTATACTCTTACGGCAACATTAATGGAGTAAGCGCTTTTATTAGATCGGATGTGCACGGCAGTTTTTCCGTGACGCAATTTCTATTCTGAAAGAGATATACGGAGAATTGAATTAATAATCATTATCCGGCGACTGTGTCGTCGTTTCAGAATTCATAGTGACGGTGTCATAATCGTCCAGGCGACTGGACAATCTTTAATTTTTCTCTGATCCTTGTAAGGCACGGCGTCACTATAATTAAGGTAATTTAACACGTTGCTTTTCTCTGCACACATTTGTGCAGAGAAATTCACGACATGTTTGCGTTCCATTTTAATTACTTTTACAAATGTAAAATTTTATCAACGCTCATCATGAAAAAATAATCGTATGTAAATGTTACCATTATAGTGCTCCAGTTTTTCGAGAGAAAGAAATTCGCAGAATAAATTTGCCAAATTGTACAGAGCGTTAATATTAAAATTAATAAAGAAATAAAATAATAGTAATGATAAAATTATTATTAAAATTAACTATTACATAAACCTAATTAAAATTAATATAACATCGATTGCTACAGTTGTCCTTGAGCAACGCAATCGATGTTGAAAAACGCTTGTAAAAAAAATCAATCCCCCCCTATAAAATTTTACTTGCTCATAACGCAAAACAAAAAGTCCGCTATTCAGCGCGGTGGCCATAATGAAAATTTCACAATGCGAAACGGTAAGACGTACAAAACTCTCAGCAGATAAACAAAATTTGTTTTACCCGCGTGCATGCGTGGTCTTTCGGAATAAACAAACAAATGTTTCGAATAACGAGGAAGACGACTGTATCGCCGAATGGATACGCGACACGGAAATCGAATCGTTTTGCCGCGCGTGCGAGCGGGCTATATGTAGTTCATCAGAAACGATATTCGTGTTTTCGGGTAACCGGATCGAAATCGCGGGACAGGAAGTCCAAAACAGGGCGCGAACTGATAGGCCTATTATTAGCGGCCGCGCCGTGTGCGTGCACACGTCTAGCTGGCCGAGAGCGATCGACGTTAACGGCCAAACACACGTTATATATAACGACGCGGGTCCGCGCGGGTGAGAGCACGTACGGCCCGTACCGTCACGTACCGATCCGCGATAATAATTCCGCAGCGGCGTGATTTGTTGCGAGCGCATGCCCGGCCGGCGCGCGGTCGTTTTCGCGCGATTCAAGCTCCTCCGACAGCTTGATCTCCGGCCATCGAGAGGATCGATCGGCTGAAGCTTTCGTGCTAAGCGTAATAAGACGAATCGTTCGCAAGCTTTCCGTGCTTTCGACCGTTAACGAGCGCATTCAACAGGGTCGTCATTCTTGGAGGAGCGAGGGAGGAGACGGGGGGAGACACCGGTAGGAATTTCTCTCCCCGCTGGCGAAATCGAGGAATTAATCGAAAAGAATCGGCAAGC
The DNA here is from genome assembly GCF_013373865.1 of Monomorium pharaonis. Taxonomy (NCBI): domain Eukaryota; kingdom Metazoa; phylum Arthropoda; class Insecta; order Hymenoptera; family Formicidae; genus Monomorium; species Monomorium pharaonis. The sequence continues at coordinate 18,093,716 of NC_050475.1, read as the reverse complement.
TCGTGAAAGCTCGTTAATGTTACTCTAAATTACGCGATGTCGGAAACTCCCGCGGAACGTATCGCCGTCGGGGGAGGAGGAGGAGGAGGAGTCAGCGGGAGGCAATATAATAGTTTTTCGTTTATACCCTCGTTTAATCCGGGACTCTCGCCTTCGAGATTAACTTCATCTCGCTATTCAACGACGCGCGGAGAATCGCAACAAAAAGAGAAAACGAACGTGGAGGGGGGGGAAAAACCGGAGGTGGCGAACGATCGGAATGTTAAACGGGATTTAACAAAGTGAGGAGCCCGATGCGACGCTAACGCGAATAATTTCGAATGGGACACACCGCGCACTCGTCGGGCGTCGAAGAAGCCATCCGGGGTCCGTCAATCAATTCGTCGCCGTCGTCGTCGTCGCCTACCTCGATCCAGCGAGGTAACGCCTCTCCGATGCATTGCGTGCATCGCAAGTGGCGGGCTCTATATTTAGGTGTCTAGGCTTTTACACCGCCGGCTTACTCAAGGTAATCCGGTTTTCCGCCTTCCTCCGATCTAGTATAATAATTCGATATTTTTAAATTTTTTTTTAATAACGTTTCTCTCTCTCTCTCTCTTTCTCTCTTGCACGGATTTTAAGTTCCGGCTTCTGTGGATCGCGCGCGCGCGCTCGCCTTCGAGGAAACCGCGACAAAAAACCCCGTTTTTCCCTGACCGTCACCTCCCTTTTTTCTCACCTTCGGGAAATTAACGGCGATTATTTTTCTCTCTCTCCTTTTTTTTCCCTCCTCACTCGAGCGGAGGGTCGACACGCGCGAGTGAGCGCGCGGCGGCGGCGGCGGCGAGCTCCCGACGATGAAATAAGATTCAATTCGGCGGATTTATGGCGTAATGTACGCACGACACGAATAACGTAACGTAATAACGAAATAAACGACGAATAAGTGTACGACGAGCAAACTATGCGCCCCCCTCCCCCCCCCCAAAGATGATCTGAAAAGGAAAAGTATAAAAAAATAAAATATAAATGCAACTGAAAGTCCTCGCTGTCATCCGTCTTTCTGACGAAAAATCGTCTCGGACGCCGAGATTTTTGCGCAATATCTCCCGAGCGCATGTAAATCGACGCTAACACGGTCGAGCACTATTGTTAATGAAGTGTACCGCACTTCGCGTAACCGCTTGTCGCGCTCGCGGTCTCGTTTGCCATTTCAAAATTACGACGATAAATCATCGTCGTCGCGCACGCGGTATTACGCCTACCCACGCGGGATTGTTTTGCTAATTATGACGACGGTTTTCGCAGAGTTCTTTCTCTCTTTCTCTCTCGCGATTCCTTGGTACACATCGTTAACGAGAAACGCAGTCGTCCGCTGCACTGAACATCATACGCGCCTGGAGCAACGACGTAAACGTGGCCGTGTCCGCCCCCGCGCGACAGGAAGGGGGGGCGGGAAGCGCGGTTCACGCCCCTTTAATTAAAAAATGTAGGGCGCGCGATACTTAGCGCGCTCCCCTTAATCACGAAATTGACGGAATGAAGTCACGCACCCGTTTCCTTTACGGGAGGGAGGGAGGGAGGGCGGGTACACACCTTTATTTGCGCGGCATGCTGGTGTTCTTGCGCGGAAGGAAAAAGTAACGCGGAGAAAATCGCGGATATGTCTTCCTCCGGGAAAATTGTTCGCGGACACGTGGAAAAATTTACGTTACGAGATACACTGAACTGACGACGATAAGAGAATCTATTTATACGAGTCGTACTACACATGCACGTTTATATGATTTTGATGACTTGTACAAAACCAGTTCGATAATAACGTTCAAGTATAGATAATGGTTACTAAGCCGTGGTGAAATTATTTCAGTAATAATATGTTTCCATTAACGTAAACTAATGTTAAGTAGCACTCAGTACCTGTTTGGTTAATATAATATTAATATAATGGCTATAAATACTATACTCGGTTACATTTATTTTTAATTGTTTAATCAAAGTTTGATCATTACAAAACATTTTTTAGTGTACAGTTGATAACAGTTTCTGTTATAAAAAGGGGTAAAATGTTATAAAAAGGGATAAAAGAGCAATCTGAAGAAAGTCCTTCGTACTATAAATGAAATTATAATGCATAAGGAAATCGGTCATGGTCTAAATAAGTCGTAAGAAGAATAAACAATTCTTTGACTTAATTCAATCAGTTGAGCATAAGATGAAGAAAACATGTTATTCTGTCTGTTATTAGAACCGTAATCGTAAATAATCGAATAAAAAATTCGACTGATACTAAAAATTCGACGCGCAATTCTGCTGTTGTGTTGCTTAAAACGCGATCTTTACGTCATGCGTGTTTAATCGGGAATAATCATCCTATTTTATTCCATAAATCACCTGGGGTGATTTTTACACCCTAGTTAAAGGTCATTGTTATTAACTATATATTATATTATTAATTGTTCAATAATTTATTAATAACTAAAGACATTACATAGATTTAATCAATATTTTCTGAAAAAAGATAGGAGAAAGATTAAGAAAATATTAAACAAATAGAAGAAAGCATATTAAGCACCTCATTTATTTTTAAACAGTAGAGTAGTATTTTTAAAAGCGAAAAAATGAGTTAATAAAAAATTTTTGTTGTTTTCGTTAGGATTATATATTTAAAGATTTGTAAAAAATAGTCGTTAAAAAAACAAAAAATACAAAATCCATTAGTATATGTATTTAATATCCATTTTATAGCCATTTAAATAAATAAAAAATGTTTTACATGATTTATGTCTTTCTGGTAGAATTATCAAAAATATAGTTTATTTTCATTCTATATAAATATAGAAAATATATAAAAAGAATTTTTCAATAAAGATAAAAACATTTAGGAACGTGATATTTTCTGTATCGTCTAAGCATAAAGATATTAATAGCTTACAATATTGTTTAATTCAAACTCATATTTCAAGATTATAATATAAACTCTCAACATACTTAACTGATTTTTTATAACGATCACCTGCTTTCGACACCTCAGGTAAGTATTTTTCAGATTAAAAACAAAAAATGTTGATACGAACCGGGGTTCGGGGCGATTTCTCGCTTCCTTATTGGACTCCTTACAGAAACCTGACGTTAAATCCGATTCGCGTCGAGCTCGAGCCAAGACACCGGCGGCGGTGCACTCCGCCTCGCGGAAGTTCACGTTGGTGCACTCGGTGGAGGAAAGTCACGTATGTCTAATGTCGTGGCTGGGAACCGGTTCGGCGGAAAGTCCGCCGCTACAACCTTGAGCGGCGAGCGCACTCACCGTCGTCGTCGCCATCGGCCGACGTTTTCCCTTAACGTGCAAGTCTAACGTGCAAGTTCACGGTTTCTCGATCTCCGTCGATCGCGCGCGCAATCGTCCGTGCGACTTCTATCGAATGTAGGCCGATCGTCGCTCGCGAGAGGCAATAGCGATAGACCGCGGTGTATCGGTCGCCGTGTTGTTACGCTCGATATATCTCCGCTATGAAACGAAACTCGCGGAACGATTCGCCACTTTCCCTTGTAAGCGAGGCGGTAGGTTGCATCGCGGCTTACTTTTTAAATATTAAACTTGTTCCATATTCTAACTTTTAACTGCAATGTTACCACGTTGCGCATTGGAGTTTTGTAAATATTAAATGTCCGTTTTCGAGTCAATTGTAAACTTCGATATTAAACTTCGTCAATTTGGTGTCGTTTTTACCTTATAAAATGTAACTTCATATCTGCGTGTTCGTTGCAGTGGCCCGATAAAAATGAGCATGATGCGAATGTGTGCTCGCGGAACATTTCGGTTTTACATAAAATATGCGCGAATGTTCTGAAATATTATAATGCGAATTATATTATTCCGATCCATAAACGTGTGTGATAAGCATTAAAACGCGTATTAGCATAAATTAATTATAATAATTATTCCCGTTTCCCCTACGGGGCATTGAAATTATTAAATCCCCTCGAGGAATCTGGAAATCGCGTTAATATCCTTACATATATCCGAATACCGACGTTAAAGATATTTCTACATCCAACCGACCAACCAATCTCCCGTCCAGTACAAACGTAACGTTGCGTTTCGCAGCTGATTTTGACGTCGGCATTCTTGCGGCTTCGGTGCTTTTACCCCTCACATTTCCGTGGTGCTCATCCCCCCCCCCCTCAAACAGAATTACTAATAATTAGAATTTCCAAGAAGACGGCTTCGCGTCCGATTAAAGGCTCAGAGGTTTCGATACTCTCGCCGGATCTCGAGGCGCGGCTTCCGGCGCGTTTGGCGGACGATTCACTCGCCCCCAGCATCTCAATGCTTAAACTGCGTAATTCGCGATGGGAAAGCCCGTATATTCGCGCGTTACTGCATTAAGTAAGTACAGCTATCTGACTTTGAGGCACGTGCCTCCCGTCGCGCGTCTTTTAACGGTAAAACGCTACCGCTCGACAGAGAGAGAGAGACAAGGAAATCGTCTCAAGGTTGCGAGCGAAATAACGGGCTTCAGCTTCATGCTTATCTTCCCCGCTTTGCATACATTACCCATTTTTCCGACGTTCAAACAAACACATCGACTTTTTCGGATAAGCGCGACACGCGGCGCGCAAAATCCCTCCCTTACCTAGAATTTATGTTTCTGCCGCCGCGTCGCAACGTCGCGTTTCCGCGGACGAAGCGAAATATCCCGAAAAAAGAAAGGGAAGAAAAGCAAACGTGTGGTAAACTCTTTACATAAATGTTCCAATTTCTCAGCGAGGCCGTTCGCCGTTTCCGGAGGAAGCTCTTCTTCGTACAGAGAATGGTCTCCAGCCGAGAGAAGTTCTCTCGGAAAAAAAAAACGTACAAACGTTTTAACGCGCGTTTTCTTCCGCGTACTTTCTTCAAGTTGCAGAACTTCTCTCTCTCCCTCTCTCTCTCTCTTTCTTTCTCTCGCTCGGGCACACGAAACCTCGGCTTCTCTTTACGAGGCGTTATAAAATTTTTAATATCAATTTAGCGACAGCGCTGAAAATTGAGACCTAGAATCTCTCCGTGAGGTTTCATTCGATTCCCAGCCTTTACGCGGATCGTTGTTTCGTGTGCAAACAATCGGTCGGCGCATGCACTGTCACGAATCTCTCTCGAAACTGCAGTGTTTCTATCAAACAGTAGCGCACCATTTGTGTAATTTAGATAAAACGTTTTCACTGATATTAGATAGATAGAAGCGAGCGCGAAATGTTTATTAAATATTAATACCGTAGCGACCTACTTGATAATTTTACAGTGTGTTGCACTCCGGCCAAGATTTTCCAAAATTAACTTTTGTTTTCGTTAAATAGATACCCCTCATTTTCAAGAGCCTTTGTTCCGGTCAACAAATTTTTTTTAATGAAGTTTTTCCCAATTACGTACAACGGTTTCTCCGTTGCACTACTTGATTACATTCATTTCAAAGGGTTTATTATGAGGAGAAATATTTAAAAAAATATATATTTTATAAAAAAAAAAGATATACTACTTAATTAAAAACGAAGCTACACTATATGGCGCGTGTTGTTGAAATTACTCGGCGTAATTTCCGATAACGAAGCCTCGAGAATTCTATTTCAATTTTCAACGGTAATTAACGGCGGGAGAGATCCCGATAAATGATCGCAATTTATTTTTGTGCTCCGCCTTAATGCAAATTCCCCGTCGTTCGTATCGCGGGAGATGCGCAATATTCCGCGAGAGGTAACATAATATATATAATATAATACGTTCGCGCTGTAGCGTAATAACACGCGACGCGTGTACCGTGAAGTTCTCTCTCACCGGAAATTAAACTCTTCACCTCGGAGAGCCCCCGTGGGTGGGGCCTCTCGAATTTTTGCGTCCTCCCTTCCTTGAATCGACGTGGCGTGGCCCCGGCTGAACTCTCACCTTGCGGATCCGCGCGAAAGTTTTCAATCTCCCGGAAAGGAGCCTTCCGACGACATTTTCTCGCACGAACGGCGCGATTAAACTTCGCCGGATCCTCACGGTTACGAAGGGGAATGACTCGCCCTCGCGGAAACGCGAATTCATAATGACGACGACGAGCCGCGGTTCGGTCGCGCAAAGGCACGAACGGTGAAACACGGGAGGAGACGACGAGGGGAAGGGGCGAGAAGGGGCGGAGGGGTCGCGGGAATTGTGCCTGTTCTTTGTTTCTCTCTCTAAAACCCGCTCGAGCAGATCGCGACATGGCACATTTAGCGACAACGATATTTATGCGGCCCGGTAATATGCGCATTTTTACGCGAGATATCCTGCGGGTCGACTTCTCTTCCTGGTTTCCTTCCTTTAAAAAAAAAAAAAAAAAGTTGCTCGTTTTCGTCGCGATGACGAATTCTGCGTGCCGTCGTCACAGACGAGGAACAGAGAGTGAGGAGAGGGAGGCGGAATTTCCTTTTATTTAGCTATTTGCATCGATTTGAACGAGCGCGCGGTATTTTTATTTGCATACTCACCACGATTTTAATGAAAGCGCACGGGAGTTTTATCGAGACGATCGCGACAATTTTCAACGAAGTGCTCCGGAGCGCGCAGTTTGGAATGCGCATCCATTAGGCAATCCACTTCCAATGATTTTTATTCAATATCAATTTAATATCCTCTATTTCTTTTTTTAGATTAACCGATACGTTATCGTTACGGGATTCAAACACGATGGAAAATTGCTTTCGCGCTTTTATCTGCGAAATTACCTATAGGCAGGCAGTTTCTGTAAAAGTCGCTTATCAATGGCGATGAACTCATCGAATTGTGAATAATATGAAAAACACGCGCGGCGCAAAAAAAAATACACACCTCATTATTGAAGAGACAGATACTTTCTTTTCGCGTAAACTCAGCGTTGCACAATCATCAATAATATTAGCATATGTGTCACTTCTGCGAACATCTGTCGGGTCAAGGCGCCAGTAAAATAGCTAATGGAACGCCCGTGGCTGCGTATATACCCGTGTGCTCAATTGCGCACGTTTGCTTATCTCGCAGAGGACACTATTGAAAGCAATTCTCTCTCTTAAATAACTCAACCGCAGGTGCAAATTGCGCCTCCGCAGGAAAAGTCGAGGTTAATAAACAAGAAAACGATTTTCAGTCGATTACCGGTCGTTAATTACTGGTAACCGGTTTTCCGACAATATGAAAAAAAAAAGACACGAGCCTCGGTAGAAGTCGAGACGAAATAATATTCTCTCTCTCTGTCTCTCTCTCTCTCTCTCTCATTGTGCGCGCGTGCGAGCGAAATTGCTTGTTGTAGATCTGTGTTGGAGGGGATCCGCGGTGCGCTGCAAATTGACGGATTGAAATTCGATCGAACGCTGTTGACAATTAATTTTGCGGACAAATATCGCAAGAGGCGTCCCACGCCGATGTTGCCCCGTCGTGGAGTATCGATTGCAGGCGCCTTTGCGTCCTTACGTACCCTCTCTCGCCAAGAAGCACTCTGACCGGTCGCTCACCCCTGCACCCACCCCTGCGAATGCGCCTGTACCATCTCTCCCCCCCCTCCCCCCGTGAATTAGCCCTTGTGTGCTTTGACTAAAAGAGAAACCGCGCCGTTCCTCCGTGAGAGTCGAAAGAAAGATCCCTCTCTCGTCGAACTCACAGATGTTTAGATAATCTTATTATAATATAAAATACAAAGCTGTGTGGGGTAATTATCACGGGAACTGAATTTCTCCTCGGCATTTCTTTCGTTTGATATTTCAGCCACTGTTAATTATTAATTTTTTTCATAGTCGAACAGAGGAAGAAAGAAAACTGAAATAAATTCAAATAAAAAGAAACGATGAATACTTCGCGATATATTTCAGGCGCAAAGATATTCAACAATTTTTTTTCCCCCTTTGTTGACAAAGTGTATCGTTCGTTATATTTTTGAAATTCTCTTTTACATTTATGATTATAAATGTACTATACATTGTTTTCATGTCCCCACGCACAATGCACTTCGCTATTCTTTTTTATTAATATCCCGTATAATTTTCATGCACGGAACATTGTAACTGGATCTCATTGTTTCCTCTCCCCCCTCCCCTCCTCCATGAAAAATTTTTCAAGGAAAATAAAGCTCTTTGTTCAATTTCGGGTTTCTCTGAAGGTAATAATATGCAGATTGAGGAATTCGATCCTCGCGAATTCGTGGAGCATAGTTTAACGAGTACTTTCACGTTTCAGCGAGACGAGGTTTCTTCTTCGCCCTCGAGATGCTTATCCGTTCTCGCGTCTCTCAATTGCGATCTCAGGATAATGCAAGATCATCCGAACTATCGAATTTCTCGGCAGCGTTATCGAGGACGTCTAGCGAATTTACCTCGCGCACGAGCATGCACAAATTATTTGTCTCGGCATACATTTCTGGATAAAAATAATTCCGACTTTAATATTTACCCATTTAAAAAAATATGTATATAGCGTAACGAAACGAAAACTATTAACAATATTGATTCAATTTTTCTTATCAATCGAGCGTCCTTCAACCGACGATCCAATAATACACTTCTTTTAAATACGATGCAAACCCAAGCGTGTAAAAAATGCCTTATTCATGTGCACGATTTAGTTGAGCCGCGTGTAAAAACAACAGAAAAAAACGTGTTAAACTACACGTTTAAATATGTAAATTTGTCTTTTTATGTAGTACGGCGTATTATTTTTAGATGGGCAACTAAGTTACACACACACACACACACGCACGCACGCGCGCTTTTTTTACACACTTACTTGGATTTAAAGTGTACCTCTTTTTAATTTATTCAAATTTTTTTGTTCTGTAATACGCGCTCGGTGAATGCGCCGGTACATAATATAATCGAGTTACGCAAGTAGATCTCTCTTCGCGCATCTTTACAATGCGGCGGCGGTCGCCCCGATTTTACTTTCGATCGCTGACACACAAGTCGCCTTGTGTGACCGATGAAAATTGCTGAAACTTTCACGTCGCGATCGTACGCGTTAGGCGTGTTAATGTTAGGAAAGGTCGCACCTTTTCGCTTGATTGTTCGGCCGTGAGTTCAAGACTCCGCCGCTTACGCCGACTGAATTGAAGGGCCGAACTCAAGTTGAAGGGCGTGAAAGTGAGATTTATTTATTCTCCCTAATTTTCGTTAACATTAAACCGCGATCTTATTCCATAGCTAATAATTATACCTTTCAGGGATAAAAGCATGATGTAAAAGAGCGAAACGGGGCGGGCGAGCGTATAATTCCGTTAAAAAATTCATATCCCACGAGAGCTTAGAGGGTGATTTATGTCATACATAATGTATCATTACGTTATTCCCATCTTCGATTATTCGTGGGAACCCCGCGATATTATAAGAAACGTTGCGATTATACTTAGCAGGAGAGCCCGATTCGTTGATTAAGACGGATTATCCGACAGGGAGACAGCCGGATGATCGGGCGCAAAAACCACGAAGTCATTAGCTGCAAGTGGTGACGCAACGACACCATCGACAATCTCGTCTCTGATCAATTGTGACGTAATCCTTGCGTCACCTTGCATTCCGTCAGGCAACGAATTTATTATTACAAACGGCGATTTAAGTCCTCCAAATTTTTTGTACAAAAATTTCTTTATTTTTTTATCTCCACACAGAAAGATTTCTTTAAATTTAATCAACCGTTTTGTTCGACCGTTCCAAGGCTATATATTTCTTTGTTTCTAATAAATTTTATTAAATCTAAAGTAATCCGTTATGAAATTCATTAAACCAAAGAAATATATGCTTTGGACAAGTCGAACAAAACTGTTTATTAAATATAAAGAAATCTTTCTCTCTGTAGTTACATTAATTTTTTTTAATGATAGCTATGTTAATCATATGGAGCAATGTGGCACACACACCAATTAATTGAAATTGATATATTCGATAATAGCTTTAAAATATACTTATCACAAATTTTAGAAAAACTCATTATCATATACTTGAAAGAATTTAAACTTTTTTGAAGAATATTATAAAATTGAATTGAAGAAAAGTGTCAAAGCAATAAGTATCGAATTTTTACTTTAATTCATAATTTCATTAATATTTTTAATTAAAGTATTAAATTTAGACTATATTTTGAATAAATTTTATTATTTATCATAAACTAATGATAGATTTGCAAATTTATAAACTTATGAATGATTTAAAATAGAATACTTATTTAATTCAAGTATACATTTTTCTGTGTGTACACAGAAGTTTTATTTTAAGTAAATCTTACCTTTGTTTCAAGTAAATGACGAGTGTATTTTAAGGCTATTCATCAAGGAGATATTCTTTGGAAAGATAACCGTTACTCAAAGGAAGGAAACTCAGAAATGAGAAACTGCTCTTCTTAGCAGAGAATATTTTTCTGTGTATCAAATTCATAAAATTTATTTTTATCTCAATAATTATGCAAAAGGTGCAACCGAGATCCGAAATTTCTCAATTATATTTTTATCCCGTCTCCCAAAATCTGATTGACCGAAATCTCTCCTTCACACCACATACACGTGTCTGCGTTCGCTTCTGCGGATAATGACGTGAGAGAGAAGAGAGTAGTCGATCATCGAATGCGTGCGAGACTTCCAGTCTCGGAAGGCCGGTCGGAGAGCTTTCACCTCACGATCGTCCTCGTCACGAGCGGCTCTCTCGCCAAGGTCGTTTCGAGGATGTCGCGCGACCTCTGCGTCATCATCCTAACTGGAATATGCATGCGGCTTGCGCGCACTTAAGTGCACTCAGGCTAGAATAAGACGGATAAATATTTAAGCCTTAGGCGAACGATCACGGGACACAGTTTGCTATAGTTTCACCCCTCTCTCCTTTTCCCCCCGCCATCTTGCACGACCACGACGAAACAATCGCGCGAGGTCCGGTCGAACGTTTAATAAACATTTAACTCAAGGATACTGGAACCCCAGGTGCTGCTTAAACGAGCGGAAACGCTGGCGCCGTCACGGGCACTTGGGAAAGTGCAGCGCGAGGAATTTGGAACGAAGAATGGTAAAAGTTAAAAATATTAATGACACATTACTGATTTGATTTCGCGCGTTGCATGCGAAAATATTTAATCTCATTTAATCTCGCACACGGGACACCGTTTTGAAATACAAGTTTCATCGAACCGCCTGGGCAAAGGTTGGCCGTATATGTTTTGCGGAACCGGCGCTCGTGCCGGTTCCGCATAAATTTAAAATTGGTGCAAGGAGGGCAATCGATCCGAGGTGGATTTTGGCAGCGCGGATTGTTATGATTATCGCGCGGCCGAGCGATCGCGTCGGTGGTCTCGGGGGTGCAGGTGTTAAGCCCTATCGATTGCTCGGTAGAGCGGAGATAGAGGAGGAGGAGAGGTGGGGGAAATCCTCGACCTCGACTATTGTTGACCTGTGCGATCTGTTCGACGTGTACGTCGTTAATCGGCTTCTCGTTAGCGTAAAACCACCACCCCTTTACTGCGCCGATCCTCTTACTCTTGGATCATCGTCGTCGTCGTCGTCGTCGTCGTCGCCGTCGTCGTCGTCGCCGGTCAGCTGCGAACGACTGTACCAGACTAACTCGGATTCGGCTTGGACTAACTTGAGGATCACGATAAACCTTCCGTGAATCAAAGTAGTATCAGGTCGGATTTACCCCGGATTCACATTCTGGGCCATTAACGCGAAACCCCGGTGTATACATTTCGCGGGAAGAAGGCGTTCATTCGTCGGACACTCGAGGGGAAGGGGGGAAGGGAGAGAGGAAAGCTGCGATAAAATCCGCGATACGCGAGGTCGAGTCGACTTCGAGCCACCGAGTTGCTCGATCGTGTTTGAAGTCTCTTTCCCCGCGAGTGCGACAGCCGTGTCGAGTTGGCGGAGGGTTAATTGGAAATCCGCGATTTATGTCCGTCACATCGCGAAGAGAGTCAACGCTCCCGTCCCCGTTTCCATGCGAGCCGCTCGTCTTCCGTTCGGCACGCGACGAGTGTGCGACGACGAGCGTGCGGCAGGCAGAGGAGAAAAAAAAAAGATGGAGCGAGATAAGGGAGCGGGGGCAGGAAGGGAGGAAAGCGATGTGCGCGCGGTGCATCTCCGTTTCTCGCAAATTCGTCCGGATACGTCCGGAATATCTTATCGCGCAGAACTGCCACCAAGAAGCAATTTCTCATACCGGTGTCTGACATTGCATTGTATAATACACGTTACACTTTATCGTATCGGGTGTTGCAGGGAATGTAATATTCTTCTAAGGGATAATTATCGCAGTCCGGCATTGTATGTATAATAACTTTGTGGTATAGCATAATTCATTATGCTACGAGAACGGTACGTGCCCGCATGGAATTTAAGATAAAGTTTCCTATACAAAATGAAATGAGGAAAAATCTAATTTATACAGAGAATTATATGGGAGGAGGATCGAAGATTGAAATATTTTAGATTTCAATCTAATAATATAATAATAACATCCGCAAGAATGAATAAAGAAAGAAGTAATAAAATAACTGTAATTAAGATCAATCGAACTTTATCTATAATTAATTATCTATAAAAAATTTCGCACGCGTATTGAGAAGATTATTGAAATAAAATTAATAACTCCAAGAATAGATGATATTCCAGCAACATGTATAAAGAATAGGTATAGGTAAATCAATACAGAAGGGCCCTTACGTGGAAAATGTTAGAAGCTAAAAGAGAATAACTTGTTCATAGTATTACAAAATTAATAATAATACAAGTATAATTGAGGGAGATAAAAATCAAAATCTCATTTAAGCTCATTTGAGAATCTTAATATTAAAAAATTATCAAATCCTTCAAAATTACGTATGCGCTTAAAGTACATATATTCTTAGTACATATTCATTACTTTTTTCTCACACGAGCGTTATTATCGCTAGTGAACGTTGCTAATGGAACTCGATCGAAGCAATCACGTGCCGATCAGCGCAAATAACAATGTATTTAATTTCACGAAGAAATCAATGCGATAGCGTAACGTTTGTACGGTCGGCCAGCGACCGACGGAAATGCAATTAAATTTCGGACGTGCGATCTCATTGCCGGGAACCAGGTTGGGGAACGAAGCCGGCTAAAACGACCGATCGATTTCCTGCTCTGCGACGACTACTGGCGGTCGCCCTAGCTTAGGGTGTAACCGTATGCGAACGGAGCCACCCTTTTATCAGATCCCTCACAAAGAGGGATTTCCAACGCACGCGAGACCTATCCATTTTTTTTATCTTGTCCAAACAATATTTTGCCTGCGTGCTGAGATTATTAAACCTCTCTCTCCTGTCACGGTATCGCTTTACTTTGCAAACGGATTCCGATGTTACTTTTCGATCTGGTAAAATCAAAAGTGTACCCGCATTTCCATCATGATATTACGAGTATATAATCAAGATATCCCCGTGGATCGCGTATCATTATTAAACGCCGCACATATTACTCTATCCGTCGCATACATTTTCCCGCATTTTTTCCATATTTTATATTTCCAATTTAACGCGACCGGTCGCTGCTCGCGTTTTCCCTACGGCAAACAGCGTTTCTGCCGTGACACACGCAACACGATAAATTGATAAATCGCATCCCGTATTGATTGCGCGCGATTGATCCCAACTTTTTTTTTCTCTCGCATTCTCTCGCTGCAGTTTTCATCCGATGACATATGGATTCCATGTTGCACAAGAGAGACGCCGGCAAAAGCGTTCAGCAGCTTCGCGTTTAAAACACACACGATCCCGTACAATCCAACGGCAGGAAATTAAAAACGGAAATGATTAACTCTCCCGGGATGCGGCTCGTTCTGCATACAAAATAAAAATAAATATAAAGAGAGACAACATCGAGGCAACCTCGCCCCTTGCGTATGTGTGTGTGTGTGTGTTTGTGTGTGTGTGTGTGTAAACAGCAATGCATTTCACCGCACATGGAACGCGACGAATAAATAACGACATAATACTGTGATACCGCTGTAAAATGCGGCCGACAATGCGATTCTGTAACAGGCGTGCGCGGGTGGTAATAAAGTGCACATTTTGCAGCGATCGGATCTTCAGTGGGAGAAAAAAAAAAGAAGCCGTGATTGAAAAAAATTCCATCGGAAAACCCGATTCGCGAGAGAAGAAAGGAATGAGTCACTTCGCCGACCATGAAGATTATGACTAGGCAATTTCTATTCTCGTTCGAGGGATTCATTATCGAAGGGTAAACACATCAGCGAAAATTAACAGCTATCAACCGCACATTGCGCTTGCTGGAACGCTAATTTAGGCAGCAATTACTAATTTTTTTATAAAGGCAGAGTTCAGCCACTAAATCTTTTAAAAGAGCATATACACACAACGTGTATCAAAATGAGGCTCTGTTTGCGAATTCTTTGTGGAAAAACAAAAAGATATAAGATATATAAAGAAGTTACGTTTATTTCAATCTGAAGATCGTACTTTTCTCTACTTGGCGTTTAAATTTTATTAAAAAGTAATATAACATGATGTTGCCATTCAAGTTTTTCTTAAATTATGTTCTTTTTAAAACCGCGACTTTTGCAATAATTATTGTTTGTTTGCACACACAGAACTCGTCGCAAATTAATGCAATTTTCGCAAAATATTGAGAGTTACGCAAACGTTTACAACAAGCTCAATTAATCGCGAGATATACAAACGCAAACTTATCAGTCATGCAGATCTTACATCAGATATCATGTACTCCTGGACAATGACTCAATGTTATGGTAATGGTAGAACGATTATTAACGTTTATATCAGCATCTGTTTAGCGCGATGCTTATCTTCGCGATAATAGTTTTATGAATTGTCGTCGAAACGAGCGGTGATGATCGATGCGATTGGATTACTAACTGTCAATAAAAATGTATTCCTTGGATATCCAAATGGTCATAAAAGACGAGAATATCTAAGAATTGTGCTCGGATAAAACTTGACACTTGGTACTAAAAAACTAATAATAATTTAAAATGTGTGTGGACCGACAAAGAATTGAGAATAAAATAAAAAGTAAGACGTGTTTTGAGATAGAAGGCAAAAGTAATGAGTCGCTAAAATACAGTCGCTTTTCACGTTTTAATCCTTGCAGACAAAGTTAAATCTACTCTAACATTAATTTCGGATATTTAATTTCGGATATTTCTGGCAATTTTAACCGAAAGCGCGCGTTAAAAAGTGATAGATTCATCTTACGTATTTCGTAAAATTTTCACATTTTTCCTCATCCTTTTTTTTCGCACAAAGTTATCAAAACTTGTCTGTCGTTCTCTTCTTATGTAGAATTAATGTAAAAGTATGTGATTAAAAAGTTAGCGAAACTCAAGCCTCGAACGTCATTCTTCGGAGGGAAAATCGCGCGGGAATTCGCCAGTTAGTTTCGCGCATTTTCTATTTTCAACATTAAACTTCTTCCACGAGCAAGTCTTGAGTGAAGTTTCGGGTGAAATTTAAGTTTGGAATCGAGTCAATTTACAATTAACAAGGGTGAGACTGGAGTTTCCTTTATCCGTTTACATCTTTAATCACATCTTGATTCACAAAGGTTCGTTCTACATGAAATATGAAATATCTCTGTAATTAGGATCGCCCTACGGGAGAACATACGCCAGAGGGAGAAGTCGACTCCGCATTTCATTAGAAAATCTAGACTTCCTCGTTATTCCATACGCTTCACGTATATATATATATAAAAGTGCACTTGTCCTAAATAAGAGGATTTGTGTTAATTACAGATGCAAGAACTATTCGTGGAAATATATCGGCGTTATCACATTTAAAATAACTTTATAATCAATATTGTATATTCTTCTTACAGTACAGAATTTATTTTTATTGTTTATGTATTAAAATATTAAACGCAATAACAATTATATTGTTAATTAAGTGTCAACAATTCGAGCAAAGGAATGAAATTCGACATACATTCTGAACTCGCGCATCTCTAATATCGATTCACGGGGATTTATTAATCCCCCGGGATTCTTCTCTAAAACATTTTCGCGATATATTTTCGACGTATATCCCGTAAAAAGTTGCCTCGCGCTTTGCCACCGGGGCGACAAAGTAGAACGAAAAAGCAACAACGAACCGTCGTCGGTTCACGGGAGCGTTCAACATTGCGCAATCATTTCCCGGATGTCACACAGATATTGGCGCCCACATATCCCGCAAAGGTCAACGCGGCCCGTGGAGAAAAGAGATCGCGACACTCGACACCAGGCCGACCATGGCTTTCCATCGGACGTTCCCTTTCACGTTTTATCGCGGACTAAATCCACCGGAGGGGCAGAACGGAGGTACTTCCCTCCCTCACCCCCCCCCTTCCACCCTGCCTCGCGTGGTAATCACCGAGTGGCGAGTGAACGCGTGCACGCGATTGACAGCACGACCCCAGCACGCAGAAATAGATTCGACCGACATGTACAGAGTGTCCCAGAGTGTCCCAGAGTGTAATAAAAAGCTGCCGCGTAGAGCCTAATACTTCCCTCTCACAGGTCGGGCGCTTTGTTTTCAAATATTATTTCGCCGAGTTTTTAAAGCTATGCACGCTAGATTACACCGTCTATTTCCCGTCAAATTACAGAAATATTAAATTTCACGGCGCTACGACGGAATGGCAGGCATCTTACTATATACGGAGTAATTTAGACCGGGTCACGATTTTAGAAACTAATATAAAGCGACTCGGAAGACGGATTAACAACGTAACGATATAAGCGATATCATCCTTTTCCTCATAAAAAATTCCAGGTCGCGCGCGAAATATTAGACCTCTCGTCGCAAAACTCGTTCGAGTAGAAAGTCCCGCTAATAGACCCGCGCTATAAATAATTGCGTTTGAATCATTTCTCTGTCATCGGCGGAAACTAATCTACGCCGCGTGACCGAGATATCGTTCGTTCGTATATACGAGCCAATTCTCGCGGAGGAGCTAAACGGAATTACGCGTCTGCCGAACTTTCCGTGACGATAATCGAACAATAGAATCGAACGTCCCACGTTCGCACGGGACAGTAATTATAATCGACAATCGCGCGCCGCCGCACGTTGCATACACGGTGTCGTGAAAATTTCCCTCCCTGTAAAAACAAATTACATGTCATTCATAGAGGAAATATATAAAATTTTTTAGCGTTTTTATTTCCAAGTATAATTTTTCGTTTAAGATATGCAGACATATTTGCAGAATTAAAAATAAAAATATTAAAAAATTTTATATATCTTATATTATCAGTTGTACAAGTTTTACGCGTATAATTTATGTAATTGTACATATTTTTCTTTTTTGCAGCGTGCCCCCCCGCGCGGGAGAAAAGACGCGAATGATATTCGAAGTCGGCCGTCGCGCGGAAAATTGCGAGGAGAGGTTCCATCGAGGGAAACTTTCGCCGAAGACAAATCGAATTGACGACGAAGTGCGACGACGAAGCGTTCTCGTCCAGTGGCGAAAAAAAAAAGAGAGAAAGAGGGAAAAAACGGAATCTAGGCCACGGGAATCTGGGAATATCTCGTTGCCCGGAATTATCGCCGTCTTCTCGATCGATCAATTTGTTCGCACTTGGCCCAAAATCCGCTGTCTCTTATCGCACATCTGAGCTCGAGTAATAAGAAAATGAGCTGTAAACTCTCTGGCCTGATGAGATCTCGCGCGCGCGATTAGCGCGCGATTACTTCCGCCACGCGTTTTCACCTTTTATCGCCTCCCCATCCAATCGCCGGCCGCGGATCGCGAGCGAGTCGAGTTTGCGGCCGTTAATTTCACATTTTCTCAACCGCTCTCGTTATAGATTCCCATTAACGTGCGTTAGAATAACGTATTAATAAGTGATCTATTAAAACAGATTTTATGTGCGGGCAATAAATGATATTAATAAATCGTTCATATTGCATCGCCGATGACCGAGGCTTCCAATTATATTCTTCGTTTATGTGTACACGGTTGGAAAACTCGTGTTCTTTTTTTTGTTAAAAAAATTATCCTCGCTAAAATTTTTATGGTAAACTTTAACACATTTGCTTTTGTTACTTTTACACATTGCTGTTACGTTAATTCAAGTGTTAAATTATTAGACTAATTGGAAGAAAGTGTAAAAGTAACACACCGTGCACATACGTTTATCTTTACATAATAAATACGTTTCTTATTATTAGCGACAGATTTTATCTGTCAGATTTTAAAATTGACAGAAAAGAATGTCGAGTTTATTTTATAATATAAGAGTAACTGTTATTTCTCGACGTGATCTCGTGATATACGTCACATTAACATTATACTAGTATTAAAATAACATGTTAGATTTGTTTGACATAATTTTCTCATTAAATTTCTCATTAAATAAAAATTATATGTCAAATTATAAAGCTTGCGTTTATTTTTATGTTAAAATATAATTATTACATTATATTAAAATATAATGTAATATTAAAATACATAATATTTAAATACATAATATTAAATATATTTAATATTACGTTTAATATATTGATAACGTATGTTTAATATACTGAACAGATAAACTTTTGTGGCCCGTTTGGTGCGTGCGATACGTATTAAATTTAACATAATAAATTTTTCAACTGTGTACATAACACCACCGAGAGAGAATTCTACAATAACCCCGATAACCGCGTCGCGCGTTTTCGTTCCGCAAACTCCGTATTATAAACGCGGCCGCTAAATTGCGATCGCGCGCGAGTTTGCGCGGCGACGGGAAGCGGACGGAAGCGCGAGCGCGAAATTCCGGGGCCGTGCAGCAATGAAATTTCGCGCCGTAACGAAGTTTCGTTGTTCAATACCACTCTCCTCCGTTGTACGCTGCATATACCCGACGTACAAGCCCCCCTCGACACCCGACAGAAGCGGCGACGACGCGCTCGTAATCGAACGCCACTCGCGTTGTTTGCGCGCGTTACATCGAGGAGCGAGTCACTGCGAGGAAAAAAGGAGAGAGGAGGGAAAAAAATCCGACGGCGAATTCTCCCCCGAAGCGCGTCCGAGAGATTTCGAGGGGCGTTGACGATCGAATATCTCGCGCGAGCTCGCGGTCTTTGCGTTGCGCAATCGATATTAATTCAATTCGACTTAGTTATTACTTAATCGACACGGCAAATTGGATAAACGCGGGATCGCGCCAGGTTAGACCTGGCGTGTCCGTTCGTCCGAAGGGTCAAATTACGATTGCGCCACTCGATTAACGGGTTGGTTTCCCCGTGCCGATAAAAGTTTTCGCGCACCGCGATGGAAATGAGAATATTACTCATGCCTTACCATAAATAATGCAAATGACGATGTATAAATGCGCGGAGTCAATCTCCGAGGAGTTTTCCCGATGCACATCTCTCGGCGTTTCCGTCGGACGAAGCGACGAAACATCGCCCATTGGGCTTCGTCTATTCGTTTCTCAATCAAACATTTAACGATGAATTCAGAATACCTGGAATTTCTTTTTTTTTTTCCTCGTAAAATCCTCCAGCGAGAAACATGACTAGATATCCCGCCCCTAGATATCTCGTAACGCTAATGTGCATTATAACTCGCTCGCTTATTTAATTTTCATTAATCGCTCCTTGTACGGCTTGATGGATCAATTAGCCACCGTAATTCTGTTGTTATTAACCGCTGCCGTGCAGCTCCTTCCCGGTGCTCCTTTACGACGCGTAATAATTATCCCGCGGGCAGGATGCATACGTCGCTAATGATTCATCAAGCGCCGCCGAGTAAATTTACGAAACGCGTTCCGTTTTGCCGGTTTAAAATAAAAGATGGAATCGCGTGCGGCCGTCGTCAAACCAGCGCGGCTATACGAAGAGCCTTAATTACCGCCGTGCCGGGTAATCACGCGAAAGACGGTCTGAATTACAAATCGCACACGGGGCAAAGTTTACTCGATCGCGAATGGGAGGGCATTGTTTTGCGCCGCGCGGAAAAGCAGCGTCGTCCGTTGCCCCCCGGGAACGGAAAAGATCAACCGGTTTGCGCCGCGAACTGCACAGGTGAGACGCAATAAAAATCCCGGGTGACGATGCATGCAAATCGACCGAACTCGTCGGTGAAACGAAATGAATTCAAGTGGATCGCCGCGAAAGACGGTTGAAAAATCCCAATCGGGAATTCCGACGGTGGAATCCGACGATCCTTGGTACACTCACCAACGGCGCTGTTCAGCCCCGCATCCTCGCCGGGCTGCCGAAATGCAGCAGCCTCCTCCTCCTCTTCTTCTTCTTCCTCTTCTTCCTCCTCGCCTCCTTCTCCCCGTTCCCGTCCTCCTCCAGGGCCGCCCCGTCGTTCGTCGAGACGGCGTCGAACGTCGGCGGCAGCCGGCAGCCTGGGTCGTGGCGGATCGCACCGGGGATCGCGATGCACCACCACCACCACCACCTTCCGAGATCCTTCAACGCCGGCCCTTCCGTCGTCGTCCTCGTCGTCAGGCGCTCAGGAGCTCCGCTCGCGGTTTACTCCACCGTCACGCGGCGTCAACGCGGGGAGTAACCGCGGCATGGCGCGCCGCGGCGCATCTCGCCGGGACGCGTTTTTTGTTTCACCGTACCTGCCGAGATCACTCTCTCTCTCTCTCTTTCTCTCTTTCTCTAGCTCTCGTTTCCTCGGAGCTCGCGCACTCTCTCCTTCTCTCCCTCACGTTAATCGCGAAATGTTACCGGTTCCAGACGGGACACCCGGAGCATAACGAGTTTTCGGCTCGCCCTGGCGGCGGGTGAAAAGGGACGAGGGGAGGGACGGACGGGAGGAAGAAAGAGATAGAGAGACGGGCCACGAGAGAGTACGTACGTCGCGTATGTGTGTGTGTGTGTGTGTGTGTGTGTATATATATATATATATAATATATATAAAAAAAAAATATATATATATATATATGTATATATATGTATATATATTTTATATATACTGCGTGTCGTCGAGAAAGCAGCGACAAACGAGACACGGACGAAGGGAGAAGAGACTGCTGATATAATTCGACGCTCCTCGAGACCGGACGAAAGTAGCTACGCTTCGCGCGTCATGTCCGTCAGGAAGAGAGAAGAGGAGAGAGAGAAAAATAGCGGCGGAACGGCTCGAAAGGAGGGAAAGGGTTTTGCGCGCGCGCGCGTGCTGCGAGAGCAACTTCCCGCGATAACGAATGCGCCGTTCGAGTGTCAGCATCCGACTGACGAAGCGCGGCGCGGAACGGACGGGGCCGCGGCCCCGCGGAACTGCCGGTGGCGCCGCGGGGCGGCGGTCGGCCGTACTACGATGACGCGTGACGGTGTCGCGTCGGTAATCGTGGAAACATCGCGACATATGCATCTTGCAATTACAATAAATTGGTATTCCGAGCTGTACAGATACATAAGGAACGATTTGGATATCGAAACATGTCGCTTTTTATCTTAACGACGTT
Source organism: Monomorium pharaonis (assembly GCF_013373865.1). Lineage (NCBI taxonomy): Eukaryota > Metazoa > Arthropoda > Insecta > Hymenoptera > Formicidae > Monomorium > Monomorium pharaonis. The sequence continues at coordinate 18,072,338 of NC_050475.1, read as the reverse complement.
GATAAGATAGGTTAATTAATTGTCTCGATATAAAATCGATGATATAAGAATAAGCGCGTTTGAAATTTTAAATGACGAAGTACATTTGCGTGCCCGGACGCGATATTTAAATAGAACAGCAGGTCACGAGATAACGTTGATATGACGTCAAATTAAATCGTATAATTGAAAAATAATTTTTTATAACTTAAAATTGGAAATGAGAAAACATTTTAAACATAGGAATCGATGACGGCATTTAATTCAATGCTTGGATTAAAAGGATTCGGGTATTTTAATTATACGCATATTTTCCATAAATCATCAAAAATATTAATCGAGATCAAAATCGTCTAATAATTGTCTAATGATTGACTAACACATTAGTATTTTTTCATCAAGAAAAAATGTCTTTTAAATCAAATAAAAAAAGATGAATATCTGTCTGATATCCATTATTAATATATTATAATATTTTTAGAAACATTTTCAATTCAACCTATTTTTGCTCTTTTTCTAACTATCAAAACTAAAAAAAAGAGAAATAAACTAAATTAAACCATAATATTTAATCTAAATTACGTGTGGTCAATATTAATCTATACAGTGGAGAACGGGATGGATAAAGGGAGTGGGGGAGAAAGAGAAAGAAAGAGAGTGCAGGGAGTGTAGTTGAACCTCGTGACACAGTGCGCTGCACGTAGCACTGCGCCTACTACGGGAGCCGCAATACGGCTCCGTCGTCAACGTCGTCGTCGTCGTCGTCCGCTCGGCCGTCTACTCCCTTGCGACGCGTCCGGTTGACCGAGCCTTCAGTAGGCCACGAGCGTCGCTGGTTGACGCGATGAATGACACCGGTATCTGCCGCATACTCCTCGAGGCGGCCTGCCGCGGCACGTCGCCGCGACTCCCGTTGTCGTTCCAGCGTCGTGGTTGAGGAACGCTAGCCGAATGTTTGCTAGCGAGTGCACGAGCGCGATTCCGAGGTGAGAGAAAAAGAGAGAAAAACAGCGAGCGAGCGAGCGAGCGAGAGAGAGAGAGAGAGAGAGAGAGAGAGAGAGAGAGAGAGAGAGAGAGAGTTTCGTTGCATTTGGCGTATGATAAAGAGCGTGGCCACCTCTTTTTTCCTCCTCCTCCTCCAGCTCTAGTTTCCCTCCTTCTCGTCTGCCCCCTCGCGGTTACGAATGCTTATCGTAACGCGTAATCGCCGTGAAGCGGAATGGGGAAGCAGATTTCACGCGTCCGCCGCACTCGGCCGCGAGGAAGTGCAGCCGACGGACGTATGGTCCGTTCGAAACGGCATCGTCGTCGTCGTCGTCGTCGTCGCCCTCCTCACTCCTTCCGAATGGAGCACGCGTGCACGTGTGCGATCAAAACCGCAAACACGCCAATCCCGCTACTCCACCCTCCTTACGAACGGTTCCCGTTCGGAAAGAGAAGTGAATCGTAATTAATAAGCCGCGAATTCCGCGAAAAAAAGAGCTGTAAAAAGAGGCGAGAACTTCGCCGTGTGTGACACGTTCAAAATTTGACGGTGCAAAGTGCACCGACGAGGCGATCGCTCGCGGCGATTCCTGCGCGGAGTAGAACTAATTTTTTTTCCAACTTCGTTGTTATGCCTTGTTGCGACAACGCCGGTTGCAATCAGTTGCCGGTCACACGTGCGAGAGGGATGTTCTTCGACGGCGAACGATGGCGAGGCCTGTTCATCTAAAGGCAGCGGATTACATTTCGCGGAAGGTGAGACGAATCGACCCGCCGCGGTCGCAATTAATTTCGCGATCGATCGTTTCGTCGCGCTCGCGTCTTATCGTGTCCCCGTTATCGTCGAACACGCCGACAGAGAAAGAAAGAGAGAGAGAAGAAAAGATCCTTGATTTCACCTATCGCCACGCGCCATCGTAATTTTATTTTATTTAATCGATTCTATCATGCTAATTTCTCTCACGATTACGCGAAGGAATTTTAATTAGTGCGAAATAATTCGGACTTGATGTGCGCAGTTTGTTTTTTTCCTTTAATTGCGGTATAATTATTTGCGCAACGTTAATTAAATTAAACTCGCGAGCGGTTTTTTGCACCTTAGACCTCTGTAAAAATAGATCGCTGAATAATTCATATTTTACCGTATCTCGCCCTTTCGAGATTGTGATAAAACTGTAGAAAAATTTGTGAAATATCCTGCGAATTTTAAAAATTCTTTTTATATTTTTGTAAATTGCTTAAAAGAGTATTATTGCTTTCGGGTTCCTCAAAATCGATTATTGCTGCCGCGGTAACTTTTCTGGTTATTCGAATATTTTTAGAAGATATTCACTTTTTTTTCTCTCGCTCGAACTATAATCCTATAAAAATTCCAATTTTTCGATTTTTTAAATAAATATATTAAAAAAGAGAAAAATTTGTTTTTCTAATTTTGTTAGTTTTTGCCAAAACTACACTTATACAACTACACTTATATACACATAAATAAATTCAAAAAATTTTGTTGCTGATAATTTCGGCATCTTAAGTCGTGACAGTGAGTTTTTTTTTACATGCCCATATAGATTTACAAATAATTGTCAAAAATATCTTTTCTAACGTTTTAAAAAAGAACATTAAAATATTAAGCAATAAATTTTCCAGGGAAATAAATGCATTGGGCATCTAACTTTTTTCTCTGCTACCAGTCCTCTTATCTTCCAGTATCTACTAATGGCGAGTGATTTTAAAAGGGTATGCCATAGCCTGATACGGTGATTGAGGGTAAACATTCAATATTATGTATTCTATTTTTAGGATAAAAAAATATAAAAGCTACAAGCTTAAAACCACACAGGTTTAAAAATAGAATACATAATATTAAAGAGAATATCCCTTAAATGTTTACCCTCAATCACCGTATCATGCTATAGCGTACCCTGCGCGTTTTAAAATCACTCGCCATTAGTAGGTACTGGAAGATTAGAGGACTGGTGGCAGAGAAAAAAAGTTAGATGCCCAATGCATTTATTTCCCTGGAAAATTATGAACACTTGAACACGAAGATTTTACCATAGCTTGATGCAGTAATAACGGTACAGTGAAAATATATACTGAGAACTGCAGAGGATTGAAAATAATTATCACATATATATTTGAATAAAAACTTAAAACTATATATATTTTTAAATATTTAACGCTATAACTATATAAACTAAATATATAAGCAACTATTACTTAAATAATAATTACTTAAATGTTACAAACAATTACATTTGCTTGATAAAATCTTTTGTCCACGCTTTTACAATCGCAATCGCGTTTCCATCCCGCCACGGGGCATCACCGCCAATATATGCATAAATTTCTTTTTGTATTTTCAAGTGCCTGCGCTTCCTAGGATTAAGGATGTCGAAGCGGCTGAGCTTTTACGGTCTGGTAGCCCTGGCGTCCATCTGCATCTTCTTCCTAGCGTTCAACCAGCGTTACAGCAACTATCTCGAGCACCGGCTGCAGCCGATGATATCGGTCAGTAAAAATTTGGAGGTGGAAATTGCTTTAAATTGAGTCACGCCAATCACGCTCTCTTTCTGACGGTAAAAGTCTATAACTTTTGCACCTAATTTTTTTGTTTTTTCTATCCATCTCTCTTACGTGAGGAGGAGACGCATGCGGGGGACAGACGTGACTTCTCTTTCTCCCTTTCTTTTTTTTCTTTTATCTCCCTTTTCGTCTCTTCTCTCACGTATTGTTTTGATTATCATTTTTCGAAGATAGCGTCGCTTTTATACAATTGATAACACGTTTTGTAAACTACGATATATTCTATCGGAGATGCCGGAAATGAGATCAACGATCGTAAGTTCACGGTTTGTTGCAATTCACCTTATGATAATCGATAAGCAATGACAATTCAAATAATCTTGATGAAAATTTTTCAATCATTCTGTATAACTTTATAATTTTTTAAGTATTGTTCGAATTGTTTATACAAATTGACACACTTTTCAGAAATGTTGAAAAGTTTTTTTAAATAAAATCTGAAGATCTTATCAAGTCTGAAAAAAGTATTTTTTAGAGATTAGATATAGGATGAGAAATGTTAGAAGTTTTAGAATATTTCAGAACTCACATGTATAAGCATTCTAACTTTCTTAATATCTGAAAAGCATTCCAATTCGTAGAAAAGTTTTAAGAAAAACTTTCATCAGGGGATATTTGATGAATATGATTTCATCAAATGAAATCACCACGTTTGCGCGTAGATTGGCACCCTTAATCATCTCATTACTCTCTCACTCTTAACGAACACCATCATCATAGTCTCACGGTGTATTCACGGGTATTTTTTGCACTTTTGCATCCTTCGGGAAACGTTAACACGCAACTTGGACTGAGAAAGAGGGAGAAAGATCATGGTTGTTCCATTTCACGACTGTTTCCATTCGGCGAATATATTCGCGCTCACGAGGCGCACAATCAAAACGCTAAAACGTCGATACTTTTTTCTTCCTCGATATAGGATGTTGAGATAAGGCCGCGGACCACCAAAATCCAAGAGCCCGTAACAATAAGCCAGGTACGCACGTATCGAATCTGAATGTGCAACCACTTTTTATTGATGATTGTTTACTGATAGAGCGCTACTTATTGTATTTGAATGCCTTATCTTATCGTAATGTTGACATAGCAAGTGTAGCGAAAGACATAACTAGGTAGCCATAAACTAGCCCCTGTCCTTAAAAACTTCTCTTTTTTTAATAACTCTGTGTAATAAAAATATGCATTTTTATGAGTTCTTAAAATATGTGTGTCTATAAACATTAGTAATTTATACCTTGCTATGATGGAAAAAAATAAAATGGCATTAAAAAATCAAACAATTTATATTTTTAATAAAAAAAATTAATTTGTGTTTTAATTTGAGACTTTATCTTCCTTTATTGCATGATGTCTTATATTAATGATAAGCTTTATTTATTGAATTGTTACTTTATAAAGGTATAAAATCTACTTATTGTATGTGTTTCTACTTGTGTCAGCTTTTTTCACTTATAACACCTTATTCTTGGATTATAAACTTAAATATCCAAGACTTATTTACAAAATATGATCGTTATTTATCATCTGTATTACGTATATTTTCTTTCTCTAATATACGTATAAAAAGATAAAGATAGTTAAAGACATTCTTTTAAAATAAACTAACACTCTGATAGTTCACACATATAAGTTTCCAAGCTTATCTTGTCAAAGACTGTTTATCTTTAGTAGAGTGATTAAACCGCCTGGTTGTAGATATATGCTTTAATGTGATTGAATTAAAAAATGTGAACTTATATCTTGTTTACTTATTTAGGATATATATATATATATATATATATATATATATATATATATATCGCTGTTCCAACGATAAATACTTTCTAACGCTGCATTTATCTGTAATGTTGCTAATAAATAGCAAGTGTAATAATAATAACTCCTCATTTGGTAATCGACCTGAACCTATTTTTTAGGCGTACATTACGGGATCTGCAGAAAATGCCACGATCACTGAAATTCAGGAGGTCATCGATCAACAGAGGAGGGCGATCAAAAAGGACATGGAAAATTATGAATATCCAAATGGAAGATATGAAATAAATGTGAGGTAAGCTATACACACCAAAATGTAATTTTCGTTAGAAGTTATCAAGAATATTTAACTTTATTATCTGATTTTATTAGCAAACTTGAAGATCTAGTGATGGAGAAGGGCGGTAGACCAATGAGAAGCATAATTCTGACGAGTTGGAGAAGTGGCAGCACGTTTCTCGGCGATGTAGTGAATGCGCATCCGGCCAATTTTTATCATTACGAACCATTGCTCGACTATGGAATTGTGCAAATCCGAGACCCGCCGCTAGCCGACGAATCCTTGACAAGGATTATCTCGCTATTGAATTGTGAATACAAAGAGCTCGGTAATTTCACACATCTTTAAATTTCCATTTGCCTGAGGACACAATCGTTTAATGATTGCGTACAACCATAATTGCTGTAGATCGGTACCTGGATTATGGGAAGACTCATCCTTGGGTATTCAATCACAACACGCACTTATGGCGACAATGTCAAGCACACAAACGCATTTGCTGGGATCCACGTTTTGTCTCCAAATTTTGTCGACTTTTTCCGTTCCAATCGATGAAGCTTGTACGATTGAGGTTACATGTGGCAGAGAGTCTTTTGGCCGAGGAAGAGTAAGGAATTCCATGATGAACCATGAGAAGATATTCTTTCAATATCATTTTGAACATTAACATAAAAACGCTCATTTGTACTACAGTTTAGGTATACGACTAGTTCTACTCGTCCGAGATCCCAGGGGCATTCTGCAATCCAGAAAACACAGAGAATGGTGTCCCGCTAAACCCGACTGCTCCGATCCGGCTTTGGTCTGTGCCGACATGGTATCGGATTTCAACGCAGCGGTAGAACTGTCGAAAAAATATCCACGTTCTTTCAGGTACGATGTTTTTATCACGTAATTATATTGTTACTTTTGTAAACTATATTATTCGACATTTGTAAGAGTTTATTTCATGCACGATTTTCAAACAACTTATAAAAACTTATGCCTATTTCATAAGTGATAATTTTATTCTGGTATAAGAGACCGAAGTTAAATCTTTATATGGGGGGATAAACAGGGTAGTGCGTTACGAGGACCTATCTGTGGATCCCTACAGACACGTGAAAGAGCTTTACAATTTTTACGGCTTGAATTTTCACGTGAACGTCAAGAGATTTCTGGACACGCACACAAAGAACGACGTGGGTGGAGTATCGAGCACCTTCCGCAATTCTAAGGTTGCGCCATTTCACTGGCGAGCCGATCTAGATTTTGAGGAGGTTCAGGAGATACAGAAGGTATGTGCGACCGCCATGCGATTATGGGGATACGTGATGGCCTTAAATTCCACTCACCAAAAAGACTTCGATCCTATCACAAATTACCGGCTTCAATTATGACAGCTGGCAGACGACATGCTCAATGTAGATATGATGTACAGTATATCGGTATAGTGACACGGCAGTGCGGTCGAAAGTGCCGTAATTCATATATATATATATATATATATATATATATATATATATATTCAGCGAAAGGTGCTAGTACGGTCACTCAGGAAGGTAGCCACGTAACGGGAATAAATGCAGTTTTATTCAAACCAGGAAATTTGCAGAATGCCGAATTTTTAACTTTATGACACCGGTAACAAGGCTACTTCTTTAAAAGAAGACACAGACGGATATATTTGTGACTTTTATATGATTACAAACATGATCTAAACCACAGGCTGTTAAATTCCTGAGAGCTTGACATGCGACACAAATTATGTCTAACCATATCGACAAAAACGTTGCAGATGCACTCCAAACGTTTCTAAATATTGTGAATTTCTCGAGAGAAAGAAAAGGTATTTTGTGTCTAATGTATATATTATATTCATTAATATTAATTATAATTATAGGTAGTTTATAAAGAGATTTGTAATGATCATCGGATCTCATCATATTATCTTTTTACGTCTTCAAGTATTCTACACATATAAGATAAAATTTTTATATCGACCACGGAAGACAAGGTGCACCTACTTCTCTCCCCTATTCTTGGATTCATACAAATTTATCGTTAAAAACAAGAGGCGACTAAATTTTATTTTTTATCTTATTGATTGATCAAGATACATAATATTACTACATTACGAACGTAGAAATATATTCACATACAAAACAAAGAACGTTTGTCAAATATGGAATATATTATGTCTAATGATAGATTTTATATCCATCGAAGGAAAACTTGAATCTCGTAACGTTGGGGTCGTGTCTTGCAATTGGTAGTGTGTTGAGAATACATATTTATTTCCTGCGTTTGACGGAAAATTTCCACCGATATTTAATGTGATTCACGAAAGGAACAAGGTACGAGCATGATATCAATTAGCTCGTTTATGCTATGGAACACTCGATCTTATCTCTTGCTCATGTAGTGACGTCCGGTCCGAAGAAACAGTCGGGTGGTGTATGTCAAGGACAAGAATACACGAGTTTCCATTTCACCGGCCTTTGATGCATGGCCGACGACGAATTATAAGAATTATAGACGCGACCAACTTGCCCGCGAATGCGCGTGATTTTTATAATGTACGACATGGTCGTAATAGAACTGCACACTTTAGATAGAAGTATTACTGTAAGCTGTTTATTGGCGATTTAGAGTAAGAATAAGAATACTTTTTTGAGACTTTACACGCTACATATTGATTATCCTGGAACAGCTTGACCTGACTGGCGCACTGTTATGTATTATAGTGTAATTATGTTATACATTATACTTACGATTGTATTCCTCTCGCGTCCTTGTGTTATGCACCGAGCGCCAGATTACCATCAGCTCTCTGTATGTGATCAATCGAATCTTACCACGCGTTCACTTAAAATCTATAAGCGTATTTTGTGTTATTAAATATTATATATAATAGAGTTTGGATGTTGGGAAACCGAGATATTATGGCTTTGTACGCCTCCCTTTCGTTTTATTGGATGACAATTAACTATGCAAAATGCGGATCCCAATTATTTACGTTGTTTCATTGTCACTTTCGGATGACACAAAGATCAACAAAATGAATGTGATGTTTCTCGTACGTACGGATGAGATTTTACGTGATAGCGTTACATACAACATTGCCGAGTCACTCGAAATACTCGGATTACTAATACAAATTCGATAACATCTTCGTGTAATTTTATGCCGTTATCATGTACTATTTCTCGCGGAATGGGTATCTAGTCCAAGAGGAACACTCATTACTTCGTATTTTGTACTCTAGATGTAAAGGTTCTCCAATAAAAGAAACACATTTGTATGAAATATATTTACTGTTCATTTCAGCTTGTTCATTATTTTCTTCTCCGAAAAAGTGGAAAATTTTTCAAGTCAAACAAAATGCACAAATAATTTATAGTATTTATCCATTGCTTCAAGCAGTCTCATAACGTCCAGTACACAACAGTACAAGCAAGGTTAGATCTGACAACTTAGTGGGAGTCACATAACTTCTTAGATAGTTCTAGGTGATGTTCAGGGACTAATGTAGTCTCATCCGTTTCCAATACTATTATTAAAATCACATGTACATCTGTAACAAACATAGTAATTCTATTATAATATCAAATAAGAAAAAGAGAATTCTTTTTTTGTTCTAGCAAACAGAATCAGTGAGGGCAAGAACCAATCATAGATAAGTCAGAATAGCGTATACAACTTTTAACATCATATTCTATATTTTAATTATATTCGAAGTATTACTTATATAATTTAATTTTCTTTAAAATATTTACCTTCAAATAGTATCTATATAAATACAAACAGTCGTACTGTTAAATATGTGTGTGCATCCGTAACAAAATAAATTCTAAGATTGTTTTTTATTCGTTTTTTAAATTCTTTTAGCAACAAAATCAGCAAAGGCAAGAACCAATCAATCATAGAAAAGTCAGGATAGCGTATATCATTTGCAACATCATATTTCTATATATTATACTCGAAATATTATCCACTTGGTTTTCAACATTTACCATCAAATGTACAAACCACACACATGATCCCATTATTACTGCATTGCAAATAAATATCTGAAATAAAATGCAAAATATTTTTTATACACAGTACTTGTTAAAAATAGATAAAATTAATTACATTTTATTATCAGATCAAAAGTTTAACAGCATAGAATTTTCAGACATATGCTTGTCAAAGGTATAATCATCATATACAATTAGAAAAATATATCATAAAAACATAAAACAATTCTTACTTTTAGCAAGATGCCATCTTGATGTCCAGTTTATAATTGCAATCAAGCAGCAATAAATGTTAATATCTTTCAATTGCATTCTTGATGTATAAGAAATGATGAGTGATTGGTATAAAAAACTGTAATGAATGAATTCAAAGTTCAATCTTGATCCTTTGTAGATGTGTCTTACAGGAAATTTATTACAGAGTTGAAGGATATTAGGTGAAACTATGAGGAATAATAACTCATTTCAGGAATCTATATTTCACTTATAACGCATAACGCATCTCTGTGCAGGCTTCTCATGTTCTGGGGGAAAAAAAAATTGTTAGTTTTGAATTACTTACTTTCTAATTGCACTTAATAAAACAGAATTTAATATATCAGAAAATGTTTATCTCCATATTTTTATGTAAGACAGGGATAACTAAAAATTCATCATGTCTCAATAATTCAGATAAATAAAACTAGTTTTCACAATATAACGTTGATATCTCGTCTATTAATATAAAATTTTATACTTACTTATAATTCTAATTTTACTTCATTTTATGGTCAAGATTTGCTTTCATCCATTCTATAGATAAACCTCTATCTAAAATACATATAAATACAATATGTATAATTTGTTATCTCTTTTGTTCATTTTACACATCTCTCAAATGCGTCCAGAAGCGTAAAGGTCCGAATACAGACTTGTGCATAATGTATAAAAAAATCTAAGCAGAGATCTTTATTTCTCTGTTCCAAGATAAAAAGAAAGACCTCTGATTAATTTTTTTATGCGTTATGCAAGTTTATGTTCGGGTCCTAATCGGTCACTGAGTGACTAACTAGTAGTCGAATATAATGGATTTTTGTCTTTATAGATTTAAGCAATCATTAAATTATTACTTTATCATTTTTTAGTAAGCAATTGCATATGATTAAAATTTATATTTGTCAGAAACAATATTCATCAAATGCATTCAGATTGACTGGATGCGGTTTTGTTTGTGTTCATCATGAGTATATTAAATATAATATTAACAAAAATTAAGATTATAATTACAAAATAATGTATTTCTTTAAATTTAATAAGATAACAAATAAAACTTACGTGAACGTCTAATGTCTAATTTAAAGAAGGAATTTGTAGTAGATTCGTTTGTAATTCGCTCTTCCATCTCTTTCTATAAAAGATATTTGTATATTAAAATATATTCTCTATAATTATCAATTAGAAAACAAGAAATAATTTTATCAGCCAACTGAATCATTCATAGTTCTCAGACTGGGGCAGTAACTTTCATCATATAATTTAATATTATACAATATACATTAGTATTTAAATAATACTTATTATATAATTATTTAGTATTATCTATCCTAATTTATTCATGCTTCTCATATTGATTGTAAGACAAAATGTATTATTCATTTATATTATATTAAAATATATATGAGCAAAAAAATCAAATAAAATTAATTTTTACACTGTAACTTTAGCTTTTTATTATAGCTATTATTAGCTATTTTATTATAAAATTTTAAAATATGTAACGCAACGTCATCAAAGCAAAACACAAAGATGTCAAATTTCTTGTAAGTAAAAACATTGTACAATAAAAATCTGCATTAGGATATTTCTTACTCTTCACCATTTCAATCAAATGATTCAATGTGCTAACAATGTAAATAACTTACATGAATGCTTGACGTGAAGAGAAAATTTTGTGACACATCGTAATCCGCTTATCGCTTTCTATATTCTGTAGATATGACATACCAAAGAAATAGAAATGTTCATTTAAAAGTGAGGTACAAAACATAATTTTGTCGTGAAGTCATTTAATACCTTTTCAAATTTTGTGTTAAAATTGGAAAATTAATCGCTATCAATCTGTTTCGTCCATAATATTAAATATTGACAGAGGTATCTCATCAATCATTACGTCAACTATATAATCAATCTCCCACATTTTCTCCCCTTTTTCTTTGGTATGTTTAATAAAATCCTTCCAATGTTCAGCTGTTACTCTGGCAATACTTTGTTCAAGTAATATCTTTATATCTTGTAATTTAAATGTTTTGTTATTACTCTTGACATATTCCTTAACCAATGACCATACCATTTCAATTGGATTTAATTCGCAATGATATGGAGGTAATCGAAGAACCATTTTATTCTCCTGTTTTGCTATTTCGTCTACAATATATTTATTAAACTTGTCTTTTTGTTGTAAAACAATTTGCAACATTTCGGCCCTTACCAGAGTTTCTGGTATTTCTTTGCTTTTACTTTAAATAAATTCAAAATTTAGATCTTTTTAAAAGCAAGTAAAAATTCGATCGTTTAAAATTTGGGAGATCGTTGTCAGCGTTTACACTTTGTAAAACTTTTGCCAACGTTGGCAATTCTTTTTTTGGATAAAATTCGTAAATTTTTTTTCCAAATAGCGTCTTTGTCACATTCATTGATTTTTTCTCGAAAAATTAGGCAACGTTTCTTACTATTGGGGGATATAATTGCACCCGTGTTTTTATATTCGTGCAATATTTTATTTATGGTATAAGTATTAATACCCGTTTGTTTTGATAATACAGCAGCATCTTTCTGGAAAATATTTGGATTGATTTCCTTCATCTTATAGAACAAATTGATAATTTCAAGCCTTTGATTACTGCGGACTGGCTAAAAGTAAAAAGTATATATTGTATAAAAAAATAACATAGTTTGAGTATTCTTTGCTATTGTTGAATTGTAAATCAGTTTTCCATAAATATTACATTATTATCCAATCATGGATTTAAATATGTACTTCAAAATTTTTATTTAGACATAAAGAAAAATTTAGTTATTTATGCATGAATCTCAATTTTAATAAAAATAAATTTATATGTTTAAAACAAATTTCACAATTTCACTTATACTGTATAAATAACACATGCATGATAATTTATACATAATAAATATTTACTAATAATTATTCAAATAATTTATAAACTTCAACATATTTTTCTTGCAGTATATTTATACGAAAAATAGTAAATAACACTTTAAACTCTGAATTATAACTGTTGATATTAAAAATTAATATTTTATGTCTACCTGGCCTGGTTTGTTTTTTTTCACAGGAAGTAACAATGCTTTTGAACATTCGATATTTGAATCTTCTTCCATCGTAAAAATACAGGCTTTGTGAATACAGGCAGAAAAATACTCTAACATGAAACCGTGTCAGAGGTTTAAATATTATGACAAACATTCCAATGGCTCCATGTTATCCATTGCTGATAATAAGCACCATGAACAGTAAGATGATGATGCATTTCTGTGCAAATCAGATGAAAACTTGTTTGTTTCAATGTTATTTTCTCACTAGACAAAGTATACGAATACATATATAATTTAAGTCATCTCTCCTGTTTTATTTATATATTCTTAATAAGTGTTCAGAAGTGTAACCACTTACTAAGTGGCCAAGTAGTAATAAAATGTGATTGATTACTATCTTTATGGATTCTAAACAAGCACATTAAATTGCTACTTCATCACTTAATGAGCAATTGCTTTCCTGTATACAATTAAAATTGATATTTATCAGAAACCATATTCATCACATGCATTCAGATTGACTGGAGGCGGTTTCGTTTATATGGTCATCATAAATGTATTGTTAATCACAAAAATTACAGAAATTATACTTATTATGTAAATATTACAAAATAATACATTTGTTTTAAGTTTAAAGCAATACAAAAATAATATAGATAACTTACGTTAACGCCTAATTTGAAGAGAAATTTGAAACAGGTTGCAATCTACTCTCCCATCTTTTTCTACATAAATGAGATAAATGTACATTAAAATATATTCTCTGTAATAATACCAATAAAAAAGAGACAAATAATTTTATCAGTAAACTGAATCATTCATAGTTCTCAGACTGGGGCAGTAATTATTCATCATATAATTTATATAATTAATACGTAACATTATATAATTTATTCATAATTATAATTATATAATTCATAATTCTTATACCAATTATAAAAATATTTTGTTCTTTTATGTTATCTATTCACAAAAAGTACTAAAAGCTTTTAGCCTACATCAAGAATTTCTAACCCTAAATAAATTTGTACGTTCAATAATTAGAGAATTTAAAACAATCTCTTTCTGCATTTAAATTACTATAATTATTAAACAAAGAAGAAACTTTACGTAAGAATAATTTCGAAGCGATACTCTCAAACATAATACCCTGATAATGTCCATCAAAATGATAAATAAAATGCAACTCAAACAAGAATGAGAGCAAAGATAAAGAACTGGCTGGCGAAGAATCCTTTTTAACGAACTTAGGAGAAATAAAATACTCACTAAAACGATTGCGATGATAAGCGTGAGCTACTTAGCGGCTGCTTCTCAATAGGAGACACGTGGAGAGTGGATCTACGAATCCAACACTAAAAAAAGAAATGGGAACTAAAATCTCGACGGTGTTGAAGCATGCGGCGAGATCGCCGCTGTAATAATTTGCGTGATCAGAGAGATGTAATAATCAAGAGACGATCATACGAACGAGACAATGTGCTCATCATATCGGGGGAAACCGAAATGAAACGTGGCTAAGCCTTGCGCCGAGATATAATTGAAAAATATTATTGGGGTTATTAAATTCAAGCAGAATTGTGCGTAGGAAACTCGTCACAAGAGGCTTGAGCGAAGTGTGCACGCGGATGACGATGGATTTCGAAAATGATCTCACGCTTACCTCTCCGTGGACAAACGAGATGCATCCAACAACTCGAATGCTTCTTCTAGAAGATCCAGCCGTGAAATGAACGAAGGTAGCAGGCAAGGTACGAGGGTAGCACTGGCGTAGCATTCGGTTGTTGAGAGACGCTTCCGCGCGCGGCGCGCGCACTTGACACCATTATGGCGGCAGGAAGTTGTCACCTACAGGAAGTTGTTGGTATTTCGATCAATCGCTCAACTTAACGATTGGAGATTTGGAGATTTAATATTCAATCGATATGTAATCGATTTCCTCCGAAAACTTGTTTTACTTATTGTCGTCAAAAATAAACAATGCGCGTCTTATATTATAATATTATTATATATTATTTAACATAATTAATTTATACTTTAATTGTGATTAATTTGCAAGAAATTTTGAGTGATGTCTATTTCTATCCAATGTAATTTAACTTTAATTTCGGGTTAACTTATTTTTTATCCTCTTTCTTAATTCTAGGAATTAAAGAAAAAAAGGAAAATTATAGCTAGAGTCGTAGCAAAAGAAATAAAATGTTTTTTTTCTACATTGGTATGCATTTTGTCAATAATTTTAGACCAAATTTAATTTTGTATTCTGCTACGATGCTACGATTATGTGCAAATAAGGTCTTCGAAAGTGGCTGGCTTCATCGTGGTTGCGACACTCCCGCCACCAAACGTGGCCTAAGGTGACCTAGTCTGATCTGTCCTAACCTTGCTGTCAAAATTTGTCATCCGTACGGAGGTGGCATCGTTCGTCGTTGCGATAATTCGGAGTTTCGCAAGGATACTCTACGACGACGCCCGGAGCAATGCTGTTATCGGGAAGCGGCTAATCTACACGAACGCGAAAGTTACGAACTGACGAGGAACATACGGTGCGACGCAAAAATCTCTTTGCACCGAGTGATGACACCTGGACCGTCGTTTTCTGCGGTGCGTACCATGTCAAACGTTCTAATCGCGTCTTATCGCATTCTCTCAAATCGTATGTCCCCACGACCGGCCCTAAAGCATGATAACACACGACAGACACATCCCAATAATGTTTTAACGTGATATTTTTCCTTTAATTTTTAATCTTAAATCTGTATGTTGTCAGCCAATAATTGTAAAGTAACATAGAATTTAATCTGATCTCATTGTAGGAGGAGATTGAGTGATATTTGAGAACAGTTTGAGTACATGAGTGCGTTTACTTAAAACAATGATGGAGTTGAGTCATAGTCTGACCCTCAATGAGGATGCTCTTAATCAAATCCCAGAGGCGAAGCGACCGGTCTTTATTTTTGAATGGTTGCGCTTTCTGGATAAAGTTCTGGTTGCTGCTCAGAAGGTATAGATTTAAAGACCTAATGTTGATATCCGTTAGTGCTTATGACTGAGAAGAAATGCAATTGAAATTTATTTTTATAATAATACTCATGAATTTTTAATTATTATAATTTTATTGACAGAGTGATATTAAAGGATGCCAGCAAAAGTTAGTGGAACAATTGACCAGGCATATGCAAGGTGCACCTGGTCCACCCACTCGACGTCTCATTGCAAGGTGCCTGGCAACTTTGTTCAGTGTAGGTGACACATTTCTGCTCTTCGACACTGTCAACAAGTGTAATGATATCTTGAGGAATAAAGACGACTCGCCAAGCTTTCTACCTACAAAACTGTGAATATTGATCACCATTAATTTTGTTCATATTTAATTCAAGATAATTGTACAAAATGTATATACAATATGTATATGTTATTTATCTAGAGCTGCTATCTGCTGCGTGGGATGCATGTATGAGAAACTGGGAAGAATGATGGGCAGGTCATACGAGGAGACTGTGCAGATCTTGATAAAGTCCTTACGTTCGGCAGAATCACAGACACGAATAGAAATTATGCATACATTAGAAAAGGTAACAGGTGTTCTTGTAAAAAATATTTAATTATTTCAATCAAATATATCCATATATATGTATTTTTCCTTTAATTATAGGTATGCGCTGGGATGGGATCTGCGATAACTAATGTGCATAAAGAGATATACAAAGTTTCCAGGCATTATCTGACCGATAGAGTGATGGCAGTGAGATGTGCAGCTGCTAAGGTATATTATTATATTTATGAAAGAATCATAGGTATGTTGATCATGCACTTTTTCTACATTTGCAATAATCTTACAGTGTTTATTGGAGATGTTGAATCATGCCCCATTTTTATATACGACCGAAATCGAAAGCGTTGCAACTTTATGCTTTCGAGCATTCGAAGGTTCGAATTATGAAGTAAGGTGCTCCGTCGCTAAATTGCTTGGCACTTTGGTAGCAATGACACAACTTCCTTCACCTAAGATAAAAAATTCTATAGGTATATATATATAAACAAAATAGGTATATATATAAACAAAAATATATTATGAAAATATATTATAATTTCAACAATCTGCATTTTCGTAGTTGCACACAACAAAGGTGCTAAGCAAGCATCGCTTGATGAGGTATTGAATATCTTAATGTCTGGATTTTTGAGAGGCGGCGTCGGTTTTCTAAAGGGAACTGGTGAGATCATAAAAGGAAGCTCCAGCATAAATAGAGAAGTGCGAGTTGGAGTAACACATGTAAGCGATTATAGATGTATTTTTAATACAAATTTATGTAATGCAAAATATTTAAATTGTTATTTTTGTATAAATTACATAATTTATAATTGGCTGTTTTTTTTTATTGAGAAGCATATTTTTCTATAAATCATCTCGCAGATATTGAATGATTACTATTTCAGGCATATGTAGTATTCGTTCAAATGTTGGGCGGTACCTGGCTGGAACGAAATATTGGTGCACTAATCGCGCATGTTTTGGATCTGGTTACAAATCCGAAAGCTGCTAGTTCGCATGTCGAAGCGGTGTACTCACGCAAATGCGTGAATTTTATACTGCGTGGTACCATTGGCAAGTTGTTAGGGGAAGGCGCTCAAGCAGCTGCTTGCAAAGAGATAGCGCACATCATTCTGAAACAGATGAATTCCATCGGTAAGAATAACAAATTATTTATATACTTGCGCATAGTCTGAACATGGTTTCTACTAGATTTCAGTCCGGAAAACGCCAAAGATTGCAATCAGGAGACGCTATTCAGCCAGCACTTGTTAGTGTGTGCACTACAAGAAATGGGTAATCTGATACTGGGATTAGGTACCACAGCCACGAATTTGTTATCCGATCAATCTCTAAGTACGTATTCGCACGTATGAAACATGTTGTTACTTCGATAGAAATAGTCTGAAAATTATTAATTATGCAGGTCTAATTGATGCCATAATGGCCGTCCTGGTGCATCCATGTCAAGCGGCTAGATTAGCGGCTTCTTGGTGTTTACGGTGCATATGCGTAGCGGTGCCAAGTCAAATAACACCTCTGATTGATCGCTGCGTCGACGGAATTGAGAATATGCGTAGCTCACCGGAAGCTATAGCTGGTTATAGCAGTGCTCTTGCCGCAGTGTTGGGAAGTGTTTGTCTATCACCTTTGGGAGTTCCTCATACCAAGGGAAAGGTATATACGCTTTTATATATTATACTTTTTTACATTAATCACGTGGGATTTATCGATCGAGTTTTCGATTTTCAGATAATTTTCAATACAGCAGAAGAACTTTTAAGAAGCGCGAGTCAGAACAGTCGTTTATCTTTAAATCGCACGCACGCAGGATGGCTCTTGATAGGAGCGATAATGACTCTAGGTATAGATATTTTATATTTAATAATAACTAATAATTTAAATGTGAGCTGTATATGCATATATAACTTATATGTATACAGGTACTGCAGTAGTAAAGGGTTTGTTACCGAGAATGTTACTTCTATGGAGAAACTCTTTTCCGCGCTCGAACAAAGAACTCGAAAGTGAGAAAGCTCGCGGTGATGCTTTCACGTGGCAGGTGACTTTGGAAGGACGTGCCGGTGCATTGTCCGCTATGCACAGCTTCCTGCTGCACTGTCCGGAACTTCTGAACGACGATATTACACGACGATTACTTACGCCGATTGAATCCGCTCTGGCAATGCTGACGAAGTATTTAAATATTAATATATTTTTTATATAATGCAAAAAATTTGGAGTGTTGATTCTATAACTAGGCATTATCTTTTTCAGCTTGTCTCCTGTTTTGAAGAATTATGGCCAGCAATTGAAAGCTCCTGCCGCTATGGTTCGTTTGCGCTTATATGAAACGCTGTTGCTGCTACCACCACAAATGTTTGAAGGTAAAATATACTCTGTATAGAGTATAAATTTATATTTTATTTCTTAATTTATAATTTGCATAACTATAATATCGTACAGGTTCTTACACACATCTTCTGAGAATGCTTGTATCGGAATTCACGCTTACGGATAATCCTGGAAATACAACTACTTCTTTATTAAGTGTAGTTTGCCACGCTAACGATTCTGTGATTCTTGGTACATGGCTACAGGAGACTGATCATCGCACAATAGAAGATCAAGTGAGTAAATTTGTTTATATATATTTATAAACTTATATTATAGTAATTGTTTTTTATTATGTAATGTAAATAACATCTTCATCTCTAATGCTTGATTAGTGTTATTATGTGATCTTGCTTTAAGAATACAAACTTACAGAAATCTCACTGACCTAAAAAAAACATCAACTAATTCTAGTTCTATATGTCTTGCGCACAATTTTTAGTTTTTTTTTCTAACTCAATCTAATTTTTTCAGTGACAAAAAATTGTAGTTTAGTAGTTATAAAACATATGTATTGTGAAATATTTTTACATATAACTCTTATATCTATGCAATTTATGTTTTATTTATCAATTAACATTTTATATAATATTTAGCTAATCAGCTGTCAGATATATGAATCAGATATATAATGATACATACTCTTGTAATGTAAACTTTTATGAAATGCTATTTTTGCGTTAATTTGTAAATATCCTCGTGTTTAGATGGAACCAAACAGAAGGGCAGATTTGGAACATGTGAGTAAGGTGTTCTGTAAAGTGTGCCTTTCTCTATTTTGTTTGTCTTTGTTTTTATAGACACAAAATTATTTTATGTAGAAAATTTCTTTTGTAAATATACGTTTTATTGTTGTATTCCTATTATACCACTTTATATCATTGATTATTACCTTATTTACTTTAGTATTTCATTTTTTAAATTTTATATTTAATTTGAATGCACTGAATATTATATAGTATACATTTGTTTTATAATTTATTTGTTATATAATGTTTTATTTATGTGAATTTGAAACAGTCTATGTCTTGTTTATTTCAGTGAAAAAAATACGTTTATCTGTATTAATTATTTAATTTTTTTTAGGTTTTAGTTTTACATGATGCAGCTTAATTTTTTTATTACAATTTTTTATCATGATTTTAAATTGTATTTGATTCTAATTTACAATTTTTCAGCTTCAACCAAATAGTGCTGCGGGATCTGGGGCATTGGAACATAATACTTGTTGTCTTTATAGACCAATGCCACACGTAAGTTGAAGTTACCATTCACATCACACAATATTTTTATCAATTAATTTTAATGTTAGTACAATGAATCATATGAAAAAAAATTGTAAATAGCGAATTTATTGCATATAATTACAGTTTGAAATGATTCCTGGTCCTTTGCCATTGGGTGTAGCAGTGATTGATTTATCGGTCGCATTATTTGGTCAGATATTTCCACGTGTAGCTAACAAACATAGACTACAGATGTTGGATCACTTCAGCGAGTGCATAAAGCACACCAAGTCTGGAAGACAAGAGGCAATACAAATGAACGTATTCACGGCTGTATTGAGTGGCTTGAAAGGTCTCAATGAGGCGAAAACAGGCTTTGGACAGGAGGACGTCAAGAAATCCGCCACTAATCTTATCATCAGCACACTGGTCAGTAGCAATCCTATTTTACGATGGGCAGCGGGAGAAGCCGTCGGCAGAATGGCCCAAGTGATCTCCGATCCCAAGTTCACCGCAGAATTGGCGCAGACCAGTTTTGATCGTTTGAAATCAGCTCGCGATGTAGCTAGTAGAACCGGCCACTCGTTGGCATTGGGCTGCCTTCATAAATACGTAGGCGGAATGGGCTCCAGCCAGCATCTTAACACTAGCGTCAGTATCCTGCTTGCACTCGCTCAGGATAATTCATCTCCTGTAGTACAAGTAAGATACTGCTATGTTGTATCTTATTTTATATATCTGTATATTAACTTTGGCAAGAAATTAAAAAATAATTTTTTTTTTTCGAGGTTTGGGCATTACACGCTCTAGCTCTGATAGCTGATTCCGGTGGACCGATGTTCAGGGGCTACGTAGAGCCTACACTATCCTTAGCGCTGACCCTTCTTCTCAATGTTCCTCACTCTTACATCGATGTACATCAATGCATCGGAAAGGTTTTATCAGCTCTTATCACAACGATAGGACCAGAATTGCAAGGTAAACATATTTAATTGATTATAGAGCAATTGCGAAGTATAATTGGTGATTAAGGTTTTTCAGAAAGATTTAATTGCATAATTTGTTTTATAGGCAACACATCAACGATTTGCATGGCACGGTCATCATTTTTGTGCGCGTGTGCTATTATGCAAGATCATCAGGATCCACTTGTTCAAGCGGAAGCGACCGGCTGCCTTCAACAGTTACATCTCTTTGCACCTAGACACGTTAATTTGTCTTCCCTCGTTCCTACATTATGTGTAAGTATTTTTAAACACCATGTCGTTTATCATAAAGTTTACATTATTTTACTTAATGTTTTTTTTTTTTGTAGCGTACACTGTCGAGCAATCATTTGCTTTTGCGTAAAGCTGCGATATCGTGTCTTCGACAGCTCGCTCAGCGCGAAGCGAAAGAAGTATGTGAGCACGCGATGACACTGGCTAATGAAAGCAGAGACACTAATATGGTAGAAGGTCTCATTATCACCGAGACTGGTCTTCCGGGCGTATTATTCAGTATGTTGGATACGGAAACTGATAGTAAATTAATCAAAGATATTCACGACACTTTGACGAGCATGCTGCAAATACTAGCGGCCGACAATCTGTCTCAATGGTTGTCATTATGTAAAGACGTTCTCACAATAGCTTCAGGTAACAGTCAACAGTTCAGGTAACAGTTCTTCTGATGATCGTTGAAAAATTCCTCGGATGAAACATTCTACTTGTTATATATATAGAATCGAGTACGAGCGAAGAAGGTAATGCGATGAATGCGGAAGACAGTGTCGCTGATAATGAAGCGGCGGATGCGGAGGGTGACGACGATCAGGCTGAATTTCACGCAGATGAGTCTACCAAACAGCGACCATCTATTACCCCGCGATGGCCAACGAGAGTCTTTGCAGCTCAATGCGTCCGACGTATTATTGCGGCTTGTATGAATAACAAGCAAGCACACTTTGATCTTGCCCTAGCCAAAGAAATGCAGCAATCTAAGGGAAAAGGTATGATAGATGAACTCTAATATTATTGTTATTAGATTTTTTTAGATATTGTTAATACCTGTTACTAGATTTTTTAATTTTTAATACTCGCTGTTACTAAACTTTGCAGGAGATTTTCTAGTATTACATCTATCGGATTTGGTGCGCATGGCGTTTATGGCCGCAACAAGTGATTGCGATCCATTGCGGCTCGAAGGTCTCAAAACTCTACAAGAGATCATTGATAAATTCGCTAAAGTTCCCGAACCGGAGTTTCCCGGACACTTATTGCTCGAGCAGTTTCAAGCACAAGTGAGTCTCAATTCACTTTACTTTATTTTTTACAATTGCGTTTAATGATTAGTATATCAAATATGTGTTTGAAGGTCGGAGCTGCTTTAAGACCTGCTTTTTCCGCGGAAACACCGTCACACGTTACGGCCGCAGCCTGTGAGGCTTGCAGCGCGTGGATCGGTAGCGGCGTCGCTAGGGATCTCAATGATCTACGAAGAGTGCATCAATTACTCGTGTCATCCCTGGAAAAATTGAGGGAAGGTAACACTCGGCCGCAGTTGTACAATGAGAGTTTGTCGACGCTGGAAAGATTGGCGATCCTAAAAGCCTGGGCAGAGGTATACTCAATATTGTTCTCTATATTCAATATAGAGACTGCAATCCACTTGATTCTATAAACGCTTTAAAGAATTTTATGAATTGATCAGTCAAAAATGCTTCAAAGCGTTTGTATTATCAAGTAAGTCTTAGAAATAACATAAGCAAAGGAAAAAGGAATTTCAGCACATTGTAAGAAAGAACAAATTAAATTAAATTTTTGTCAACAGGTTTATGTAGTTGCGATGATAAGAGACGGATCCGCATTGAATAGCAAAGATACGACTAACAGAAACGTGAATCAAGTCGACGAGACTAACGAAGAGGATTTTGGAGAGTTCGAATTTCAGAGCGAAAGTTTGTTGAGCCTTGTCCAGCCGGAGCTTTTGAGTCTGAGTCAACATTGGCTATCTGCTTTGAGAGATCACGCATTGCTCTCTTTACCACCAGGTATTTTTTAACACAGTGAGATGTAATAATGCAAAACTATGAAAATGATGAAGACTTCACTTAAAAGTTTATTTTATTTACTATTAATTAATATTTTTTATTTTAATAAGATATGTATCATATTAATACATTTATAATATATATATTTTATTGAAATACATTTTTCTTATACATTATTATATTAATTTTTATTATAACTTTTTATATATTGCACGTATCTTTTTTGGATCATTTATTTAGATAATTAAAATTATTATGATGTCTTTCCAGAATTCTCGAGTCAATTGCCGCACGATGGTGGTGCTTTTTACACAACAGATACTATGGAATCTGCGCGTCCTCACTATGTAGAATCATGGGCGCCGATTCTTCATGCCGCGACTCTTTGGCTCAATGCTAGAGGATTTGAAATGGAAGACAGTGATCAGGAAAAAGCAACGACAAATCTTGCTAATAATAACAATCATAACAATAATAACAATGATGAATCTATTACTTCTAAAACTAACATGAACGTTGAACGTTTTCACTTGTTATTTGGTAAGTATGTAATGTATAAAGCATTAAAATGTTTAAGTGTATATAATAAATGTATATAATATCAATATAATCTATGTTATATTTTGTGTAACATTCTTTTTTATTATTTGCAGGTATATGCATGGAAGCTTTGTGCAGTCCTCGCTCTTCCGAATCCCCGCAAAATATAAAGACGTGTTTAAATGCTTTATACACGCTACTCGATTCAACATGGGCACGTGAAGTCTTCATCACAGATCGTTCATTGCCTATCGAATTATGTAATGTTCTTCATAGGTGTGTGCACATATACGAAAGTAAAATCTATTCTTTATTGTATAATATTGTATTAATAATGATATATTTGTTGTTTTAAAGATTAATTTTAACACGAGAGAGTTATGTCATCCAAATGATAGTGATGGAAGTGTTGAAACAAGTAATGAAAGCAGCGCAGGAAGACCTTACTGCGAAAAAATTGAAGCTTAAAGGTATGCAATTATTCTTAACAATTTTTTATATAGCATATATGTATATAGAAAAAGATATCTGTCTCTTTGTAGAGAATATATCAACACAGCAAGAAAATAATGAAGCATTAGAATTGGATCTGTTGGGAGAGGGAGAAGAAAGTGGCGAGCTTACGCCAGGCAAATCATTAGTGTTTGCTGTCCTGGAGGTATGTCTATGTCTTCTGGTGCGGCAGATACCAGCATTGAATCCAAATCCTGGCGGTGCCACTGCCATCTTATCTCAGAAAGGCTATGTACCATCCGAAAAGAGTGGCAAACTGATTGCATCATCTCTCAATATAATGGAATCTCTTCCCACATTGTGCTCTCCGCAAGGTAGTTTTGCAAAGTGCTTACTTTATTAGTAATATTTACTTAATAAGTACGTTTATGTTAACTATGTCACGGCAATTTATCTTTTCTTTTAAAGGCGCAGTGGCAATTCTTCCGACGTTGCTGTATCTGGCGACGGGAGTAATACGCGAAACCGCGGTGCGTACAGACAGCGATAATACCAAATCCGGCTCAGAAGCGCCAGTTCATGCTGCGTTGCACTGCGTCAAGAATCTTATCGTGAACAAATATGCTCGGGACCACAGGAGTGAGGAACAATGGACGGGATTACTACGAAGTGCGCTTGCCAAGATTATCGATCTAGCCAAAACAGGTACGTTAACTTTACCCTTGAGAAAAACGTTCTTATTCATAAAATTCAGAACTCATATTGATGAAACTTATATTGCGTTCCTTATAATAAAATTTCTATAAGTAAGAAGACAACCTGTATATATTTTACTTATTTTTATTTTATCTATTTTGCTTCTACAGGCAATGACGAAACTAAGATGGATGAGGTAGCAATGATGCTAGGTATCGCGGTGTTCGTGCTGCATGCATCGCCAGATGTGGTGAGCGCTCCGAATCTGCAATTTCCATGCATTAATCACTTTCGGCATGCTTTCCAATCTGAAAATCTAACGGTGAGCTAATGATAGTATAAAGATAATATTATTTCTAATTATAGATTCTAATTATAGAATCTTGAAAATAATTAAATAATCTTGCAGGTAAAGCTAAAGTGCGTACAAACGTTAAGAACGATATTTTTGCATCCGGAACGTAATATAAGTACGCCATATATCCATGCGCTTGCACCACGACTAGTAGAGTATCTATATAGTGACAAAAGCAAGCAGGTGACGAATGATATGGAATTGACTTTCACACTGGAATGTGTCAGCACTGTAGAAGCCCTCATAGGACTCGCCGATCTCTCTAATCGTATGTTATTTTAATTAAATTTATAAGAAACCCTTACTACAAAATTATGGTTTACCACTAGCTTGTGGAACTTTGATGCAAAATGTTAATACAAAATGTGTTACATGCTATACAGGAGATTTATTACAAGGTGTGTGAAAAGTGCGGTTCTTATAATCTAATCTGTTAATGTGTTAATCAATTACTAATTGTTAATACTAATCGTAATTACTAATAGTTTATTATACAATTTGAGTATGTTTTTCATAAATGTGACGTTTCGTGAAATTACTAGGTATTCAAATGTTGACTCTTCTCGTACCGATTTTAATTAATTATCTACTGGAGGGGGATGAGCTCCAGCGTGCTACCAAGTATCAAGCAAGCCTCCATCAACAGAGTTTTCAGTGGCTCAATAAGATTGGACCAAAGTATCCGCAGGTACGATATTTCGAAAATCAGTCGCGAGTAATCCGAATATATATCTAATAATTGTTTATATCACTAGGATTTTAAGACGTTGATGTCGCAGTCCACTGAGCTGAAAACTAAATTGGAGAACGCTGTAAGGACCAGCCATCAGCAGGCGCAGCGACATACCCGGCCAGCCGATTCCGTAAAACCGCAAATCAAGATCTCCGCGCCGTCGATTAAATTAAAAACTGATTTCTCCAACTTCAATTAGAAGAAGATCGTATTTGTTGATAAGAGATAAGAGATAATTTATTAAAATCTTGTAAAAGACTAACGTAAATAACGATATTAGCGATTTTATCGTAGATCCGATCGTGTTAACGCGATTGACTTCTTAACAACTATCTATTATATTAGACAAATCAGATAATTGCTATTTACGACGTCTTAGCATCGTGATAATTATAAAGTGATATTTCACTGTTAGGAAATCGTACTCGATTGTACTTAGAAATGGAAGAATTAGAAACATTAGTGAAATTATACGACGAATGTAAAGGGATAAGACGGAAAAATCGGTATCGAACGATCAATTAATCATTACTTTAAAATGACACTTATCTTACATGCTCTTCATCCTATTTTAACTTGTTCATTACCAAATACAATAACGTTCCTGATTTTCCAGTTATGCTTTCCAAAGTGCAAGAATATAACTTTATATTAAACTTTAAAATTGTATATATGTGTAGAATTTAGCGTACAAAGTAGAGATTATTAATTTATTTAATGATATAAATAATGATGTTGATATATATTCTATCCTCACTATGAATTATGAAAGAGATAATAAGTAAAAATTTAATTCCATGAAAGGTGTGGTCTTCAAGAATTAAAGGACTGCAAATATGCACAAATTAAGTTATGTAGATAATATAGATATTTTCGTGTTTATTCAAATTTTTTATCGATTTAAAAGTTTTATTTTTAAGCATTCTCTTAATATAACTGACTGTACAACTTTTAGAATTATTTATTAACAAATTATAGTCACATGGGTTTCCTTGGGAAAATATTTGCCATAAAACAAACGATTAAAATTCAACATTAAATATAGACTATTTTAGTTGAGAACACATTTACGTTCTTCTGATAAGAAGACTGATAACGCTATGTTTTTATTTAACGATTTTTAATAAAATCACAAACAAAAAGAGAAAAAACGTGTATATGTATTTTTGTTTTGTGTGATTAGAGTTGATAGTAATGAAATGGCGATTCCATCGAACGAATGTCATTCTTAAAGTAAACATATCGAGTTATACCGAGCCTTTTTTTTAATATCAAGAATTTTTGTAAGAGTGATGAACTTTTTTTCCAGACTGCTGTAAGATGTACAGGAAGCGCCTTTGATAAATTAATACCATACAGTGCTGGGCATTACGGCGAAATAATCCGTAAAATTTAACAATTTCTTTTGTATTTTCTTAAATGCTAGATTGTAGTAAATCAATCGATGAGAGAAATATAATATTGTCAATATTAAATTAGCTAATAATTATTATTTATATTTAGTATTAAAGATACTAACCAGTACTTTTAGTACACAAAAAATAAATATTAATTACTGGTAAATTTAATTACTGCCATTATTGCATTTCTATAAGGGCAGTATATGTAGAAAATTATTATTTTCTTTTCATTTTGACAATGATCACATTATTGCGTTTTTGCTTTAGAAAAGATATAACTGAAAGATTAAGCATGTAGATTAGATATAAATGTTTAGATTGTTACGGCACGGATATTGATCGCGTTTTTACATGGATTACGGATCGTCGCAATATGTCACTATGTAAAAAGAAAAATGTAGAAATAACAAATCGGCAAAAAAACACGGCAATTTTTATTACATAAATTCCTAAATGTTTCTTTTCTTCTATTAGAAAAAAATTGGGTTCGTGTACAAACACTTTCTTAATTCTATTAGAAGTTCGGCTTGGCGAGTCTCGCGATGTCTGTATATAATTGAATTTGAATTGTACGGTAGATCTGATGTAGCGCGTAAAAAATTTATAAGGTAAACTCGAACGAATTATTATAAAAATATGGAAAGAGAATTGTGTGCTCGATAGAGATGTTCTACTATTTTTATATGATTATTTAAAAATCTGGTTGAAATGGTTTGTAACTTTTTAATTGCGTGCCCTGCGAGAGAGGAGCGTTTACACACATGCATATATATGTATTGTACATCTGATTCAGCAAACTTCCATGTACCGATTAAGTGTCGCGTTTTGATTGGCAGAAATCTTCTCCAATAAATATGATATAATTCTACGTGTCATTGTATTACATAAGTGCTGCAGTTTTGACGAGAATAAAAATAACTGATTAGATCAATTAATACTGAATTGCTTATTCTATTATCTTGTTATCTTGATAAGTTTATATAAACCTTTCGTTTTAGAGGTCACAAGTTATCGGAATACCGTTGATAAGAAAAAATAATTTGAATTGTTCGGTTCTCTAAATTGCTGAACAAGTTCTGAGGCGATTCTCTGCTCTCCTCTTTAAAAGAGAAGAAAAAAGAAAACTGTTCCGTTTGTATACCTGAGCGTGAGAACGCGCATGTCAAACAGTTTGCATGCAAATATAAAGACGATCGGAGGGAACATGTTCAAAGCAGTGCGACGCGATCTATCGTCGTGGAATCATTGTCGCTTAGTCACGGCCGTTATTATTAGGTCCCTTCGCGATAACAGCGGTGAAATTGTAGCAACAAAATCGAACTCGTGCAGCTTTTGGACCCGAAAGTTTTCGACGCACTTACGCGAGATGGTGAAAGCAAGGAAATACGTGGTGGTAAATCATTTTGTGAACGAACCGAAGCCGACGGATCTAAAATTGGTGGAGGAGGAGCTGCCGGCCTTGCAGAATGGAGGTAGGAAAAAATATGAGCTAGGTTTGTTTTTTATTCTTGCACTGCTACACTGGTGCAATTGGGTGCAATAAGTTAGAATAAGACAAATATATTTTTTCTCATTCTAACTTATTACACTAGTGCAGCAGTGCAGTAATAAAAAACAAACCTATGATATAAATAAGTGCATCAATGAGTGTTATCATGAATGGACGTATGATTGCAAGTGCGATTATCCAATTGCGCTTTCTGCATTTCAGCATAAATTGTTCTGTAAAAAATAAATAAATGAATTAGAAAAAGAGATAGAAATTTATTATAAATTTATACATTTATATATGTTACATATATCTGTCATAATATAATATATATTATATAAGCTTTATATAAATGTGTCTATATAACTATACGTATTACACATTTTTTTCTGATTTTCTAATAGATATTTATTAATTTACTCGAGATAAATTATGAATTTTTAATCTTTATTTTTGATTATAGCCCAGGTAGAACACAAGATCACAATAACATCATAATGATGTCATTGTGATTTTATTTGTCACTTATAAGTACATAAAAGGTACTCTTTTATGACATCATCATGATGTCATTAAGTGGCAAATGACATTATTGTGACTTCTGTGTTCTACCTGGGAGATACCTATAAATAGTTATCAAAATCCAATATTTCATATTTCATATTATAACTTTATAAGTTGTGATTTTCTGAGAAAGTTTGTAGGAAATTAAATTTTAAGTATTATTAAAGTACTGTTAAGTTTTTATTATTTATTTTATTGATTAGTTTATGCATTATCACTAGAAAAGATATCTAATATTTAAAGATGTTACAAAATGATGATTACGTGAATCAAATAAACACAATGACGAATCATATTTCATTACAATAATCGATAATTGCACAATGTTTTTTTATGGAAAGAAACAGTATAAATTTTCATTGAACATTAAATATATTAATATAATTTACACGTTTCTTTTTTGTATCAGTAAAAAGAATTGCATATAAACATTAATATTAATTTTTTAATAAATAAAACCTTTAATTTCGTAACAGTAGATTAGTACAGCAAATAAAATAAAACAAAGATAAGACTGATAATAAATTGCTGAATTCATCCATTTTTAACATTTTCTGGCGCAATATATATTATTTTTTTAATTATGATTAAGATACAAATGAGATTAATAATTAAATAAAAGATAATATAAGAGAAATATAGAGATAAATAATTAAATTATATAAAATCGGTACTATTTCTAGGAAAAATAACAAATCGGACCAATAATTAGATAGTGTCTAATCGACGTCTAACAGACATGTTATTTTTTTCTCGGTTTTAATTTAATTATTATTATTAAATTAACATTTTTAGCTATAATAAATTTTTAAGAATAATATATTATTCTAAATAACATCACTTATTGTCGACCAGACTGGCAATGAGTTATTGGAAAACGATGTACGTTTCGGCCTTCGGGACTGGGGTGACCCCAGTATCGCTCTGACTGCTCATTAATGACTTTTACATTTTTGACTGCGATACGATTTTATTTTATACGACTTAAAATTCTTGTACCTTTGACAATGTTAACGTTGTACTTCAAGAGACTTTTCTACTTGATAAGGGCCAAATCGAGAGTCGAAACGTAGTACTTTTCCAATAAATCATCGCCAGTTTGGTCGACAATAAGTCTATTATTCTTAATTTTTTCATTACCACTGGTGACAACAAGTTTTGTTACTATTATAATAAATTCTCCCTTGATAAAATCACACATCTTTTCCTTTTAGAATATCTCGTGGAAGCTGAGTACTTTTCTGTGGATCCGTACATGAGACCATACTTGCAAAGATTCCCGGTCGGAATTACGATGATTGGTAGTCAGGTCGCCAAAATCGTGGAATCCAAAAATCCAAACTTTCCGGTCGGCAAGAGAATCGTCGGATACCTGGGCTGGAGAACTCACACGATTATCAACCCAAATTCCGCATTGAAAGATGCCACGTTAGAGCAACCACCATACATTTTGCCGGACATAGGCGATTTGCCGTCATCCCTTGGCCTAGGCGTGTTGGGAATGCCGGGGTGAGAATTTTCGCGAGCATGTTCACATTACACTGCAAAGCTTGCAACGCTTATCATATCGCGAGAAAGTAAAATTTTACGAAAAAGGCAACTATGCTCCACATTTCTTTCTACAACGCCAATTTGCACATAAACTTCGAGCTTTATTAAGAATATGTAAAACATGAACAAGCACTGGGATTAAATTTTCGTTTCGATATCAATTTCTCTTTCACAAAACATGTATCAATTTCTGATGTCGAGAAAACACGACAAAAAATATATACGATAATAAATTATTTACACGAAGCTCTCTTTTCCTATTTACAGCAACACGGCATATTTCGGCTTGCTGGAGATATGCAAACCGAAGTCCGGCGAAACAATTGTCGTCAGCGGAGCCGCCGGTGCGGTCGGTTCGCACGTAGGCCAGATCGCCAAGAACCTGGGTCTGACTGTGATCGGAATATGCGGCTCCGATGAGAAATGCAAGTGGCTCACCGAGGAAATGGGCTTCGATTCCGCTATCAATTACAAGACCACACCGATCACATCCGCTCTACGCAAAGCCGCTCCGAATGGAGTTGACTGCTACTTCGATAATGTGCGCACTAATAAGACTAATTGTGTTCTATTTTAATTAATTAAACATCTGTATAGATCGTTGCGTTTGAATGACACTTTTTCAGTAAATTTTGATAGAGTGTTTTTCACTGAAAGTGTCAAAGTTTATATTTATTGTAAAATATTTGTGATATATCGAATTCTGTTAACGCTAGAACTATCAACAATTTATACTATTTTTGTTTTATTAAATAGATTATCTTTGAAAAAAGGGGAATAAGAAATAAAGTAAAATGATCAGTTTAATTACATATATATACTAACATGTTGCAACATATTGAGAAGCTATTGTTGAAAATCTTAGAAAATGTGATGCTAAATTTGAGTAACTTTAAAAGTAATTATAAACCAGCCATCTTGACTTCTTTGGTAGCTTTATTGTTGACTCAATTTATAGCATCACATTTTCTAAAATTTATAGCATCACATTTTCAACTGACTTTTATCGCATCATGTAAGTATTATTAACTTTTGGTAAGAATTGATCTATCAAGATTTATTGAAGATATTAATAGAAATATATAGATTATTTAAACGCAATGATTTATTCGATACAGATTGAAAATACTATCTTTTTGAGAATTAAGACTTTAATTAACTTTAATTAACTTCGTAGGTTGGTGGAGATATCTCGAGCATGGTCATGTATCAGATGAATTTGTTCGGCCGTGTATCCGTGTGCGGTAGCATCTCAAGCTACAACGCAGACCCATCGTCCTTGCCCAAATGCACAATTCTGCAACCTACGATAGTGTTTAAACAATTGAAGATAGAGGGATTTATTGTGTCACGCTGGGGGGATCGTTGGTCAGAAGGAATTACGCAAAACTTGCAATGGATACGTGAGGGCAAGCTCCGTTATCGCGAGACAATAACTAAGGGCTTTGAGAACATGTTCGACGCGTTCGTTGGTATGCTGCGCGGTGAGAACATCGGCAAGGCGATTATCCAGGCATAGACGTCGACCAAAATCGATTGGGCATTGCAAGCTGATGTTTCTTACCAGTACGAAAAAACTGGCTATTCTTTTAATTATGTTTTACCTTTAAAAATAAATGTTCTAAATTATGCTTATTTCTGATTTCTTAAATATTACAAATAATGTTAAAGAAAACATGAAGAAGGTTAAGGTTTGCATAAAAAAATTTAAAGCTCATTTTTACAATCTTTTAGAAAAAAAAACATTATAAATGCCATTATAAAATTACGATTACGTAGTAATGGTGTGAGCATGCTCGCGAAAATTCTCATCCCGGCATTCCCAACACGCCTAGACCAAGGGATGACGGCAAATCGCCTATGTCCGGCAAAATGTATGGTGGTTGCTCTAACGTGGCATCTTTCAATGTGGAATTTAGGATATTGACGTGTGAGTTCTCCAGCCCAGGTATCCGACGATCCTCTTGCCGACCGGAAAGTTCGGATTTTTGGATTCCACGATCTTGGCGACCTGATCTTGGCCGCCAATCATCGTAATTCCGACCGGGAATCTTTGCAAGTATGGTCTCATGTACGCATCCACAGAAAAGTACTCAGCTTCCACGAGATATTCTAAAAGGAAAAGATGTGTGATTTTATTAAGGGATAATTTATTAGTAGTAACAAAACTTGTTGTCACCAGTGGTAATGAAAAAATTAAGAATAATAGACTTATTGTCGACCAGACTGCAATGATTTATTATTGGAAAGGTACTACGTTTCGACCCTCGAATTGAGCCCTTATCAAGTAAAAGTCTCTTGAAGTACAACGTTAACAGTGTTAAAGGTACAGGAATTTTACCCCAGTATCGAAACGTTCCTACAGTAGTTTTCCAATAAATCATTGCCCATCTGGTCGACAATAAGTCTATTATTCTTAAAAATTTATTATAACTAAAAATGTTAATTTAATAATAATAATATGCGATTACGTAGTAATCGCAATTTTATAATGACACTTATAATGTTTTTTTTTTTATTTTTCTGAAAGATTAAAAGAGTAAAATGCACTTTAAATTTTGTATTGTGCAAACCTTATCGTTCTTCATGTTTTCTTTAACATTAATTGTAATATTTAAAAGATCAAAAATAAGCATAATTTGGAACATTTATTTTTAAAGGTAAAACATAAACGAAAGAATAATAGTCAGTTTTTTCAATTAAGTACATCTACTAATTTACAGTTTTTAAGTTTTGTAATCAAAATAAGAAAATAAAAATATAAAAAAATGATTGCGTATAATTGCATTCCAAGGACATAATAATCTTTTTATATTACGCACGCGTTAAAATGTGTAGTTAATTTAATAAAAAATGTTTATAAAAACTTAAAGTTCTTTGTGCTTTCTTTCCCCGATAAGAATTCCTGCTATAAATATAATGTAAAATTAAAAATATAAAAATTATTAATTATTTAATTTACTTATTATTATTAAAAATATTATTTAAAAAGCCTGAAGGAATGAACATACATGTGAACATATAATCTTCACAAATCTGAAGTGACATTTCAAAGTACAAGATAATTTTTAAATTGCTAAAAGATGTTTTTTTAAATTTTTTCGAGAAATATAAGACATCTTAAGAGAAGGCAAAATATCTTTTAGATATTTAAAGATCAAGATATCTAAAAATTTAATTTTTAGAAATTTAAATATTTTTTTGTTTATGAAAATAAAAACTCTATGTACGGAAAAAGTCAACGAATAAAAAAGCTAGATATTCTAATTTGATTATTTATGGCGGCATATACCGTTTCAGGTTCGTGAAATGTATTTAGCTTTCACGACAAATTCTGAAAAAAAAGATGACTATGAGAAAAGTAATTTATTTTAGCCAATAAAACTAATTTTATGTTTATAATTAATATAAATGTTTATAATTAAGAGAGCTAATAATAACATTGATCTTTTAATTTAATAATATATTAACTCGATCGTACATAACGTATGTATAAGTAAGTTATATTTTTAACTATATATTTTTATAATGATTGCCATCGTCTTTATCAAAATCTGTAGATGAACGACAGGAGAAGGAAGGTCTTCGTATCTATTGTAACACATTTGGCCATTATATAATTATATAGAATAAATTGGAATAAAAAAAATGTTATTATACTTAAATAGTAGAATTTGAACGTTGGTAGTATTTCAGTATTAATAAAAATCTCTTTAAATTTTTTAGATAGCAATTGTATTTTACGCTAATGCCGAGAAAAATTCTATCAAAAATTATTGAAAAAGATAAATCTGTAATTGACAAATAATGGTTTAAATTTGTATTTAATTAATCGAAATAAAACGCGATATCTTATCAATGCGCACATTATCGAAGTAGCAATCAATACCCCTTAGAGCGCATTTGTATAAAGCATCTGCGATTATCTCAAGAAAAATTTCAAGATAACTGATGAAATGTGGTCAATAGGAATTTGGTGCGGTAATTATAGTGCATTCCGTTTATTATTTTATCTTCAATTTATTTCCTTAAAGAAATCTCAAAGAACATCTTACGTGATAAATATCTTAAAAATATTTTTCAAGATCTCTTCTAAAAATGTCTTCAAGATATCTTAAATAAAATTTTTTTTTTTGGATATCTAGAAGACCTTGATATTTTCCAGGTACATATTTTGTAAAAAAAGGGAAAATAATATAGGAATAATCTATGAATTATTACATGATATTTAAATAGGATAATCTTTTATTTTTATTTACGTATGTAAGGCGTACTAAAATGTAATATTTATACAATAAAAATATAATTTATAAAATTTTTATACTTTTTCCTTTTCTCTGAAAATTCCCTCTGTCCTTAGTGAGAAAGACAGTTGAAAAATATTTAATATTAACAAAAATGTTAATAATAAGAAATATGCTTGATCTTTTAAATATTTAAAATTATTATAGTAATATTATAGTAATAAAAAATAAACATTTTCAAACATTTATTATAATATATAAAAAGGTAATCAATTTTAGAAAGAAAAATTGAATTTCTCGCGCGTTTATTTTACGTGACATACAGTCGATATAAACGCTCGCTATCCGTCAAACAATCGGTAATTCAACATATTTCTCTTTTACGCGCGCGGTCGTGAGCGGAATTATTAACCTGTTCTTTTTAGGTGCACTGATGCACTGGTGCAATAAGTTAAAGTGAGATAAATATATTTGTTCTCATTCTAACTTGTTGCACCAGTGCAGCAGTGCAGCGAAAAAGAACAGATCATATATTTACCCACACATCACACTCCGTACGAAAATGGCGGCCGTGTTGGACGAGGTCGGCAAGTCCGCTGAGAAACTTGTAAACGAGGAGAAGGACGAGATCGTCGACGGCGAGGACACGACCGGAGCGGCGGAGGCTTCGAAGAAGAAGAAGAAGAAGAAAAAGAAGAAGAAGGCCGGTGCGTTCTGTTCGAGTGTTGCCCTTACGAATGAACGGGTTCCCCGGGTATTGTCACGCCTCACGATTTCACGCGGCACGCGGCTCCGGTGCAACGATTATTTGATCTTACTCTTCCTCGTCACGCCGCGAGATCCCCGAGACGATCCATTCGCGTCTAAATGTTCGCGAACTCGTTCAACACAAACGATGCGAACGTGTCGTTCACTAAAAAAAGTAGCATACTCATATTTGAAATAGATCAATGAGCTTGAGAAGTTTCAAGGTTTTTTGGGGGGAATCTCTTCTCCCAAATGCTATGCGACGTGGAAACATTTTGTACAATTTTATTTTCCGTCCAAAATGCTATAAAAAAGTTTCCTATTCCCCATCTGCTTATGTTATTATTGAATTTTATATAAGTGTTAATATGAGACTTGAAAGTGAGGAACACTTGAAATATGTTGTATGACATTGGGACATTGCAAGTTGCAGAAAGAAGAATGCATATTGTGTCTTTAACATGTGCAGCATTATCTTTCTTGGTTGTTCCTAAATTTCCTAAATTTAATTACCTTTAAATGGTATAAAATTTATGTATACATAAATTTTTAACTTTGTCAATGAAATAAATTACATTATTGATCTTTTATAATGATATCAAATATGTTCATACAGGTGCTGGAGAAGCCAGTGCAGATGTACCAGAAGGGGAGGAAGATAAAACTAAAAATGAAGAAGATAAGATTAAGGATGATGAAGCAGTGGCCGAAGGTATCGCCAATAGTTTCTAGTTTTCTTTACTTTATATAATAACAAGTTAAACATTAATGTTAAATGGCGATAACAAATTTGATTGAAACTTTTATAGGTACCACTGAGGTAACCGAGAATAATGTTGAGAACGAGGAGGCCAAAAAGAAAAAGAAGAAGAAGCGCAAACCCAAGGATAAGGGTGGCGTTAAGCAGCAGACAGATCCACCGACCATTCCTGTGTCGGAATTATTCCCAGATGGTAATTTCCCAGTGGGACAAGTGATGATTCACGGATCTGCTGGGATAGATGATAGGATGGCAAAGTTGCGCTTTACAAGCGAGGAAGCGCGCGCCCTCGACAGAATGCACAACGATATTTACAATGAGGCCAGGCAGGCAGCTGAAGCACATCGGCAAACCAGAAAGCATATTATGAAATGGGTACATAATTGTGTCCAAGTTTTTACAAAAAGTTTTTAATTCTTGAACATGGATTGCATAAAGTTTTAGAATTAATATTGAGATATGTTTGAGCAAGCAATGTAAATCAAGCGTCCTTACAAATTTTTTTAACCTTTTTTTAAAACTAATTTATAAAACTTTTTTTCAATTTTTTTTTGTATTAAGTATATTTTCTCAAAATACTTTTTTTAAAGTTTTTTTAAATTGAAATTAAAAAAGTTGAATTAATGGATTTCATAGATCAAGCCGGGAATGACTATGATAGAGATTTGCAATGAGCTAGAGGACACTGCTCGGAAATTAATCGGAGAGGATGGTCTCCTGGCTGGGTTGGCGTTTCCCACTGGCTGCTCGCGCAATCATTGCGCGGCCCACTACACTCCGAACGCCGGCGATCCGACCGTTCTCGAGTATGACGACGTCACCAAGATCGACTTCGGTACTCACATCAACGGGCGTATCATCGATTGCGCGTTCACCTTGACGTTCAATCCCAAGTACGACAAGCTGATCGAGGCTGTCCGCGATGCCACCAATACCGGTATCAAGGCTGCTGGTATCGATGTGCAACTGTGCGACGTCGGTGCGGCTATTCAGGAAGTTATGGAATCGTACGAGGTGGAACTGGATGGCAAGACGTATCCGGTACGAAATATGGAATGCGATATGCAAGATATCTCTTGCTATTTTCTTATTATTTGGATTTATGATTATTTTTATTATATCTTTATAGAGCAACTATCTCAATTGATTTTAACAAATCGAGCTGCAAGAATATATACAATTCTGAGTTTAATTAAAAGTACTCAAACCTTAATTTGACATTTAAAAATATTTAAACTAAAATTAGTATTAAAATTGACAAAGAGTGATTTAACCACTACATTCTTTTTTGCTATTTGGATTTGTGATTGTTTTTTGATTATGTTATCTAAGATACCAAATATACACTTTGACTGATTTGAATGAATTAAAGCTGCAAGAATATATGAAATTTTAAGTTCACAATCGCAAGTATTTAAACTTTAATTTGACATTTAATTATAAAATAATTCTAAAAATCAAAATTTAAACCAACAAAGATAATAATGGAGATTTAATTGATAAACTAAACTTTTATAGGTAAAATCCATTAGAAACCTAAATGGCCATTCAATTTCGCCCTACCGTATACATGCCGGGAAAACGGTGCCGATAGTCAGAGGCGGCGAGGCGATCCGAATGGAAGAGAATGAGTTCTACGCGATCGAAACTTTTGGATCTACTGGTAGAGGCGTCGTTCACGACGACATGGAATGTTCGCATTACATGAAGAGTTTCGATGTTGGTTTTGTGCCATTGAGACTGCAGAGCAGCAAGTCTCTTCTCAATACTATCAACAAGCACTTTGGTGAGAACTCCAAAGAAAATTTAATTTAAAAAATTAAAATTTAATTTAAGAGTTAAGAAAATTATGATGAAAAATTACTAGCGCAATCTTAGCACCCTAACACACTTATTCTTACATATATTCGTGTTTCAGGTACTCTGGCTTTTTGCAAGCGCTGGTTAGACCGCGTCGGTTGCACCAAGTACCAAATGGCGTTGAAGGATCTTTGTGAGAAGGGCGCCGTGGAAGCGTATCCGCCGTTGGTCGACGTCAAAGGCTGTTACACAGCTCAGTTCGAGCACACTCTTGTTCTACGTCCCACGTGTAAAGAAGTAATCTCCCGCGGTGACGATTATTAAAGTCGGCGATTGTTTTATGTGAATTATCGGATATCAAGGTGTATTTTAATCTCGATGTAACACAAGCATCGTATTTCACGATGTACGATGTGATAACAGTAATCATTGTAATACGTTAGTAACGTGGCATTTCTGAGTGTGATGTACTCTCCGCAATGTCGTTTTTTTCTTCTTGATCGTAAAAAAAAGTACCGCAGTGACAACATCACGAGTTTCGACATGAACGATAAAAAACCGGCAACATCTATTAACTACTAGATGTTTTCATGTATGTCGCTTAGGGATGCGTCCTCGCAGTTTATTTCTTTGTTTTTAATTTCTACTTCGTATATATATTTCGAGAAGAGGGTCTGTATTCGCTGTTGTACTTTTCGCAACGTTTTTTTATCCACTTTATTACTGGTTCCTTACACGTTAAAATGGAAATGATGGGGTTGATGTTTAGTGTTGAATAAAATATATTTGGAATCCGAGATTTTATCATTGCAGCGATCTCTTAAGGACCTGAATATATATTCATGATTAAGTTATATTAAAAACGACAAAAGAAACGCTAGAGCTTAGCATATACATGTGATAACTGTACAAAAAAAAAAAAACGAAAATATCCTCTTATTTGTGGCTCCTCTATCGATTGGATACACGGATATATTTCCTTACGCAATTAAGCGCGAGTTATATATATTATAAGATCCTCGTGTGGATTCGGGTGTGGTAAATTAAAGTTGTAACAAACTTAACGGCTTACATTATTTTCGACCTAAGATGCGCTGCATACCTCTTCGCCGGATTCGTCGAACATAATGAACCACGAGAAATATAGTTAATATTAACGTCGATTCGATACTTAAATACGATTAATAATAATTGTTACTATGCAAGGCAGACGTCGAATTTCTTTCTCTCCCTCACTGCCGTATATAACGAAGTATAAGAACACATGGTCCCGCGGAGTTTCGACTTTTATTCGTCTCTCGTCTCCTAGCGGAAACTACTTTTACTTTCAGGTGGCATCACCTCCATACAATCGCAATCGATGCAATTTAATGTCATTAAGTTGCAGATGATCTATTTCATAGCTACGTTGATTCGCGGCTTAATTGGAAGCACCGCGACAACTTGGAAACTTTAACGATTTGTTATACACTTTACTTTTGCAAATCATTTTTATACGTTTAGCTTGAATAGATTTATTTATTTCGGTTTCCTGTCGAAAATGATGCCACCGTCGGCGATCTAAGCCTTATACAAAATACACTTTTTTTTTTTTACGTGCTCAAAATTGTGCCGAAGATCATGAAAACCACCGTTGTGATTTTTGAGAGCGCAAGGATCAACACGCCTTCGGCACAAAGAGAGCTCGTTCAGAGACGCGGATACGTGTCGCGGATGTCCGAACATTCGCAATTCATAACTCTTGTTCGAACGATTAATCTTAAACATAACGGCATTTTGCCTGTAACGAAACAACAGATTTAAAGCTTTTATGATCATTGCGCGTTTCAAGAGTGATTCTTGGCGAATATTCGTTTTTGTGAATAATTGTGAATGTCTGAAGTTAAAGGGAATGCGTTATGTATTTGCTTAAGATCAAAGGCTCGGAGCAGAGCGACCGTTCGAGCGACCGACAATACGTCGTCCACGAATAAATTCTTTCGCATTATATCTTGCCGTTATATCTACCGCTACTGTCTATTGTCGATCTGTTCTATTGTTACTATCCGATATCCTCGCGACGAAATCTCTGTTCTTAGAAGAAAAAATACTACCTCTGTAAA
Source organism: Monomorium pharaonis (assembly GCF_013373865.1). Classification (NCBI taxonomy): domain Eukaryota; kingdom Metazoa; phylum Arthropoda; class Insecta; order Hymenoptera; family Formicidae; genus Monomorium; species Monomorium pharaonis. The sequence goes on along the minus strand of NC_050475.1, from coordinate 18,031,824 downwards.
ATCCTTCATCCGAATAGATGATTAATTTAAAGCTTCAAATCATCGGGATCCACGAATTCCGTATATTTTCGGTTCGTTTATATCTTTAACGATTCTCAGCTGTGCCGCCTTCTTCTGAATGCTAGGATGACTTGCCATTTTTTTTCCGCTTGTTTCAACGAGAATAGGTTGATCATAGACGCCAACGCAGGCACGTAAGACACGCAAGTGTCTCCAATACGAGCAGTCACAAACGGCATACAAACTTCACCGGTTATTATATCCGAGTTCGCACGTACTATATAACTGGATTACTGCATTTACGATGATCATCGTTTATAATGACGTTGTCGCACCGACAAACTAATTGGTCGTCAAGCTCTAACTTCGGCTCTACGCTCATCTACTATTAAAGACGAAGACACGTGGTTGGTTGCTGATTGTATTGTACATCGAGACACCCGATATGCAATGCGAGAATTATTTGTGTGCCGCTTGATTCAGGGCAACGCGCAAACGACACTCATAATTTTAAACGGTGCCTAAACCCTGACACGTCGTAAAGATAGCGTCCTGATCGTGATACGACGCGACGTCGTTTGGTCCTCCGCGTTGTTTAGGAATGAATTTATACTGGCGCGACGACGTGGCGCGCTAAGAATTATCGAGACAGATCCTCTCAGCGATCCTCGTTCCCTGCGCTCGTTACGTCTCGTCGCGTTATCTCGACGCCTATTAAGACTTTTATAACGCCCGTTGCAACACGCGCCTCTCGTTGCGCGCCAAATGACGCCGCTAATAATTCTCGTGTCGAGAAAATGTTATCGGGTTATGCATATGTACACACACTGATTGCGATCGACAAAGCGCCGAGGGATGAAATTACGAGCCGCCTCGTCGAGCGGATTCTCTTCATCCCCGACGCAACATTTTTCGATCTTCACCGGGCCTCACTGGGACTCGGTGCGGGGCCTCAGCTTTGCTCTCGCTGTTATCAGGAGGTTGCTCGGCGGCTCCATCGACCGCGATTGCTCCTGCTGCAAAAAAATTCGTTCTTTTAATCGTAAGTCAGCGTGTACGGAATTTATTGTAGCTTAATAACCAATTGCAAACTTCAACCGCGAATATCAAGAAAACAGATAAAAATTAAACTGCGCTGTTTTACAAGAATCATTTACAAGATTATCTACGTCTTCTGTAATTTTATGAAAGAATAAAACTTTTAAATCTGAAAGCTTAAGGATTTCGTGCGATCGATGATGTACCAGGATTACGAGTTCGCTTGAATGAGTCCTAGAATGCGAAGACTCAAAATATCAACTCAATAACCTCCTTCGAGGATTTGGATATATATGGGGATTCAGGTGTCAGTATCTAAAATCTAAGGGTATAATAATTTCAAAGGGAAAGATTAACTAATTGCGGATTACCGTCAGTTGAATGTGTTTCGCTCTTTGTTCGATCGCCCTTTGCAAGGCAGTCCTGGGATCGTCCTTATAACTTTCCTCACGGATCCTCTCAGCCTCCCTCCTCGACGCGGCTTCCCTCTGTTTCTCCAGGGCACGTTGCAGCTCGCTCTTCTGGTTCAAGACGTTCTTGCCGCTGCGGGAGAAAAAAAAGGGGGAAGCGTGTATTTAGTGTATCCAAGGCAATTTTCCTTTCCGACTAAAAAGAAGAGCGGCTTTCGGCCCTGTAATTATGTAACAATCTCTCGAGTATAAAAAATAAAGCGTTTTTGAGGGGGGAAAATGTAAATATCGCAAAAATGAAATCGGACATGAATAAAAGTTTAAAAAGTTCTCGGGAGCAAATAAGATACATCAAGACTTTTGCGTGCGTTAGAAATAAGGATACGTTGGATTTTGCAGACGCGATAGGAACGCGCCGCAACGTAAGATTACGTTGTCTCGGCGCGAGTGGAAAACCGCGCGTGCGAATTGGCGTGAATTACGTGCCAAGGTAAAAGTCGGTAAGCGTGAACCGCTTAATTCCATCGAACCGTGAAGAATCGCAGGTGCGCGGCGTACGAGCGCGTTCACCGTTTACACGTAAACAGAGGGAATTAACGTGGAAAATAATGTATTTGCGATTCTAACGTATCGCGACTGACCGCGATTGAAAATAAGTATATACGTAATCGCGCGAGAAGTAATAACATTTTTACTCGGACGTACGATCGGGCAGCTCGATCTCCGACGTTCGATCACGCTCGGATTCGCGCGCGATAAAAATAAATTCGTTGCACAGCTCGCGGTAGTGCCGGCTTTCATCAGGAAGTTTTTACACGCGGCTAATCGGCTTTCCATTTTCATCGCGAATATTACCACTCTCACGATATTAATTAATGGATTAATTAAATTCTGTATATGTACAGCGCGCGCGGGGCGTAGAAGCGGTGAAATATTTACTTTAGGGAGGATCTCTCATCCGAAATTCCGGCGGTAGATTTCTCGCGGTAGACTAGATGGAAGGAACTGTTCTGTCTGAACAGTGAAGAATTCACCGTTAAAGAATTAATGAAATTGCAAAAACATTCGGAGAAACTTTAGATAATGAACTTATTAAGAGAAAATTTTATATCAAAAAAATCTCAAGAAAAGAAATTGAAAACATTCTGCGATTAATCCTGCCGTAATTCTGACAGAAAAAAAAAGGGAACAGCAAGGCGAAGAGTTTCTAGTTTATGTCGCTATTTAAATAAAAAGGCGTGTATATTCATCAAACTTGAAATATTTATTATCCTAACTCTGTAAAGATTCTCGTTGTAAAAATTATTTTGCCGAGGTAATTTCACTTTTTAACAAAAGTCTTGAAGCAATTCGACTTACATTTTCTGATTGAAAAGTAATTCTCTGCGAAGATCCTTATGATTAGTGGAGGTAAGGCAAGGGTTATATGGTTTCCTCGGCAAGATCAGGCCGTCTGGTCCCATGTGAGGAGCCGGCGGTGGCGGAGGCGGTACGCCCAGAACCGGTGCCATTTTTTTTCCTGAAAAAAAAAAAGAAAGATTCAATAAATAATTCCACGAGATCAAAATGATGCAGCGTATTTGCATGACAATTATGAGGATTACTTTAATATAAATCTTCACCCAAGGAACTGTTTCACTTCTCCAAGAATATTTGAGAGGGATTCATAAACAATGAAAAAAACTCGAAAATAAAATAACGTTATAAATAATTAAATAATGTTCAACTTTCCCAAATTATTGGAAAACAAAGTTTAGATTATCTCTGCTGCTACTCTTGCAACGTAAACAGTCGCGTGAGTAAAATCAAAATAGTTTTTCAGCTTTATTACAAAATTTTGCAGCGTTAATTTATATTACGAAATTTTAATTAAAAAATATTTCTAATATCAGGCATAATCGAGGAGACAGAAAGGAAAGATCCTTCCGATGATCTATTCGTGACGGAGGATGAGATAATCCGTGAATTGTTTTTCTTCCCGACGATTCGCACAATCACTCCCGAGGCTAGCAAAATGTGTAACGTGCATTTAATAAATATTCACCCTCCAGCAACGCTATTCTCGCCCTGACCAAGCTGCCCTGCTCGCACATCGCGACTGAAACGGAACTTCCTCACGCGCGGCATACTAACGAGAGAAGTTCTATATATTTTTGCATAGGGCTTCGCGGATATGCAGTCGCGTTAATGGGATCAGGGAGCGCGATTGGAAACGGTTGCGGCTCAAGGTTGAAACAAACGGTACGTTTCCCGTTGCCATTGAACCGGGTCGGGCTGTGTTTTAACCCTCTTTCCGTTGGATCTACATTTCGAAAGGCACGCGAGGTAACACGACGTGTGTCGCCTATAGGCCGCTCATAAAGTGTAACGCCGCCGGTTAACCAGTTGGACAGTTTCCGACATTGATGAAACATCGATCGATACAGTTAAATAAAACTTGTGTTACAGATAGATAGCAAGGCTGTTTAAAGCTCGCCGAATAACTGGAACGAACATAAGGTCGGTTCCATTTAGCTGAACTTCCTGCGCAACGCTCATCTTTTCCCTCCTTCTCTCCAACGTGGAAAGAAAAGGGAGGAAAGATGAAAGATAAAAGATAACGAATATCGACCGCGACGAATGAAACCGACGCGATAAGGTCGCGAGAAAAAGGGTTGGCGGAATGGTTACGAGGACATTCGCCGCGACGTTTGTCTTGCGTGTCCGAGTGTGTTCGTTCTACTTCCGTTCCCTTTTACGGGAGAAGGAGCAACGCGCGCGTTTTCCAGATAGAAATCCTGTCGTTTCGAGACAGCTTCACGCTCACGAGTCCGTGTTTTGGATCTGTTTCGCGTCACAATTTTCCTCGTTATGCGTTTAATTCGCTCGATCAGATTAAAATTAAACTTGTCCAATTTCTAATCTTTAATTCGCAATTCTCCATTACCAGTGTGCGTGGTTCAATACCGCCGAGCTTTCGCCGTAAATTCCAATAACAGCCCGAATATTAACTGGCGCGCTAGATACATTTGTCGTTGCTTATCACCGTTTATTCAAGATACCACGGCCCTACCAATAGATTGATACAGCACGTCATTTCCGCGCGCTCGTCTAGATAACGTTTCGAAATCACTAGTCAAGTTGAAAGGTTGAAACCGCGCTGCTCGACGTAATCGCTGTTAAATTTTCAATTTTCCAATTTTATTCGTTTAACAATGGAACAAGGTCGACGGCGAGAAAGCGATTATTTCATTCATTTGTATCGATAATAATATTAGAGCGTAATTAACAATAAAATTGTGTAGCGTTGTAATATTCATAATATAAATGGAATGATATTAACTTTTTTATTCACCAAGATTGACAGAAATGTACAGGCTGTAAATGAATAAATGCCAAATATTCTTGGGACGTATTCGATCAAAGTTCACATAAACCTACTTTAATGTTTGAAACGGGAAATCCCTAAAATGTATGACATTTATTTGGCATAGCCCGCATATGCGACCGTAACCAACTGAAGAGTCGTGATTTACTTGCAAATTCGTCGTGAAAGTCGCGTCCGCGAAATATTGGAGGCTCCCCTCGCGTTACATTCGTACCACGGGGGGAGAAAAAAACGAGCAAATTTATTTCGAGCTGCCCGATGAAATATTCGATCGAGTCGCGAAATGAGGTCGCGAAAGTAAAGCGAACAGTTTCGTTCGCGTGCATCGCGCGGACTGCATACGCGATTTTATGGAAATCCGGTAGCAGGTGCCATTATAGGAAGAGATCACGATATTTAATTAGGCAACCTCAACTTACACACGTTCGATAAAAAAAAAGTCCAAATTAAATTAATTTAAATTTCTTCTTAAATTTTATCGTTAAGAGTTTGGTCTTCTCGGGGGGAAAAAAAAATTTGCGACAAGAATATCACGCGTGTGAAACGCAGAAAACGCTATTTTCGCTTATGAAAGAATTCAAAGTAGTATTAGAAAAGACACTTAGTCGGTTGTTCACACTCGGATGCGTTTACTCTCTGTTTATTTATTCGCAGTTTATTGACTCGCCGCGGCGGTGCATTGATCCGAATTTTTGAAAGCACGCGATAAAGCCGGCATAAACGCGTACGCACGGTATGCAACGCATCATTAGCGTAGATAAGTGTGCAGCACCGAGTGAGATAAGCGAGTACACTCGAGTCTGACAATTAGATACGAGCGTGCGTAATCGTTGATGACGATGAAGGACGGAAAGTGTGTCTGATTTTTTCATCTTTCCCAAGTGCTCTGAAAAATGTTCAAATCACGCGCTGAAAGGACGACTTTCTCGACGATTACTGACATATCTCATGCGGCAGTTGCAGTACTTCGCACCGTCGTGTTTTCACATTAATAACTAGTAACAATACTTTTATACTATAGTGGAAAACACGCGACAGGCTTTTTTTCCGTGTACCACTTCTGTGCAATTCGAGTTAAGATTTTATTTTCAACGACATCAGTTTCTGCACCACGAAAGCACGCAACGAAAATTTGTTTAATAATTAATTAATAAAAAGTCGATCGATTATTCCATGTCACGTACTGCGAAATCGATGCTGGAGAAAATAGTTAAAATAGAAAACAGAACTTATTTATCCATAACATACTAAAATGCAAAATAAACATTTTATTTCAAGTGATAGTATTTAAAAACGTTAAATACTACTTTTTATACTTGGTACAGAAAATATTTATTTTAAATAGTACTTTTTATAGATGCAGCTTTTAAATTTCTATGAAATCTATTTCAATTTTTCTGGTGCTTCGACTTTGCCGGGTATACGTGTATTTCCATTGCACAGCGATTTCGATTTAGGTTCAGAGAGGCATAATGCGCAGAAAGGTGACGTTCTGCATGACAATCGGAAGTCCGTTACGCGATCGTCTACTTACGCATTGTTGCGCATCGTCAGCCCGCATGGGAAGTATCACTGATCCCGATTCAATTTACAAGGGATTCCTACACATGTAAGTTAGCTCTCAAAGACTTCCGCTTACGCAAAACCGAAAGTAACAAGTTCGCGAAAAATATACGTAGAGATGAAAATTTAATACGCCTGTTTACGATCGTAAACGAAATTCAGTTAACGCGGGAACTCATCGTTCAGGCCGTCAATTAGGATCTTTTTAAACGTCAGCGAATAGAAAAAAAAATCAGACACGATATTAGTGATTTATGTCTGATTTAAGGAACAACGATGTAATCTATTTCAACGCAATTAAATGTATATTAATTTTTGTAACAAAATATGCCCGCGTGTCTATGTAAAGTAAATTTTTGAATGTTGCGTATTTTTATCGTTTATTATAATATGCAGTTAAAATAAATTTAAAAAATTAATATTATCTACCTGAGTCTGATTTCAATAAATATTAATCGGAATCTCGAAAACTCACGACAAAAACTCACGCTCGAATGCCTTGGGAGGAGAAAGAAATCACGGAAAAGACGGCTTTCGTTGCCATTCACGCGAAGCTGAAAAGAGACCTGATAATGCAAACCCGAAGAAAGTGCATGCAAGTAACAGGATAACAGAATTATGTAAGAGCGCACGTGTCATGTTTACCACCTTACTGCAGAAATGATTGAATTTCAATCGACCGCGCGTATAATCGTACGGTAATGAAATTCATTTATTACCGCCATACCTGCGATTGCGTTTCAGCTCGGGCGAGCAACATATTGCACAACACGTACGTGCGCCGCAATCACGAATTAATAAGATTTTAAATGAATTATCAAGATTCTTTATCTAACACTCGTTAATTTGCGCTTTATCAAACGCGTACTCGATTTATCTATCTTGATTTTACTTTCGGGGTTCAAGAGCCGTTTGAACGTAAACAACCGAGTGCGTAAATTTTTACACTTTACAACAGAATTTTTCGCAAATAAAATACAAAGAGGGGACACGATTCCGAACAAAAACTCTCAATTCTAGAAGATTCCGAAGATGTAGAAATATGAAAGTACGATAATTCTAGAAAATAAGAACAATACAATTTCGGTAAAAAAAAAGTCCGAAAACTCATAAACCATTAAAATTTAATTGTTGAATGTCAGTATTAACAAATGTGCCGTGATTCAAAACTCAAAAGAACAAAGGCAGACCTTTTTTTTATATATTTTACGATGATTAGGTAATAAAATTTCTCTTGGAGAAGGGAATTTCCGTCTCGCCGGTTTCATTCCGTTCGACGATCTGACGTCTCTCACGACGACGTGGGCGACCCCCGCCGGGGGATCCGGACCGGATCCGGATTGTTGTGGACTTTACGAGCGGAAAGTGAATTTCGCGGCTGGCCGGGACGTCCGGCGAGGCGCGACGTCGTTAATCGCGTGCGGAGCGGAGCGTGTTTTACAGCCTCGCGCGGCCGCCGCGCCGTCGGCTCAGCCCGAAGCTTTTTAGCCGGGGGCTTTACCGTATTGGCCGCGGGCGTGCGCGGGATAATGGCGAGCGCGTTTGCGAGATCCGAGAATCGAAAGTTTTTACCGGCCGCGAAATATCCTTTTGCCAACGACACTCTCCACGATCTCTCGATAAGCAAAAAGCTATACGTAGCTCTCACTTTCGATCGCGGCGATCATCGCGGGTTCGGATGGCCGGCGCTAGCCCGAATTTCATCGGTGGATTATTTACGAAGCTATAAAAGAATTATCGAGCGAAGCCATAAAGTTTTATCTCCGTCCATTCTGATCTTATTAACAGGCTCTTAGAATGCAGTACTGGCTTGTTCCCTTGGCAATTTTCTGCATTTTTTCTCTCTCTCTCTCTCTCTCTCTCTCTCTCTCTCCCTCCCAATGTTAATTAATTTAACGTTCGTTAAACGGCTCGGAAATTTGATACCGATTACAACTCCTCGCTACAAGTCATACGAATTTAGATAAATAGCGGTACGCTGCTTGATCGCGGATTAATTAGCGAAATTCAGATCGTAGAAAAACTTGCGTGGGAAAGAAAGGGCGACGCGGTAACGAGCGTTGGAAACGCGAGATGATAAACAACGATACCGAAACGAGATCCTATTAGCTTATTGTAAAAAAAAAATTAGAGTCTCTCGTTAAATGAGCTCGCTTAATCGCGGAGAATTTCGAGGAGGAGCGAATCTCGGGAGGAGAAAACGCGCAGCCGAAGTCGTAACAATTAAGGCCGTAATCGCAGTTACGGTATAATCGTTAATTATTCATTAACAATTAAAATCTAATTACGAAACCATCCGCGTGTCGCGCATCGGCGCGCGGCGCTTAATTACGGTTATCCTTGAAATCCTGGACAGTGGAGAGATATTATATATTAGATCTATCAACGCGCAACGGCGGTCTTACGTTAACGCGGTGTACGCGATCGCGGGCCGAATCGAAAAGATGACGTAATGATCTAATAATCCGCGATGCGCGATACGAATCCGCAATATCCCGCATCCCCGTTCTCTTTCCGCTTCCTACTTTCACCCGGCGAGCTTACCTAACTTTTATCATCGGACAATTGGCGTTTTCCAACGTTGAGCAAAAGCTCCGCGAAGGAAAACGACCGAGCCTGCGACAATTACGGCCGCTGCTAATTGAGAATAACGTGGCGTCACGATTGCGCCAGTCGACGTAATAATCGTTTGCAAAAAAGAGACTTTGACGAATGGAATAAGATAAAGTTGGGAAGAAAAATGTCTGGAAGAAACGGAGCCTGTTATATATAAAATAAATAACGGACGAGTTTCTCCGTAATCGCCATCCTCGAATGATATTCGCGAGACGTCGCGTCGCAGCCTCCGCGTGATTTAAAATGAACGGCGCGTTTCCGTTCCGCTCCGCTCGTTTCTCGTTAATGTCGGAAGTAGCCGGTATTATTAAATCTCAAATTTAGAATTAGATAATAAGGGAAGTGTAACATTGTAATTTATTTATATCGCCGAATCGGAGAACAATTTTACTTATTTACACTAAAAAAAAAAAGATCTTCCAACTTCAACAAAAATTATACGTGCGTAAAAATTAGCCAGAGATAGATAAATAATTATCAAATACTGTGATATGTATATGTATTGCATCTAATCGATCTAGCTGATAGAAGCAGAATTTTTTAATTCTACACGTGACAGCCAAAATTCTAGCAGACACAAAAATTAGCCATATATTTTGGTTATGATATCAAGAAATCTGTCTATATCAGCAAAAAATTTTTTTTTGGGTGTATGTGTGTAAAAATTAGCTGAGGTAGTTAAATTATTAGCAAATGATATGTGTATATATGTTGCACCTAATCGATCTAGCTGATAGAAGCAGAATTTTCAAATTCTACGTGACAGCCCAAATTCTAGCAGATACAAAATTAGCGATGTATTCTGGTAATGGCATCAAGAAATCTGTTTATGTGTGCAAAAAAAAATTTTTTTTTTAACTATATTACTTGAAAATTACGACAAGTGCAGTTTGTCGAGCGACAAACTCCATTATTGTGCGAACGGCGTGTACGCGATAAGAAAATTATCGCGGGGCGGGGGTCATTCAAATTTACGAAGTGTGTCCGAAAGGATTAATCTCCGGGACCCGGGATGACGCGGCGGACCTCGAATTAACGAGACCGGGCGGGACCGAGAGGGGGGGGGAAGGAGGGGAGACGGGGCGCGCGTGTAAGCTCGGGATGTAATTTTCAGGCAGATGTACGGCCGCGGAAGAGGGAGATCATTGCACCGGCAAGGAGCAGCAGCTGAAGTAGCGTGAGAAAATGCGGCCGCCGCCGGATCATCGTCGTGTGTTGCAGGCGCAACACGCGGCGCTCTGCTCATCGTCGCTCGCACTCGGTCGGGGATGTCGTGATGACCGAAGGGCAAAGTCAGGGCCGTCGCAACTGGAGGACGAGGACGCGATGACGTGTTACGTCACGAGAAAAAAACGACGCTTTCTACTTTGCGGCGTCCTCCGCGAGAGCTGTCAACGGAACCGTCTCTCTCTCTCTCTCTCTCTCTCTCTTTCTCTTTCTCCCTCGTTCGCTTTTATTCTATGTTACTTATCCGGGAAATCCATGCGCTATATATAAAGCGCGAGCTACCTCCCGTCGTGCGTTGCGCCCTAAATAATCTGAGGAGCTTGGAAGCGACAGAATAATTTGTAGACAGATTAACACACATCTGTCTTCGCGTTTGACTTTGTAATCTCTGAGGTGCAGTAGTTGCGGCCAAAGAAACATGTTTTTATTAAATAATTTTTGGAAAATACTATTTGATGTTAAAAGCTAAAATATTAATAAAAGGCCTGGATATCGTTATACTTATTTATAAAATATACAGCAAAGACAGAAATACTTAAAATATTTTTTTCATGCAATAATATTGAAAAGAAGAAATAAGAATAAATATTTTTTAAATCTAATTACAATTTTTTTCTAACATAATTGCATTCATATAGTAAAGTAACGCAATGTATTTCAATTCTTAAAGAAACAGAAATTTGACTGGGAATTAAATTGAGAAGATGAGTTCTTCTCTGATCCACAAGTATCGGGTAAAAATATCTGGAAATATTTTAGAATAAGCCATCCACGATCGAAACGTGTGCTCCAAGTGGCGCAATTATCGATGGAAAACAGCTGTGATTTTTATGAAAACATAACGGATGCGACGCAATTAGATACACGCGTATGAGCGGCAATAGAAAAAAAAAACGCCGATACGTAGTGCGCTTGACTTACGAGGGGAAAACCGCAGTGTAAATTATAGCCAGAGTTGTAAAAGCCGGGACCGTAAATTTTCAGCGAGTACAAAACCTCTCGGACATTAGGACTCAATTAGAATTGATAATGAGTAATACACGTCGCGTTTCTCCCCTAATAAAATCGTTTTTTTTATGTATGCAATTCATGCATTTCATATGCCGAGACTTCTTCTAGAAAGAAAGAGAAAGACGCTAGTTTCACGTAGCACTTAACTGAGACGTAAAAACGGCGTGGAGTCGGTAAACTGCGCGTGTTAAATCGTGAAAGTCAATGACTAAGTAATTAAATAAAATCAATCACAGAGGTTTAAGAATAAGACTTCCTTACATAAATTTCAGCCATATATCTTAACTAACGAGTTAAAGATAAATTCACATTATATTTCCAAGATGAAAAAACGATTATGCAACAATTATTTGATAAAAACTCTCCACTAAATGTTTAAAGTAAATTGATAGTGACGGCCAGCGTAAAAATCTAATTGTACCTTTTAGAATTAATACAAATTGAAAAACTGAAAGGAAAACGTTGTAAAACTTTCGTACAGTCCTGAACTGTTTCATTGACGACTCCATTACGCGGTGGGATTTCGTTAATGAAACTAAGGTACCGCCCTCGAGAGCATCGAATGAACCTAATCTCGTGCGGTCGTCATCGTTGATTGCGTCTCCTTACTCAAGAAATGAATGAGGAAGAGGAGAAAAAGACCCGGGAAGAGAGAGCGGCATGCTTCGAGTGACTCACCGTTTGTCAAACCGTCGACGTCGTCCGAGTCGCACTTGAGACCGTTAGTAATCACCTGAAACACATATATACGTAGGCTTGATTAACGTACGGCTTACGGTTACAGTTAACGTGTATGGGAAGAGATTCCGAGAGCGTCTATCGTTCCGAACGACGAGCTCCTCATATTCGTATTTCAAGAACAACGGCAAACAAAACGATCTAATTGATCGTATCAACCGGCAGGCTTGTAATTTCGTCGGCGTCTCTATCTAAATTAATTCTTGAAATTATTACAGCTCTGTCCATTTAATTTCCGCATTCCTCTCTCGCCTAGCTGACGCCGGTCTTCAATTTATTAATTTAGCCACTCTCGAAATACAACAATTTTGATACGCCGCAAAAGGAATTCCCACCCTTTCTGTAATTATCGAACTACTCGTATCATTAAATTATTCATTATCTATATAATTAATCTATATTATATTAAATTTTACTTGTACTAGAGAATCAAGTTTGCATTGCGTTATCATATATTAATCGTTTGCGATTCAGGCGACGTTTGGCCCACGGTTCCGCGTCCCTCGGAACGGTCAGAACGAAACGCGAGAGCGTTCCTCCGACTCTCGCATCGTCCGCGAGGCGAAGAGGAATCGAAAGCCGCGGGCGGCGCGCGGCGTCGGCGGCGGCGACGGCGGCGCCGCGGCTTCCTGTCGTCCTAACCGTCATCGATGATTTCACCGAGATATCACTCTTTACTTGGCCAACGTATACGCCGACGGCAATTCAATTACGATCGCGATCCCGCCGGGCTTCTTGCGAAACGCCATACGTTTCCACGCGCTCGGTGTAAAATCGGATAAAGCCGCCGCTTCCGGTCGGGTATATCTGCGATGAGATGATGATGACTGGTAATTGCGGCGTGGTTTTCCATCCGGCATGTGTGCGCACGCCGCAAACACAGTCAGCCGCCTGATAATCACCGTGAATATACAAACACGACGACGAAAATCAAGCACCACGCACGGGGAAGCGCCGTGCATCTCGTTTTTTCTTTCCCTCCCCTCAATCGCGCTAAAATCCCAGCCATCAAGCGTATGCTAATGACGTGAATTTAGTCGTCCGTCTTGCGGCCGCGCGACGCAACGCGAGAGACACAATCCCTGGGAAAGCCGTTCTAATCTTTAAACGCGCAATTTGTTTCCGCTATCCGCACGAGGAAGTCCTCTCGAGTTTCATGCGGGTCTCCGTCGCGAGAGACACGGGGGGGGAAATAATAACGAGGAGAATCTCTCTTGCCAGCTGACACGTAAGAGCGGCGGATGAAAAATTATTGGAAAAAAATTATTTAGAATAAATTCTAAAAATCTTGATCGCGTGCTTCGCGACGCATTCTCTTAAGGTATTTGTTAGCTTGAACACGGGATGGAGGGACCTGTTGATACGTGAAATTTATGCAAAGTACTCTCGATTTCGTACAACTCGTTATGGATGATTGCCGGGTCCACGCAAGGTGGAATCGCGTCGGGTTCCGTCCGATGAATGAAAACTTTTACGTCAATGTACGATGATGCCCGAACGCGTCACGTCCAGTGCTGGAGGATCATAATTATCGCTAACAGCTTCCGCCGGGAGGCGCTTCTTCGAGAACGGCACGCACCGAAAAAAAATATATATGAAGTAAAATGATACGAGTAATAAGCACCTGCGCGGCGTTTTATTCGCCGTATCACGATCTTTTAAAATATAATATTTAAAGTAATGACCTCATATCAGTATCTCTATACGACAATATAAATATTAATATCGAACGAGCTTATTTATTTCTGCGGGTAATTAAAAACTTTTTATTCATTATTAAGCGCATTAAGCGTGTCATTAAAACTGCTTCAAGTCCGTACGATTCGTATCAAAATTCAGAATAAATTTTATTTACCTTTTACTTTTCGTATTTATTCCTTTTTTGCACATATACAGAATTTTATAAATAAAATTTAGCGAATTATATAAGTTGACATTAGCCGGCAAAAATCTCGTTGGAAATTTTTAAGGGCGATACGACAAGGACGTCGCGACAACAGTATTATTCGTGTAAACCTTGTAGAACGCTTCTTTTTTCGCCATTCATATGCAAAACTGAAATTCACGTAGATAACAGGACAACAAAACTATAAAAGAGCGCATGTGTTGCTTTTTGTCATTTTATGACGGAAAAAAACCTGATTTCACACTATTTCGTCCCGCTTTAACTTCTTCCCATTCGCGTATACAATGCGTGTAAAAAGTATTCGTACACGAGATATTCTTTAAAATCTTGTTTTTAAAAAGAGTAAATATTACCAATTTAATAATAACATAATAAATTACATATATGAATGCATGAACGCATTCATAAATTGCTCGTTTAATTCTTTTTAATATTATTAACAAAAATAAAATAAATAACATTAAGTCCTTTCATTATTTTCGTTTTTGCTTAATTGCTGTGCATTTAAATGAAATAAAATATAATTTAAAAAAAAGATTAAGTCACTTTTATCTAATTAAAAAAACTCGTTCCTAAGGAGGTCAATTTGTTTGCGCATCTAGCAACGAGATACACAAACCACAATTCAATCCGCTGGCTATAATCTAGCGGTAGATATTTACGAGGCGATGGCCACGATAGATACGTATATCTTGCGTTATCGAGGACTCTAAACCGTCGTCTTAATCTACGAGAGCTGCCAAGCCAAATCGAGTCGCTTAAGTAACGAAGTGACGTTCTAGACACGCGAGGAAAAAAAAAAGAAGACGCAACCTCCGCGCCGAGGAAAATCAGCGTCCGGCAATGAATTGCACGCAGCGTTCGACGTTTCTCCTCACCGCTGGGCAAAACGAAAACCACCTTACCACAGTATATAGACCGTAAGAGCAATTTCGCGGAGCATCCATCCACCGGAGTACATTGTGCGTACAACTCACACTCCGCTGCTGCGGCGAGCGATATGCAATCCGCGCTAATTGCAGCCCTCTCGCACGCGCGCGCGCGCGCGCGCTCGACCGCACGCGCGAACGAAAAAGCCTGCGTTTGGATTCTCGCCCTCGTGCGCCGCGCTGGTTAGCTGTTTACGTTTACACACGCGGTTGTTTCGACGGATCACCGAAGGGGAACCCGGTTGCCCGTTCCCCGGGGTTCGGCCGGGTGTGTTGCCCGGAAGGAAGTGGAGGGTATTAATATTTCTCGCACGACACACCGACGGGACGGGAAGGGAGGGGGAGTGGCACAATTGTCGGCTGCGGTTACTCAATCTACTCGCATTTGCGTCGCGGCGAGGGAAAAAGAACACGAGGACCAGCTGACCGAATTGTTTGAGGGGGAGGAGAGGGGAAGATCGGCCCTCCGCGGTGCGTACGGGAGAGACTTGATTATTAAAACAAGAAGAGGAAAAGAGAGAGAGAGAAAGAGAGGGGGAGAGACAATTTCGTTAATGTATGTGAGAAACTTGGTGCATCTTGATGTCGTACTTTTTTTTTATGCGCATCGCCACGATAAAACATGCTCGAAGAGCTAACGAAAGCTTAAATTAAAACAATGTAGTGCTGTCAGTGATTCTACACGCAGAAAAACAAGTAATATTTCCAAGTAAATATTACTTGATCTAAAAGTAATTGGTTTCTTTCAATATCCGCAAATTTACGGTAAACTTGCCACAAGTATCACATTTGTTTAAAACACATTCTGAATTTTAATAAGTGTAATATTTCAAACAAGAATATTCACTTCAAACAAATATTCGGTTTACTTGCTGTCTAGAGTTCCAACGAAAAATTCTTCAATCAAATTTTATAATATTCTTGAAACAAGAATAAATTCTTATTTTAAGTAAAAAATGTTGAGATTTGACAAGTATATCTTAAAACTAATATTAAAAAAATATTCTTGATTGAAGGAAACTATTACTTGAACAAAATAAAATAAAATGAGTAAATACTTCTCTTGCCTGTAGAATGATATTTTTCTGTGTGTAGATAACATAAAATTAGTGAAAACAATTAATCATTCTAATAAAAAAAAATATATTTTCTATATTTGCCATTGTACAAATATAAATAAAATGCCTCATTTATATATTGGGAAAGAAGTTGTTAACTTGATTAAATGCATTTAACTCGTAGCAATTTTATCAATTCAATTTACATTTTATTCATACATATTTAACTTAAATACATAGACACTTGAAAAGAAATCGCTGCAAATTAAATGCACTTACAATAATCAGGTTACATTGCATATGTTTCATTTATCAATGTCATATTGATAACTTCAAATGCGACGAATTCGATTATTTGCAATTGCGTCGATCCGACATTTTATTCACAGCGGATTAAATACGAGCGAAGGTTAAGACTCACTTCTCAAAACATTTTCTTCGCGCAGCGTCGAGTCGTTCGCCTACGTATGAATTGTATGCGTTCCATCGTAACGACGCATCGGCTTGTTTCGCTTAATGGCCAACAATGAGCCGAGGAAAAAGCGCATTTGCATACACGCGGCACTACAACACACGCCTCTCCTAGCAACATTCCTACGCGAAGTTCAAGCGAGGTTTTTCCTTAGTTTTTTTTTTTTGTTTCTTTTTAAGAGCGACCGTCGCTCTTGAAGAAGAACGAAGGAAAAATCGAGTCGCGGAGTTTCTGAAAGTTACGCTCGCCGCAAAAAAGATTATCCCGGTGGCACGCTGCAATTGCTTCCAACGCGGCTCTCGTGGCTCCGTTTTATCGCGGCGCTGTCCCCGAAACGGTTAATTTAACGTTCAAACACCCGCATAAGAGCGCGCATTTTCTCTTCGGCACAGAGCGATAATTGTCCGCGCCGCACCGATTTTATTTCTCACCGTCCAGCCGCTGGACGGGAGGGAAGCCGAGGATGATGATATCTTTCGATCGCGACCCTAGAAGAGAGCACCTAGTTTCTCACTCGTAGATCGCTCGGTAAGATACTTTCGCTCATGGCCATTCTTTTCTTTTATTTCGAGCTTTAGCGCACGGAATGCACCGGTCGTCTCGGCTTCTCCTTTCCTTTAGATATGCATATTTGAAAGAGAGAAAACAGAGAGAGAGAGAGAGAGAGAGGGAGATCAGTTCGAAGAGCAAATTCGCTCGGTTAGAAGCAAAAAAGAGCGAATGGAAATCGAGGCAATTTCAGAACATAAAACACATTTTATTTTCTCATCAATTTCCAAAGCGGACTTTACCTCGATATATTACGTTTCATTTCGAGGGATCAGATAATAAAGTTTGAAAATCGAAGTATGATTGTCTCATCGTGATTGACTGAAATTTGCAATTCAATGGAGAACGCGAGAACGTTCCAGAAGAGATCGTAAATCTCTTTTATTCTCGTTTTACGTAATCCACAATAATTCACAATAAACGGAGCTGCTTGTTTTTAATGTCGCGAGCTGTGGATATAATTGGCACCGCGCAACGCAGCGGTCGTTACGGAGCGATTTATAATTTCTACAGCCTAAAGTCGCACTCGCTGTGTCGGGATGCCGTACTTAACAACATAAACTTTACGACGTGGCGGATACGCCACGAATATCCTGGTTATTTATCCGACGAGTTCCTTCCGCTTTCGATTTTCTCCGGTGCCGAGCGGGAAAGCTGCATACGGGTGCATGAGAAAATGCACCCTTTCGGGCATGGCATTTTACACCTCAATAAATATTTAAATGTATAACGTTCTATTTATATACGTACGCATACAGTCACTAATTTATTTGTTTAAATAAAAATACTTTTGATAGAAGAAGTGCTTCAAGGATATTAACTTCCGATCGAGTTTTCGGAAAAAAAATGATTACATTTAGTGAATTTGTAGGAAAAAAATTAATTTCCATGTCTCGCATCTAGACAATTAGTTTCGTAACTGTCTGACAAATATTATGCGGATGTACATAATAATTAGATGTGCAATAAAAAAAAGAAACAAAAGAAGTCCACGTTCCGACTTTAAGGGATAATTCTCAGCTCATTCAAGGCCTCGAAATATTCCAAATTGAAAATAAATATAGTCAACATCTTTATCACGAAGAAAATCATCGGAAAATAAACAGATAAGAAACATTGCGCAAAAAATTGCATGCATGCCCACGCGAACTAAATATCCTTCTCCGCCATCATCTTTGATACGCGAGACGCGCGCGTTGACACGTGCGTAATTTCCTCCTCGAAGAAAAAAATTAGCGCGAACCGAATTGCGGCGATGCCGGTCGCGCCTCGGGACAAGCGAGCGATCGATTTCCCATGACGATCCTATTCGCGGTGGGTGCGGCCAGCATCCGATCTCTTCCCATCCCGCGTGCGGATATCGCGCGCTGCCGACTTGACGTAATAAATGGTAATTACGCGAGACTTCGACGGGCTAGATGGGACAGGGAATCGGGTCCACGAGAGCGCTTTCTCCCGGTAGCTCTTCCGGCGCTTCCTCCTTGCCAATAATTTATACGGCCAGAACCCGTTCGGCTGCTCGCGCGTTGCGAAAGAGCCGGCGCGTAAAACGTATGTTATTATATGTATAGACGCACAACATCCGCGATAATTACGCCTCGGCGGCAGAAGCGTGGCCATTGTTAGATGAGGCATTTCTGCAGTTAACG
Organism: Monomorium pharaonis; assembly: GCF_013373865.1. Taxonomy (NCBI): domain Eukaryota; kingdom Metazoa; phylum Arthropoda; class Insecta; order Hymenoptera; family Formicidae; genus Monomorium; species Monomorium pharaonis. The sequence goes on along the minus strand of NC_050475.1, from coordinate 18,013,291 downwards.
CTTCGTTACGTTGTCACGTAGCCATAAACTTAGTGGTCCGGACACTGAGATGCCGTTATTTCATGCCATTCGTCAAATGTTGTAATTTAAATTTTTAGAAAAAAAAATTTGATCGAAAAACCTTGTTAATTCAAAATTATACTTTTCATTTGTAGCTATAATTTTTTAATATGTCTGGACAAACTCTCAAACTTTTATGACTACGTATAACGATGCCTTGTTTATTAAATTTTTTTTTTATTTCTTTTATATTTTCCGATACAATTTCACTATCTTTTACATTCATTTTATCTCCTGTTATCTCCCATACGCATATTATCTCCCGTCGAATATTAATATAATATTCAATTTAAATGGATAAAATTTGTTCGCTATGACGTATCTATTCTAAAAGATCTTGAATTTAATCTACCTAAGTTCAAAGTATAATTTTAGATAAACAGATATGACGAAAATTAGTAATGCGATTAACACAAGCACGCGGAAGAGCCGAGGCCCTCGAGAAGTCTTGCGTAAGCTTCAAAAATTTTAATTGCGTCGCCGACAGTTGACATCCAATATTGCGTCATTTTCGTGCAAACGGGGGACCTATCTTATTGATGATAATCATCGGATTGGCCGATTAAGCACAGCTATAATATCCGGCGCCACGATAATCGGGACGATCAACGATGATCACGCTTGCTGTTTCATAATATTCACACAGAGAATAATATAAACTACAAGCTGTGTCAATCATTAAAATTGAGAGCGAATTATTTGGATTCCAACACTGAGAAAAAAAAATTGATTCAACAAAACGTTTAGTCGCGGGCTGCCTCGCCGGGAATTTTTAACGAAAAAGGCGCGACAATTAAAGAGAAACTCTTTTACGTCACTTTTATGCAGATCCCAGAAATATCTCAAAACGCTTCGTTGATGCGTACATCTTTTAATCCCTTTAGCCATTTATTGAAAGGGTAAAAGCGATAATTTTGTTGGTTTAACAAAATTATCTGCCAACAAAAGATATACTTAATATAAAAATATTTGCTGTTAATGCAAGTGCAATGAAGTTGATTGAACTATGTATTTATATTGCAATACCATATATTGTTGTATTGAACACATCTTTTGTTGGAAGCCTGCAACAAGAAAATTTTATTGAATTACTTTTTTTCTCAGTGAAAAAGTCCTCAATTTTTATTTTTATTGTCAATCTGTCCAGGAAAACACACCAAAAGAACGATTTAGCTAAAGTAAAAATCTTAGAAAATTTATTTACATACTGTAATATATACAGGTCTAAAGATAATTTTGTTAAACCAACAAAATTATCGCTTTTACCCTTTCAATAAATGGATAAAGAGATTAAAAGATATACGCATCAACGAAGCGTTTCGAGATATTTCTGGGATCTGCGTTAAAAGTGACGTAAAAAGAGTTTCTCGCTTTAATTGTCGCGCCTTTTTCGTAAAAAAATCCCCGGCGAGGCAAACGCGAAGATCCTTCGCAAGCGAGAGGAGATAGTACCTTCGTTTTATCGGAAACGCGTGATCGGTCAAGGATACTACTCTGATAAATAGGGAACTCGATGCTCTTGACGGCGCATCGGTCTTACATCGTCCGCTCCGTTGGACAATCAACATCAAGGACTAAGTGGAAAACCGTCCTGTGCTGATGTTTCTACCTAACTTCCCCGCTGTCGTAAGCTGCGAGAGAGAAACGTCGCGGATACATCGTTACATACTGATATACGAGAACCGAAAGCACGCGTCACATGTGGCGCACGTGTTAAATGGTCAAACAAAATGTAACGACGTGGTTATCGCGACACGAAAATTACATCAAATATTTGCGACCATAAATTTAAATCTCTTTCGCGAGAAAGAGTTAGTTTATGTTCTGGAAAGGAGTCCGGACGAGCCTTTAAACCGTCTCCAGAATCCTCGCAAGGTAATCTCGAGATGTTTTCGCGACTCTCTCGCAAGTGATGAAGCGCTTTTAAGGGTTCTTTATATAAATAACTTTGGAATTCCCCGGCAATTACGATCTAAATGTTGGTATCTCACCACGGATGGTAACGATTTTTCAGACGTGTTTACGCAAACAGCGAAGATCCTCGAAACATCCCGGGTTCTCCCTCGCACGTGGCAGAAGCGAGATTCACCAAGTGAGACAGAGACAGAATTCTCGCGATTCATGCTCGAATAACATAACAATCCATCAACTAACAAGGGAAGGTATGTTTGAAAAGTTTGACATTAAGATATAAAGAATTTAATGTCATGAATGTGTAACATTCAGATGTCGAAGGATTTGGAATTACAAAATCTTTTTTCTTCAGTATATTTTTTTCTCGTGCTCTCTTAATTTCTTTTATTCCAAACGGAACATATTCTTTCTTAAATTAATTCTTTTATTTAAAAAAAAAGAGACAAAATAAGATAAAATATTTGAAATAATCAAAACATTAAATTATTTCTTCAATATGTGACACAAAACATACACAAAACACGTTCTTTTTTAAATCAATTCTTTTAATTTAAAAAAGTAAAATAAAATAAATTATTTAAAATGATCAAAACATTAAGATTACCCCTTCAATATGTACTATTTAATAAAAACCGCGAGCTACCGCTTAGGTTCCAAATTGATTGATACGTGAAGCTTCGGCCATTCGCCGTGATATCTGGGTCAGATGTTCCAAACTACAAAATCTCGCAGCTCCAACCTTTCGGATTCACTAAAGTTGCACCCAAAAAGTGTCACATATTACTTCTACAATATCTACATCTAATACCGAAGATCTTTCAAGATTTCCTCCCCATGTAAGAACAATATACGAAAACGAGCGTAAATACGTACCGAGAGGGGGAGGGGGCGGATGTTACGGCCTCACTGTCGGAGCGCCGTCATGCAGCAGCAGCAGCAGCAGTAGCGGCGGTGCGAAAATATATCTCGTTACTTTTACTCTTATCCGGGCCACGCGCGTGGTTACGTGTTGCCACGCGCACTTGGGATTTACGATCGACCGACGAACCCGCTCGCACGAGCGCGCGACGCGAACTGACTGACAGCCGCGCCGTCGCCGAGACGCGAAGCGCGCGCGCGCGGAGCGAGCGGACGGGCTCGGCGAGCACGCGACCCTCTGGGTGCGTTGTAACGGGTACCTCTTGTGCTATCATCTACGCACCTCCTACGGCAGCAACGGCCGTGAATCCGTTGACATTCACGGAAAATTCTCTACAAAGAGAATACCTTACGAGAAGCGAGAGAGAGAGAGAGAGAGAAAAAAAAACTGTGTACTTGGTGTCGCGATGGTTGATACCATCCAGTTTACCTCTCTATTTTTATGAGAGCGCAAATAGTACGCTGGTAGTTCTCTTCAAGGATACCCAGCCTCCTTGCGTATTTAATACAAGGACCACGTTTCTAAAAAAGTCTAAGGTCTAACGGTCGAAAATAAAATATTTAACGCTTGACGCATCTCAGAGGATATTTGTGTGCTGTGCAATTTTTTTTAGTTTTCAGAATACCTGGCTAAACAACAGGGTTTCTATTTGTCATCTTTAAAAAAAAAGTTTGGGAAGAGAACGGGTCTAGGCGTTACCAACCTCGATTCGTATATGTCCTTCAATATAGATGCATCGGAAATTCATTCTGAGAAAGGAATGACTCAAAGTGTTTCTCGTGCCTGGAGTGAATATTTTTTCTGCAGCTAAAATTTTTTTTTTTCAGTTCTCATTTATATTGCAGTGGTTTCACAAACTAAAAAATTAAAATCTAAGCGACAATTTTTAGCTAAAATACGACGTTGTTATTATAATATTCATAACGGTTTTTGTAATTAGTTTTAAGTTTTTGTAATGCTACATTAATAAAAAATGTATCATTTAAAAATGCAATGTATCTTTAAATTATTCATATTTTTTAAACTCAACTTCTTAGACAGTCGACAATATAACTATTTTTATTTTTATATTTCAAATGTCTAAGATACCAAAGTATTTTTTCCTTAAGTCACTTCTGTTTTAAAATTCTAAATTTTTGTATGGAAACATTTTTCTAATAATGTCTGTTATAATTCATAATAACTCATAACACCTACGTACAATTATTTTTAATTACCTAATCATATAAATTCTTTTTAAAAATATTAAAGTACTATATAAGATACTTTATAATTATATACCTGTAAAATTAATCAAAAATTAACGACGATTTGTGGAATGACATGAAAGACCAGAAAACAAAAATGTACATTAAGTGGTAACAATAATTTTTATAATTCCAACTCCACTTCGCAAATAATAATATATAAATATATTTTAAAAAATGGAAGCACAAAATGAACTATATGCTGTTTACCCTTCCTCAGAATCTGTAAAAGCGTAACAGTCTGGAATCTTATGTATTTCTAAATTTACGATAACACTTATATTCCAAAACAGCAGAGTTGAGCACGTGAAACGACTCTATGTATGTGAATCTATCTGCGTTTTGGATATTTCTCGGAAGAGTAACGGGAGACATTTTCCTTCCTTTAAAACGTAACGCGATACTTTTGTCCCACGAAAAGATGTGGGAGGAATATCAGCGGCCAGAAAAGGGCAGCGCGCCTCGTATTTTACCGATGCCACGGAACTGGCATTGCACAGCCAGTAGTGGCATATATAATCCTGCAGTTCCACGGTGCATGGTTCACGGCCGTGGGAACGGGCAACCTTCTCCCGTAATTATTTCACACTCGTGCAAGATGACCGATAAACGCGCAAATTACAGCGAGTCCAGATATCGATCCAGATATCGAGTCGCGGGAGCCCGGCGATTTCTCGCTCGAGCCATTTATCCAGTGTTATCAAACGCTATTTATCTAATGGAATCGAGACCGCCTCGATGTTCTCTCGACGAATAGAAGGCTCGGAGGACCTTTTATCCTCGCAAACATCAAACTACGTACTGTATCGCAGGACCTTTAAAACCGTACCGGAGGCCTTTGCGCGGATAAAAAGAAATCCAAAATGTACCTTGTACCTTCTTTCCCTCCCTTCGAAAGTGCGGCCTGGCATTTACCTTTCGTCGCTGCGGCGGTCGCGATCGAGTTCTCGCACGGACGATAGTGCGCAAAGTGCGTATACACCATATCGGGCACAGCGTGCAGCGTAACGGTCGGCCGCGCGATTGTGCAACAAATCGCTCGTCGGTTCTCTTAACGACGCCGATCGTTATCGCGCTATTATCGGAACGAGACGATTGCGGGATAAATCGCTTCTCGGACGTACGTGAAAATCAAACAAACGAAACGAGAGCGATCGACACGCCGCGGGATCGTGCGCGCGACTGAATCCCAGCCGAGAAAACGTGCTACCCATCGAAAGCACCTGTACCACCGGCATACACTTTCACTCTCTCGTAATCGGCAACAGAATACCGAGCCACTCGAACAAGTCGATTCGCGCAACATTTTTCTATCCGTGCCCCGACGTCGAGCCGCCGATAGCCAAAGCTTGTGGAGCCAAAGCGGTGGAAACGGAGACGAACTCGTTACTTTACTTCAAAAGTTAACACTCGAAGTATCGACGTTTCTTTTACACGCTAAAAAGTACCATAGCGAATAAGTTGCTGCGAAAATAAAGAATGCGATTAAAAACAAAATGTTTTATTTATATGTACAGAACGTAATTATTGAAAAGTCAAGAGTTTCGGAATTGTGTCTTCATGCGAGAAATTCAATATCAATCTGAAAAATAGAAACGGTCAATAAATGTCCGGCACTTTTAGTGTTAACGCGAGGGGAAAATGAAATTTGCAATGTACGTAACGGCAAATGTCGCGCGACCGCAAAACTGATGGATTTCTCATGAATCATTCCGCGGGTGAGAGATATAGAAGTGGAACTCGGATCTTCTATTGTTGTTGAGCATGTTACGCCTCAACGCGAACAAATCGATCGAGTGCCAAAGTTCATCGGAAAATTGCAGCTCTGATATATAACTTCGTGACGCGGATGCGGCCGAGGCGATCGAAGAAGAAAGTCAATCGGGGGAGCCCCGAGAGTTAGAAAATAGCGGCTAATTGAAAAGTTACGATGCACTCAATCGCGGTAACGAAGAACGGTTGCATTAAGACGTCGATAAATTCGCGCTGATGTAAAACTCGACTCCATTTTCCTTCGAGCATTCGCGAATGCTAATCAAATCATGTTCCACATAAAACTTGAGACCCTGGCTCATAAAACTGGCTCATCACTGTTTCATATATGTATGAGCAACGATATACAATCTTCTTAGAAGAATTGAAAAATCTTGAATTTCAAAATATTATAGTTTTATTTCAATACTATAAGTGTTACTTTAAGAATATAATATAATTGTTTTGATAATTTTATTCTAAGAAAATTATAATCTTCGATTTGAACATGTAGTATTTCCTATCCGACATTCTTTTCCTTTCCATTCAAGAAAATTATTCTTAAATAGCAAGAATATAATTTTCTTGATTAAACTATGCAAAATTTTAAAATAAATCTTCATTCAAGTAATTCTTTTTGATTTGCAATATAATCTCATTTCAAGAATTCCGTTTTAAAACCAAAGACATTGTCAAAACAAGAATATTCCTTTTTTTCTGTGCAGAGTACTTCGCGAATTACAGAATGTTCGACCTGCGAGTTTAGGTTGGAGATATCGCGTATGCAGAAAAATGGTAAATTGGGTAAGTAAGCTTTTATCGCGTACTTTACGAATATTTCACGTCTCTCCACGCCGCAAACGCGAAGCGAATCGGCCCGAGAGATCGAGACTAATCGAAAAGCTGCAATGTTTTTTAGCGGGGCATTCAACGGCGGAATTTCCGTCGCCTTGTAATTCACGGCGCCTTTCCCTTACGTGACTCCATAATTTACGGCATTTTAGAAATTAGATATGCGCTACTGCCATATCTTATCTACGCCATTTATCCCGTTCCTTATGCATCCTGCATGCACAACGAACGTCCCCATCGAAATGAAAGTTTCAGGGTCGCGTTAATTGCGGATCATCAACTGCGATGCGCAATGTTGCGCTCCATACATGCTAATTATACAAGAAATTTATACAAGAAAAGTAGCAATTAAAGGGAACAGTTACGAGCTACGGCAGTATAGGCACTGGTGAAAATAAAATAATTACAAGATACGTGTATATTTAATTAAAATTATCCAGTTTGTATCATTGATTAATTAACAGATCCATCGATTTAATAAACACAAGTTAATTTGTATTTAAATTTAGGATGCTAAACGACGGAGACGATCGGCAATATCGATCAGTCCTTGGATCCTCCGTCCTGCGAGTGACGGAACTTCGAGCGTAGAAACAAGTCAACCTCTCGATTCTCCTCTTTCTTTTTTCCTCCCTCGCGTGCAAGATTAAACGCGATGTTACGCAGCAACGTAATATGCAAATTGACGGAGTTTACCGAGTGACGAATGCCGCGGTTAGGACGTTTCTCTCTGTCCGACGATGACGGCTCTCCGCTCGATTGAATTGTGCGTATACGCTCGCGTCGGCCGTTTAGAAAGCGAGCGTGCGTCGCACTCGCGCGCGAGCGCGCGCGCGCGGCTTTGTCTTCTCGCCTCCCTGAGAATCAGGGAAAAGCGAAACCGAATAAACGCACGGAGCGTGTATGTGCAAGTGCACATATACGCGTTGTCCTCCCCAACCTCAGCGTCGCGTCGGAAAGACAATGAGGAAACGACGACCACCCGGTGTAACTGCAATGTGCATAACATGTACGCGGCAGCGCGAATTTCTATCTTTGATCGATATCAAAGGAAGAGGAACGACGTTTGGCTCTCTGCCCTGCGAAATGTATAGTTGATTTGATGGCGCGGAATAGCAACGAGGAGAAAGAAAAGTGTCTCCTTTCGCGAGAAATAAAATATGTGTATACACTGAGAGAAAAAGTGTTTGATGTTCCCGTGACTATAATTGCATGTAGTAAAACAATTAATAATTAGAAGCACGTTTCTGTAGTTGTACTATGTTATAATATCCTTATGTGTTTAGCGTTCTATTGAAATATACTTACTTTAAAAAATGTTGCTATAAATTGCGATAATTTAAAATATTATAATAGTAAAGTATTAAGTTATGAACGTCAAAGATTGAATAACGTTTTTATCTAAAATATAACTAATTTTTAACTCATGCTTTTTAATAAGTTGTAATTTGTATGGTTAAAACAAGTATACAGTTGGCATCCGAAATGACTATGAATTATAATTAAATTATGACAATTCGATCTTTTTCTGTCAGGGTATTTTCCATTTCTAACATCTCTCTATAAAATGATTCCCGACATGTCAACGGGAAAGCTCGAGAGCGGAGTTCATTCACTTCGCGTTTCGAGCGATCCCATTCGAGCATCCGTAAAATCGATGTAAAATGTGTCCGCCGGGACGACGAGTTACAAATTACGGCACATCGATCACCCTAATTATCATCGCAATCGTCGCTCTTTACACGCGCCTCGGAGCCCTCGTAGTCCGGCCGTTTCACGCCGTGCACGTGTTGTGTATAACAACGGCAAGAACGGCAAACGCGAGAAATCGCGTCTCCTTTTCGAGCCGCGGTAATAAATTACCGTTTTCGCGTCGTTAACGCGCCGCGGTGCGCAGGGTTAAGCCGTAAAAGTCACGTCATTGTGAAAATTCGAATGTATAAAACTCGTACGCTAATTAAAAATTCTACGCCAAGAGCCTTCGGATCCTAAACCGCACGATTATCCGACTTACGAGACTCTTTGCTGTATTCTTTCGACGAAAAATATTCACTACCCCCAAAACAACCTCCGTTATAAATGTACTTCTCATTACTTTCTTTTTAATTGTAGTTTTTATTTTTAAATAAAACGAACACTCTGCTCCAATTACAATTTAATAAATCTCTTATATTCTTATTAACAAAGTAGCTCAGTGCACAAAACGGTAAAAAAAAAAAATTCTGTACCTAAATTTAAACTATCTTTTACGTATAATAAAAGAAAAATACTTTACATATATGTATATGTATATAATGCAAATTGTCTGGTCGATGATTCCCCTGCGATTACGGCGAGTCAACATACTTTCCGTGGATTCGGGGACGCGTGAAAATCGTTCCCCCGACGCGGCGCGCGCGGCTCTCATGAAAAGCGACGAAAATTAGCGCGAGAACCGTTCTGCTCTCGCGGCCGCGACGAATTTTCCTCGCGTAGAACGAATTCCTCGGTGCCTTAAACGCCGCTTTCCGCCACCGGCTTGCGTTCACCGCGCCATGAACGAGTTCCTGTGTCTCGGCAAAGGTAATTCCCCGACCAGTAGCGCGCGCTATCGTTAGAAAGTAAATTTCCAGGAGGCAAGTCGCGCCGTTAAATGTCGCGACGGGATAGACAATGGCGAAATGAATCTTCGAGATGCGACGACACGCGACTGCACGGAATTTTCCGCGTTCCGATAAGAAAGTGGTTGTCACCCGCGGTTACGAACGTGACGACGAATACGAGAGTCTGATCTTCGCTTTGTAAGTTACTTAACGGAATTATTTTTTTCGCATCTGTTATTTCGCTCGCTCTTGACTTTTATAAGCTCGTCTGAGTTGAGGCAGTGAAGATTCTTGAAGTGGATATTTGATTGACGCGTGAATTTGCAGGCTCGATTTCTTATTAGGATATTATTTAGATTTCTCTAAATTAATAAATCGCAAGTTTTAAGTAATAGATTTTTTTTAGTTTAGTACATACAATTATAATCATTGGCGTCTCTAATCTTCGTGTCTCTCTCTCTCTCTACAAAAATAATTTATATTTATATTACAGAGCAGAAACGGAATTTTGTAAAAAAAAAATCGATATTGCGTACAATTGGTTTCCACCATAGGCGTTCCTTAAATCCCATCGGAAAGCTCGGAATTATATAGCGTTTCCGTCGAATGCGTACCACGGAACTACCGCGTTCGCTTTTTTTTTTCACATGCAGAACCAAATAGCAGACGTCCCGCTGTACCGTAGGAAAGTGTTGATGCACGGTTATTGTGGGAGAGAAGCGCCTATCAGCGCGGCAGCGATGAAGTCGTCATTAAAGTACCACCAAATTACAGCCGTATTCCTCGCTACGCGTCCGTGAAATCAGCACGTTGTCTCACTTCCGCGCTGTAACGAATCCATCCACTGAACTACGACATATACGAAATGAACAGTCGCGATCGTAGAATTACGTAGAATAAACCTGCTCGGTGGTTTCCTTCCTTCCGGGAAGAGAGTGCCGGCTGCGCTTTAAAGCCGTCAACGCCCTTTCCGCAATTCGAGACTCGAAATTCAAATATCTTCTTTCCGTTTAATCCCCGCCTCGTCTCGATGAAATTCCAACAATTAAGATTGAACTCGAGACATGTGAACAATTTGCAACGCGCAGTCGACCTTTCAATCCGGAGTCTTTCGACTCAAATACGTTTAATGCGATATTAGCAGGATTGAGTAAATTAATATATTATTTTAATTGAATTAAGTCAAAGTTAAGAAAATTAACTAAGTTAAAAGTTAATTTTTTACAGAATTATTACCTAACCCTGGAAACATAATTCACGTATATAATATGTCACATTTTATGTTATGCATATGTATTATTATTTTATATATGTATATGTATATTATATGATGTTAAAAAAATTTGTATTACTTTGTTTTTGTATGTAATAATAAAATAAAAAATATGACAAAATATGCATGTGTTCTAATAAATTTTTTTATTCCAAACAACGTACTCTCTAAATTGCAATCAGTATGTTGTCACTCATTTGCAGCGGTACACTTACAGCTGTGACAATTATTAAGTATTCACTGTCTCTTAAATGGTTTTCACTTCAGAATGAATGTATATAATCACTGAAAGATCGGCGTATTCATTTCGCTGATTGACGAGTTGTAAGTATACCACTGCAAAATCAGTGTGTTTTCACTGATCTCACAGATTTTTCGCCGATCGCAATTTAGAGAGTACATATCAAACGAATACGATTAGAAGATTAATTATCAATAATAATCAGACATAACTTTCGAAGCTTCTATAATCGGCTAATGAATTAAATTTTACATTCTGCCAAAAGCGATTATGCATGCTAATCAAAACCGCGCCGTTGTACGTTCAATCGGAACGTGTCTGTGTTTCGGATCGGAAGCGAACACCTGGCGAACGCGATCCTGTGCACGCCACGTTCTCCACGGTGGATTATGTAAAACAAAAAGTACCGGTCCAACAGGATCGCCCGCAACATTCTATCGTTAGAAAGAAAAAGATAGAGAGAGAGAGAGAGAGAGAGAGAAAGGGAGAGGACGCGTGCACCGCGCCGTTGCATCTGCTCTCGCCTCTCGTGCATCGCGCGGCTCGGACTTTTGCGTGTGTTTTCGACAGGGAGCAATAAGCGCGGAGCGCGAAAAAGGGTTTAACGCGCGATTAGCGGCACGTTAAGGTGGTTCATCGCGGCGAACGTGGAGTCGTTGTTGCGCTCGAAGAGCCGACGCCTCGGGCGAAACTTTCCTATCTCCCCTCGCGGTTCCAATTAAACATCCACGCGTTGTACGTTCGACGTGTTTGTTTGTTCCTTTTTTCGCGCCGGAAATTAGCGCCGGCATCGCGCGCGAAAAAGTTCCCCGTCAGCTCTCTGCTTTCTCGCGTAGAAAATCCGCGAGATGTCCGCGGAATCACGGCGACCGATATGATCTACGGCGAGAGAGAGAGAGACACTTTTACCACGTTCCGAACACGGGCGTGGACACGCGAACGCGCGCGACTTAATCGATTCCGCTCGACAATCACCGGGGTGTCGCGTCGTCTCCTCGCGGAGAAAGCGATCCTCTCTTCCACGTGTGTATCACGCGCGGCGTCGCGCTCCCCGCGCGCTCGCTCGGCCGTCGCTTTAATTGAGATGAGTCACGTTGCAAATGTTTATTAATACAATAATGACCGAGGCGATGATTTCTCTCCGCGCGGCGGCGGCAGCGGACGCATGCATCGCACGTTTCGGTATAATGAGGGAAATATCCCGCGGTACGTGTTAACTCGATCTATCATTAAAATTAAACTTTTTCCCCCTATCAATCTCCCTAAGCCGAGTCACCTTATTTGTCATCCGTCTAAGTCGCCACGATCCAAGCCGTCGGTCGTTTGTTATACCGAGGAAAGATGATCGGATAAAAGAACACGGTCCGTGCCCGGTCAATAGCGCGTATCGCCAAGTTGATCGATACAATGTATCGGATCGTTTAGAAAGTAAAACAGCATCACGCGCGGCCAGAAGACGTTGGGATTAGCAGTCGGGATTAGCAATCGGCGCGGCGGATCGGCGCGATCTTTCACTTCAATTCACGGCGGCGGCCGTCTCTCGTGACTATACGGGCGGAACCGTGGCGGAAACTGTCGGGTTTGCGTTCGCAGTTTTCGTATAGAAATTGCGCAAAATATCGCCGCTGAATTTGCGAACACGCGGATCCACTCCGATGAGAAACGACAGATCGACGAATTCTCACGCGATATACCTCCGGGAATGAAACGGTCGTTTATGCGGCTGCGTTCGTAATTCAAGGCCAACTAGAATTTCCGCGAGTCGAACACACTTTTTGCGAAAGGCGAGTGAGAAAGTCGAAACTTTAGCGAAACGGACGACCGCTTTAATAACGCGAAATTCATAATTACGGACGAAAAAAGTCATTTACACAGAAAAATGTTCGACCCACTGCTAAGAAAAGCGATCACTTAGTTTACTTTTTTCTTTGCAAATTAAAAGAATTTATCATCTTATTATATGCGCAAAAAAAAATTATAAAATATTATAGAATATTATAAGATTGTGAGAAAAGTCAGAATAATAAACTAATCGTGTTTAGGTTTTAATTTGATATTCTTGATTGAAGTCGTAAATAAACTAAATTCGGAATACATTTCGACTAAATTTAATGCTTATAACAGATTTGCAGATATACAAACTTATGAAATAAGTAAAATTTACTTACAATTGATTCAAATAATTTATATTATGTATTTTAATTTGAATTAATTACTTTCAATTAAATGATGAATGTACTTTAAAACTAATTAGATTAAAAGAAGAAAACTAAAAACTGTGAGTAATCGTTTTTCTTGGCACGAGAATGACAGTTTTCTGCGTATAGCAGTATACATTGAAAAATCGTACATCTAGAAGTTCGCGCTGGTGTTTAGAGGCTGTAGGTTTGGAGATTTCTGTCCGAGGAAAAAAAACCGACGTGACGTCGAAAGTCGAAGAAGTCAACCCCGGTTTATTACCACGAGAGTCGAAAACTCATCACGCGTAATAAGGGAAAAAGTGCCGACTCGGATTTCTTCGGCGTCACCGTCTGCGTTAAAGGGAACGGAACAATGGCAAGTACAATTTCCGTGAAAGACAGAGAGCGACAGACAGAGAAAGAGAAAGAGAGAGAGAGAGAGAGAGAAAGCGCGCGCAAATTCACCTTTCGCAGCCTAAGACCTTCTCATAATCGTCTTGAAGGACCACCGTTCGCGGAACAATCACGGCGGTTGCACTCGACTTCGCGACTGTAGGGCGACTACGTCCTCGAGATTTGCCTCGTCGCCTTCCTGGCCTTCGCCTCTTACATTTAATTACCGCCCGAAGAGAGGAGAGGAGAGAGAGAGAGAGAGAGAAAGAGATAGAGAGGGAAACGTTCTATTAGGCATTATTAGCTCTCCTATTCGGCGATTTAATGGAAAGCCGTAGGAAGGACCGTTTTCCCACGTCGGAAATGATTTCGCACCCTGTATAAAGAATGCGCGTGTCTACTGCACGGAAACTAGTTCCCGAGCGCAACCAGTTTGCAGTTTAATTAATGCCGCAAGACCGGTAGCCGCGCGTTTGCCGCGCGCTTCGAACGTACGTACGCTAGATGCACGTCTGCGTATTTCGCCCTGCACCACCGCGCGACGGACTCGTCGTTATCTGTTATCTAACGTCAATTAACTGTAAAACCCGAGTGTGCGAGATTCTTGACAGTGCGCGCAGAAAACTTTCGCTTCTTTCGGACGCGCGATTGGGTGATTCGAGCCTATTACCTTTGTTATCTTGAAATCGCGTGATCTTTCCGTGAGATATTTATGTGTAAACAAATTTACACGAAATGTATATATTTTAACAGAACTGCGGAAGAATTGAAATAGATTGGATGGAAAAGAATTTATTTGAATTTATGGGACATACTGTCGGAAGTAACTATATTTTTATTATTTTCTATTTCAACAATTTTTATCAGCATTATATTTTATAGTGCACAAAAAAAATTACTCTCAAATTAAAACTTATGTATTCGAATTAACACGATCATTGCTTCATGTATTAAGCAATAATATATAATCTTCTTAGAAAATTTTTTAAATATTGAATTTTAAAATATAAAATATAGTCTTATTTCAATACTATAGGTGTTATTTCAAGAGTGTAATATAATTGTTTAATAATTTTATTCTAAGAAAATTTTAATTTTCGATTTGAACATGTAGTATTTTCTATCCAACATTTTTTCCTTTCTATTCAAGAGAATTATTCTTAAATAACAAGAATATTATTTTCTTGATTAAACTATATAAAATTTTAGAATATATCTTTATTCAAGTAAATCTTCAATCCTTTATTAATATAATCTTATTTTAAGATTTCCGTTTTAAAGCTAAAGATATTGTTAAAACAGCAATATTCTTTTTTTCTCTGTGGAATCTTCGAATTCTTATGCCTTCTGTTTTTATATATTCGCTGTTAGATTTAATTAATTCCTCCTATTATTTGCAGAAATTTGGATAATGAATATTTAAAGATGAAGCGGCGCTGCATCAAAATAAAATCCACTTCAAACTAATATTCACGCTAATTAGACGATTTCGTCAACAACTGGATGTTCGTCTACACTTTGTAACGCGTGATAAAGACCAACATATGAACGTCGATAAGTGCTATCTCACGTTAATTAATCGAGCGTAATCAGCTCCACCGCTTGAAAATTGTTCACGCTACCCCAGGAGGAAGATTCCAAAGGTATATAAAATAAATATTAAAACCCGTTTCTCCCTTTCACGACGAATGAATTGAAAGCGAATTGAAATGCAAAAAACTCCGATTTTACAGAAGTGTAAAACCGTCCAATTAAACGTTGCATCTTCTTTACTAAAACTAATCTGTATTACCGCGCGATAAATGTTGTATTTGTCATAACTCGTAAAAATTACGAAATCTAATTAATTAAAAGTTAATTGAATAGGCTGCTACGCGTGTGAATTTGAATACTTTACTTATGAAGTGTCTTCGAGGTCGCAGAAGGTACGTGACGAGGTGCGGATTGCGAGAAACAGCTCGACAATCGCCGATGACGAAATCGTACGCGGAGAACTCTGCGCGAAAGAAACCGTTTTCTCGTTGCGTTACGCGATCGCTTCCGACGACGGTGATCCGCTCTTATTTGCACCAGGTTATACGTTGCGACCGCGCGTCCGCGTCGCGGCGCGGCGTAGGCGGCGCGAAAGGAAGACGAAATTCCAAGGTTGCGATACCGACGCCCGCGTTTATTATCGTCACGAAGACGACATTTCTTGATCTAAATATGTATCTAGATAAACATCCGAAATCTTTGAAATTCCTTTATAATGCGATTAATTCGATTACAATTTTAATCGACTTGATTGCGTCTTTCCGTGTTGATATTTCAAACTTAAGAGAGAGAGAGAGAGAGAGAGAGTTTGATGTAAATTATCCACAAGATTAAACTCAAAATCGTTTGACAATTAATTTTTGCAGATATAATAAAATATATTTCCAATTAACTTTTTGTCTCTCTCATTCTCTCTCTTTTACACAATAAATACACACAAACTATTTTGACTTTAGCACGATATTAACTTGAAAACACTACATTTCGTGTACGATCGATTTGGTGCGCTCAAAAAAGTTGCGGTGCAGATCGACTGCAATTCTGGCCGATGCTGCCGCATTGTTGTAGAGTTTGCCAATATATGCATTGAACTGCCCCTTGTGGCTTTGCAAAAAAAAAAATTAATTTGTTCAGTGGAAAGCCGAAATTGAAAATTCAATTAACACAAAGAAACGATAACAAGTCCAAGATAAAAATTTCCAAGCATTTGCACAACCCATAATATTTTATTCGAAAAATAATAGCCCTCCAAAAATTATTTATATACGTGATTTCGATCTTATTTCAAACTATCAAATAATCACATTTAACTCGCGATAAAAGACGAAAGAATTTTAAAAGCTGGAATACAGTTATGTTTTTGAAATTAAGTATATTAGATTATCTCTAAACTTCTATCGATAATTTTTAAACGAAGCGTTCGCTAACGGTTGTTATCGATGTTCGAGGAATTTGAGGTCGACAATTCCATAAGATATTTTCGTATCTATGCGTCACGTATGTATGTACGTGCGATACCGCGATTCGCGTAACGAATCCGCGTCATGCATGCGCAACGCGCGGCAATGAATGTCAGAGTTTAAAATTTGGAACAATCTCACAATCTCTCTTTTATCACTCGCGAAAATAATCTTCTACTCGCGCTGAATAAACTGTGTTAAAATTTTGATAGGCGCGAATTAATTGCGACCTTCGTTCACACTCGTACTTTTTGGCATGTTTGTCATATCGCCGACATTTGTCAAATATTTAAAGTGCGTATCAAAATCTCTCTCTTTCACACGTTACCCACGTACACACACACACACGTGTAAATATTTTCCCTTACCTCTGTCATCAACCGTTACTTTCGGCCGCCCCGAATCTCCCCGCGGTCCTAATTGCGGAGGCCTCGAGAAATCAGCGCACCGTGAGGGAACCGTGATGAATCGCCGATTAAAAGCGGCGAGCCGGAATCTCGACGTTTTACGAGCCCGGAGACGTGTTACGTCGTCGCCGTGAAACACGCGCGCAACACACTCGCTCCGCGGCGCTCTACTGCGATGAAGAGTCGCTCGCTGTTTCGCGCGGGAGGGAACAGACGGAGGAGGAGCCGAGAAAAGGAGCCGAGCACGGGGACCGATGTTGCGGAGCGCACGGCGAAAAATGTTTAAAGCACGAGCGTAAACATCGGACTGACCGACGAGACGAGACGAGAGGCTGCGCCGCCGTCTCTGCGAGGGACCACGCGCGCGTCACGTCCGCACGACCTCAACAGGCTGCCTTCATAACGAAAAGCGGAGATGAGATGCGGACCGTGGGGATGCAATCCGCAGCTGGTTGGTCGGTCGGTCGGCGGCTGGTCCGGATCAACGGGCAACCTTGCAACCTTCGATTCGGCGACGCCTTTTGCGTATCGCGTCGTTGCATTTTACACGCAATTATAATACGTGTATACACAATACGGCGTGGTTGCGCAACAGTAGAACGGCAGATTCGTTTACGTAAGATGTAGCCGCAATTCAGAATTAAAAGTTCATGATTATTAATGCGAGAACGTGGCACGCGCGCGTGACACAATTAAAATCGAGGGGAAGCCCCGACGGACGGGTCGCGGCGGAATCCTAGCGTTTGTATTATGTAATTTTTACGTACCATTTTCTTGAAATCTATGTCTTAAATTGAATCAGAAAAAAATGTATATTCGTAATTTGTTTTTTATCGCTGAAATATTGGCGAGGCATTTCTTTTCCGTGCATCATGCTTAATAACGCTGCACTGTGAAAAATTTGTGTAAAATTATACCTATTACTTTACACTATTGTGTCAAATTACATCATGCAAACATTTACACCTATTATAGTGGGTCTCAAAATTATCTACTATAATAGTATAATTTTACACAAATTTTTTGCAATGTAGTTACAGTCAAAGAAACGTTTCTATCGACGATAATCTCAGTCAATTGCGGAATTTACGATAAAACAATCTGACGGAGGACAGGCCGTAAATTCGAAACGATGTTCTTGACGATCGCTAAGGCGAGTTATTAGCGAGCAATCTCGAGCGGCGGGATGATAATTTCATGAAGGATCGATTGAATATTTATCGACGGCGTTCCCCGAGCCGCCTCTCCTCGCCCCGGCAATTAATCGCCGTCGTCTCCCCGAAATAGCGGCTTCCTCGTCAATATCGTAACGTGCTGCCCGCTGCCGGTCGTCGACCCCCGGGTTGCAAGCCGTGTAACCGGTGTATTTCGAGCAAATTTCCAGCTAAATCTCGATTCGCCTAGCGCTCCGCGCGCGCGCGGGGATCGCCCGCGTCCATCTCCTTACGGCGTACAGTACGCCGCGGAAAATCGCGACATAGGCTACCGCACTCACCGTGGCTTTTCTCCCATTTGCATTACACGCCGACTACTCCCCGACGGATTTGCATACGCGACAAAAGCGCGATGAATAATAAATATCGCGGGGGAAACGAGTTCCCACACGCCGAACTGGATTTATTTATCTCTCGCGGAAATGATTTACGATAACGCGACCAGATACAGCGGATATCGTTTCGAGTGACTCAAAAACCTGATGACATTAACGAGAAGCGGAAAGGACGCTTGCTCCATTATCTCGAGGAGTTTCGAAATCTGTGTGAGAAACGAAATGTGCCAGAATTGTGAGAAAAAAAATGATAAACAAGGCGTAAACAAAAGACCTAAAGAGAAAGGAAGAGAGAAATAGCTAGAAAAGTGATATTATCTAATAAACACCTTTTCATATAGAAATCCTTCAAAGATACAAGAATCCTGCACGGAGAGAATTTTTTCTTAAAATTTACCCTCAAAATCTGGTAATTGTGGCATAATGTACGACCTCGAGGAATTTTACTATACTTTTTAGTAAAATTTACTATTACTTTTAGTAAATTGTACTAAACAGTATAGTAAAAATTCCTCGAGGTTACACATTATCCCACAAACAACTCCAGCATCCCCTTAAGGGTAAATTTTAAGAGAAACTTCTCTCCGTGTGAAGATCTTCAATCGCGAGCGCTTGAAATCGCTTTTGTTTATGCCGCGAGGCGCCTTTGTGAGCGCACCTTAATCCGCACAAAGGCGTCCGATGGAAAAAGAACCTGCCACGGGACCCACGTCCTCCCTCCAGATCCGAGCCTAATTCATCTCGGCGAGAACCCAGCAGGTCCTGCAATCACCTCGCCGCCTATACCGTCACTAATGCGACAGTTCTGAGAATTTTAGAAACGACGCATCTGTCATCCGCAGCCGTCCACGGCAGCTCCTCGGTCCCGAGACGTTTACCTCGAGGTAAAACCCGGCGGGAAAATTTCTCGGCACATCGGCGAACCTAAGAGCAGAAAATCGCTCGTGATTTCTAAGTGATTTGTAAAGCTGTACACACGTGCGCGCGCGCGCAAACACACACGCGTGTGTGGGGACTTTTATATCGTTTCTTCCTCTCCCTAAACAGCGAAACGAATATTTAACGCGGAGAAAAAAATAAGTCTTTGGAATTTACGTGTATTAAAAGCTGGTATTAAAATTCTCCTGTGCTTTATAAAGGAAGATATTTGTATAACGTTACAAACGTTGTACAACGTGTGTTATTTTAATTTATCATTGTACGTAATTTAAACATATGTATTTATGTATTTTGTAATTTGTAATAAATATTTTAAAATATACTCTTAAATTTCTGCCATATTCTCTATTTATTGTAAGTATTTATTGTATATATGTTTCAATTCAATATTATGGTGAATTATGCTATGTAAAATTTGTTTTAATAACTCAATTTTCCTTTAATAACTTAAATTAAAGTTAACTTTGTTTACACTTAGTCTTTGCGAGATATTGCCTAAGATGCGGAACCTTACGCATTAGCAGACACTTGCCACCTAATTCCAAAAGCATTTTATAAACTCGTACTCGATAGCGCAGCGACGTATCCAGTTGCTGAAACTGGATGAATCGGCACGGGATATGAACGGGATGTGTGATAAAAATGATGAGAGTCTAGAAAGTGAAGGAGCCGTAAAACGGTACCGAGTTTCTTAAGCCTCTCAAGGATAGCAGGCATATATGCGTATCAAGTGGCATAAATGCCGGTTTCGAATCTATTTACGCAACTTTATCGCCGCGCATGTATAGTACTCTACACTGTAGAGTCTACAGCATAAATAAAGAAACGAGTTATTACGTAGCTTCAGCAGGCCGTATTAAGTCGGCAAGAGAGATCTGTATAATCTCTGGTAATAAATAAAATAATAAGCGTACTCTAGCAGTGCAAATTTAGCCAACAAAAATTTCACGAACGCTAATTAGCGCAGCGCATAGACAAATATCTCTATAAATATATGAAATTATACTTATTGATATATGAAGTATAATAAAATTTTAAATATATAAATTTTCATTAAGGATCTTTACTTTTCATTTTTATCCTAGATTTTTATCTTGCAAGAGTGAACTGTATAACACGGAAGTGTTACACACAACGAAAATAATATTCAAGTTCTTAAAAAAAGATTATAACATCTCCTTTTTTTTACACATTCACTCTTACATCTATACATTCTATATCTCTATTCACATTTATATCTCTCTAGAACCATTGGTAAACTTATCTATCAGGTAAGCATGTGTCTATCTCAATTTTTGTTCTAAATAAATACAGACACATATTCACCTAATAGGTAAGTTTATCAAGAAGTTGGAACCGGCCGTTATACTCCAAATACTTATTTTTTTAAACGACGAATTATTACGATCTATCTAGCTGCTTTGGAGAGCAACGAAATTTTGAAACTTTTATCATTTTACTCCTCCTACTTCTTAATTTTTTATTAAATATAATTTTATAAATCTATTTCTCAAAGTGTCTCTTTCTCTCAATAAATGTAAGTATTTGAAAAATGCACTTATTTTTTATTGAAATTATTAATAATATTTTTGATGCGTCGAAGAAAATTATTTTTATGAGTTTGATAATTATAGTTTAATAATTAGTTTATTCTTAAATTTGATATCGATTCTTATCAGTTGAAAAATCTTTTGTGACCCACCAGGTAAGTCGCGATCCTTTGGAAATTCTGTTTTAAACATTTTTATACTTAATTCTTGGTAAGAGGGCAATTTGTTTAATTACAAGACGGAAAGCTGTTATAATGACACTGAAACAGTGTCATACATTAAAGCTATTTCATTTTACATAGATCTCCAAATTTCAATAATATGAGAACGTAATTTTTTTACATATTTTCACATAATCATATCAGATTATTTCTGATTAATAAAAGGTGGAATTCCCAATTGTGCCCGGGGAAATAAACTTCCCGCAAACCTCGATTATTGCGTCAATCTCGGGGAGAGAAAAGAAAAAACAACGCGTCGAGGCGCGAAATTTCACCGACAAAAGCGAAGGTCGGCGATTCCCCGCGCGAGTGAGTTCGCTGCCTCTTCGGCGAGGCGTGTGAAGCTTCCTCCGATACATCGGCGAGATTCTGGCGCGGGTCGATAGTGCACCTGTCCCTCGTCGGCCGAGAGATACCGTTGCGACCGGACCGGCAACGTCGGCCGGTCCCAATACGCGCCTCTCAAATCGGGCTAAATCGAGCGAGATTCCCCTCCTTCCTCTCCCCCGCAAAAAAAACACGTTTTCCTTCTTCGGGAAATTTAACAGGCGATTCCTCCCAGTCTCGCCCCGAAGCGAAAAACCCGCTCGTCGTGACTCACGCGCTCGCGACTGACCGCGCCGAACTTTAGCTGTGATTTTTGTTGCCGCACGTGCGACGGTTGTATTTTTCCAGTGTCGTTTTTAATTTCTCCGCGTGCACGGAAAAACGGGTTACGACCAGCCGTGGGGGAGAAAAAAAGGTATCGAAGGCCAACGCTCGTGAAAAATGCGTGCAAAAACGCCGGGGTGACATTTGATCGCGAGAGTCACTGAAGAAATTGCGACAAAAAATGCGACGTTCGATGGAATTCTCGTTTAAAAGAAAAAAAGAAATCGCTCTTGAAATGCACGCTTTAAATATATCGTTAGATGCGTATATCCTTGGATAGATGCACGATATATTTAGCCTATCTCTGGCTATTTTACGGAGGATCTCGTCGATGTTAGTAGACGAGGCGAGAGAGGAAACAACATGAGCTCCAATCGATGCTCCACATTGTTTCTTAATCCAATGACCTGATACTTCTAAAAAGGATATCTCTAAAAAAAAGAAAAAAAAAGATGGCAAACGATTCCCGTATAATCCGATTTCCCGGATGACAAAGCGATACAAATTTATTCCGTCTCGGATCGAACGATTCGCGCTACGAGAAAGCCATGAGCTAATCATGGCCTTCGATCTCCGCATTCCTTAAAAAATTCTCCAGATTTACGCTCGAATCCCCAAAATGAAAACGGCGATGAAAGGCAGACGAAGCCGGCGTGCAATTAATTATCCGAGCCTCTCGAAAAGCAACTCGATCGACTATACAAAAAAAAGAATTCAGTATAATATAATAATAATAATATGTACAAGTTTGATAGCTACCAAGTTTCGATGAAATAGCTTCAATTAAACATTCAGTTAACGTAATCAAATATTTAACGACCGCTTGATTATTATTAATATAATTATTAAATATTACAGTATTTCATATTACAGTATTTAAATATTTAATAAAAATTATTTTACCAAAGGTCGACTATTATTATAATTGAGCACAAGATTGTCTTACTCAACATTCACCAAATCGATCGAGTTGACTTTCTTTCACTCCTCGCAGAGGGGTTCGCAACAACAATATCTGATCGCTTTCCACGTACCTCGCTCGCGTGCTCGCAAGGGGAAGGCACTTTGGCGGAGAGTTTCCTCGGCGAGAGGTCCTCGGTGCTCGCGGCGTCCCCGTCGGCGTCGTCTGGCGCGGGACTCGGGGTGGTGGTGACGCTCTCCTCGCCGTCGCCGCTACCCTCCTTCACCCTCGTACGCTGCTCGTGCTTGGAGATCAGCTCGCGCTGCTTCTGGAAGAACTCGGGCTCGCTGAAGCACTTCTCGAGGCTGGCGGCGCGCTGGAGGGTCGTCGGCGAGCTCGGGGTCGACCGCGAGAACTCGAGCTCGTCCCGCAGCAGGTTCTCCGCGCTCTTGTTGCATATTCGCGGTGGGTCCTGGTCGCGGAACGCCCTGCGCGTCGTACCCTTCGACGACACCTCGCACGTCATCGCGCGGGACTAACCGGAGAATGGCCCTCGCCCTCGGGTGATGGAAGCCGCGCGGCGCGCGTCCAGCGGCATTTCACGCGTACATTTCACGCGGACGGCGGCCGGCTGAAAGAGTTCCCGATAATTGTTACACGGATCAGCGAAGGGACTCTCGCGCGGTGAAAGGGCGCTTTAAAATAGATTTTTAAAGCGTCGCCATTACACTTACTTGATGCTTGACATTTTGTGTCTGTGGGATATAAAATGCATTTCGCTGAAATTAAATATTCAAATGCGGGAGAAATAAAATTTTATTCCTGGCAAAGGAAAACCAATTAATAAGAAAAAAAAAAGAGATATATATATCTTACATCACGATTTTCTCGTCATCGATAAATATCGGAGAAAAAATGTCACGTCAAGATCCATCGCGCGAGATTGCTCATTGAGGAAGTCTTAAATTTTGTCTCGGAGTTTCGCGAAGTCTCGTCATTGCCACGCGAGTATCATTGACGACGTATCGGCATCAATTTATGTAACATGAGACGCGCGCGGCGTCTTCGGGTTGTCCTCGAGTTCGGAAGACGCAGCCGCTCGCGTTACGGGACGACGACGGCGAGTCTCGAAGAGTCGAACGTACAACAACCCCTCGAGATTCCCGAGAACAAACACCACCCTGTCGGTTCCCTCGATCGCGTGATCCGCGTCTCGCGGCAATGACGAGAACTCTCGCGCTTCGGATCGGAGCCTCACCTGAGCTTCACCCCCCCGAGTGGTTGGTTGCGAACGAGGTCCTTCGCCCCCTTGGCTCGAGGATCCCTGGCGAGGACGCCGCAGCCGCCTCCGCTCCGCTGCTCCGCTTCGCGCGACGTGTACGCGCGCAGACACCACCGGACGCGAGACTACCACTCCGCGCCGAGGGACGACGACCACCCTGCGTGCGTCATGCGGAAGGACATCTGTTGTTCCTCGCCCGCGGCACCCCTCGGCGAGCGAGACGCGCTCGCCTTTCTCTCTCTCTCTCTCCCTCTCGCCCCTCGTCTCTTTCACTCTCTTTCGCGCCTTCTCTCCCTCGCACGTATGTATGTACGCGGGAGATCGTTATTACGCTCGCACCACGCACGCGTGATGTACGGAGGGGGGGAGGGGAGGAGAGATGGCGCGAGGAAAAGCGCCCTGGCGCCGGCGTCGGTGAAACTCACCACTGCCAAGGGTACAACTTTACCATGACGGGCACGACGATGATTCGTTTCTGGTCGAGGATAGCTTTCTCGTATATAATGAATTAATGTGAAATTGTATCCTGGAAATGTGCGATTTTAATTTTTCAGAAGAGCTAAGTTAGATGTTTGACGGTAAAACAAGACGGTACTCGTCACTTCTTTACTCCCTTTTGATTTATTTGCTTGAATTTAAATTGAATAAGCAAAAGATGAAATCACTTTTTGTTTGACTTTAAAAATCATTCTTGCCCCTGAAGGGAAAAAATCAAGAGACGGGAGAACCTCTCCAAAGTTCCAGCCGTTCTTGTCAAGGCTTAATTTTATTCTTATTTTTCAATTCTTATTTTTAATTCACGATTCGCTTTGTTTTTTGCGTGCGTGCAGTTGTCAAATCTATAACATTTAAAATGCAAGAGAGGCGTCTCCATGCACAGACGGCCCTTCGTAAGTTTACATCACTGCTTATTAATATCTCTCTCGCTCTCTCTCTCTCTCTCTCTCTCCCCCCTTTCTCGTTTCCCGCCCTTTATCTATTCTACCTCGCGTCGGTCCCTTTATTATTATCGCCGTCTCTTTCACTCCAATTATCCCCGCTATCTCTCCTCTCTCCCTTCTCGAGTTTCGCTCTTCGCCCTTTCATCCCCTTATCGCTTGAATTCACACTCCCTTCTATTCCCGGTTTCTTCCTTTCCTTTCGCTATGCTCTTTCCCTCGCTCCTCTCTGCAATCCTACCCCATGATTAAAAAAAAAGAAAAAAAAGAAAAAGAAAGAATCGTGAGAGAAAGAGAGGAGCTTGTCATGAATTATACCGGCAGGGGGATGCGTAGGCGAGACGACGACGACGCTTGGCGGCGTCGCGACGCCACCTAAAATGCTCATGCGTCCAATCGATCCGCGACTTTCGCCGAACGAAGAAATTCTTCTTCGGCGTGTCTCGGCATTTTCCAATCGCCAACTCAATCGCCGAAAATTCATCCTGTACTCTCGCCTTCGATCTCGCTTCCTTCGAAACTGCAGGATGAAACGGCTCCTCGAAGCTCATCTCGTGGATGAGTCGCAAGACTTTTTGTTTTCTTTTCCTTCTACATGAAAATAACATTGTTGATTAGTTGTAGGTCACCTTCTATTGATTCGACTAATTTAAATAACCTAAAATTCTATGATGCAAGAAACAAGTAGAAGTTTTGTGATTGTTATAGAATTAAAAAATGCAAATATTCGTAAAAAAGACAATTGCGACTATTGTACATCTTTTGTACATAAATTTTTAAAAATTGTCTATTACTCTACTTTTTAAAATATCTAAATTTTCATCTCTTCAACAATCTATATAATAAAATATGCATTCTGATTTCGAGAGATTAACAATCTAAGTATAACTTTTTCCCCGTTCTTTCCCTTACCTTTTAAAAAAGATAAGCGAAAAGGAACACAGTACTTCGTATCACTAACGACATTTTTAACATTACCAAAAACATACCTTGTTTCACATCTTTACAACAATCTCTCAAGAATTAATATAATAATGTAAATATAAATTTTATTTTGTTTATGAACTTGTAGATTTTGGCTGTTTATTCTCTATGCTTTAATTTTGTTTATTGATTGTTACGTTGTTCCTTGGAGGGATCTCTGACGACTCTGACCTCTCTGACGAACTACTCTGACACTCTGACGGATCCCTCAGCGCCATCTCTTGATACAATTCTTAAACTATATCGTTCTCAAGATCGCTGAAGTATCGGCACTTCTGCAAGGCGAACCTGTCGTGATAAAACCGGTTAGGCCTTTCAGTTTCACTGCCGCGCGAGTTCTTTTCACTTTTTGACCCTCTCCCGTTCGTTGCCGGGACCCGAGGTGTATTTTGAAAAGTATGATGCAAGCCAGCCTTTGGAACCTGGTGACCACGTCGATCAGGGTGAGTCACGGATAAACGGATCGTACGATTTATGCGAGATCATGCGGACGAGATTTCACTCTGATATCTCTTTCGTAACATCTCGTGGCCCAAACCGTTAGTGTGTGGTTTTGGTCTCTTTAATTTTTCATTAGCGAGAATTCTTGACTTGAGCAGATCACCAGAATTGTCTCTTAGATTCTTAAGATTCCTGCCAAGAAACCCTTGGAGTTTTTTCGTGATATGCAAGAGCAGATTCACGGATTGGTTATGTCATTGCTTTCTCTGTGTTGGTGTATCACCAACTCTGTCTTCTCAGCTGTTCCACGTTACACTCTTTGCACTTGAAATGAAATATTGAAGAGAAAAGGGGAAAAAATTGAGTGACAGTAAAGAAAATAGATGAATAATAGCAGATAACACAGTGATAAAAGTTTAAAGAATAAACTATTTATATATCGTTAACATATATAAAAAATTAATATCTTAATATTTATCTCTGTTTTCTATATATCAACCTATATTTTTGTCAATGGTTTTCTTTATCTCTATATACTCTCATCTCAGCGAATGCTAATAAATATTTCTGTTTCTTATCAGCCAACATGCATAAAACGCGTTCTACCAGGTATAACGGTCACCCAGCAACGCAGATATGCCAGTACATTAGACGCAGATGTAGTCGTGATTGGGGCTGGCCCTGGTGGATATGTAGCGGCGATTAAGGCTGCACAACTGGGCATGAAGACTGTATGTGTGGAGAAGGATCCAACCCTAGGTGGCACATGTCTTAACGTTGGCTGCATTCCATCAAAGTCACTTCTAAACAATTCACATTATTATCACATGGCGCACAGTGGGGATTTAGCGAACCGTGGGGTTGTCGGTGAGTAACTGAGCTAGAAACATTTATCAGAGGTCAGCATGGTTATACATATTATTATACGAGACTCCCAAATGACTCTTTACAGTGTCAAATGTTCAACTGGATCTTAACAAGCTCATGGAACAAAAGACGAACGTGGTTAAGGCTCTCACCAGTGGTATAGCAGGCTTGTTTAAGAAGAACAAGGTCGAGTGGGTAAAGGGTCATGGAAAGATTACAGGCAAAAACCAAGTCACTGCCTTGAAGTCTGATGGTTCGGTAGAATCGACTATCAATGCGAAGAACATTCTGATAGCGACCGGTAGTGAGGTCACACCCTTCCCTGGTATTGAGATTGACGAGAAGCAGATTGTGTCCTCGACAGGTGCGCTATCGCTCAGCAAAGTTCCCAATAGGCTCATCGTCATTGGTGCTGGAGTCATTGGATTAGAATTGGGTTCGGTTTGGCAGAGGTAAATCGCTAAACTCGCCTTGAAAGTGTCCTTTAAAAGAATATTTCGCTAAAACGATTACCCTCATACAGACTGGGCTCCGATGTAACGGCCGTGGAATTCATGCCGACGATCGGTGGCATGGGTATCGACGGAGAGGTCAGTAAAACTCTGCAGAAGATACTCGCGAAGCAAGGTCTGAAGTTTAAACTAGGAACGAAAGTCATGGCTGCTACCAAGCACGGCGGTGAGATCACGGTCTCTGTTGAGGACGCGAAGGACCCGAGCAAAAAGGAGAACTTGATCTGCGATGTATTATTGGTGTGCGTCGGCAGAAGACCATACACGCACAACTTGGGTCTAGAGGATTTGGGTATCGAGAGGGACGAGAAGGGAAGAATACCCGTGAATAACCGATTTCAAACAGTAGTGCCTAGGTAACTATAAACTGTGATTTGAAAATTCAATGACATTTGGTTTTAATTTCCTGTGAACGAAAATTAATCTTGGTAATTTTTAATTAATTATTTTACCAAGTAATGATTTCTATAATTCGCAGTATTTATGCTATTGGTGACTGCATTCACGGACCAATGTTGGCTCACAAAGCTGAAGATGAGGGCATAATCACAGTGGAAGGTATTGCCGGAGGTAACTGTCATTAGCATTTTAAACACAATAAATCATTTCGCACATTATTAGCGCTAAGTACGAAATTATATTTCCTTTTTTATTGAATCCGATTAAATGTGGATTATCTCTCGATGCAGGCGCGGTTCACATCGACTACAACTGTGTGCCGAGCGTGATATATACGCATCCAGAAGTCGGTTGGGTCGGCAAAACGGAAGAGGATTTGAAAAAGGAAGGTATCGACTACAAGATTGGCAAGTTCCCGTTCATGGCAAACTCCCGGGCGAAAACGAATCTCGAGACGGACGGTTTCTCCAAGGTACTTGCCGACAGTAACACCGACAAGATCTTGGGCGTGCATATGATCGGACCGGCCGCGGGAGAGCTCATCAACGAGGCAGTCCTCGCGATGGAGTACGGAGCCAGTGCGGAAGACGTTGCTCGCGTATGCCACGCACATCCAGTAAGTATTTAATTCTGTATCAAGCAATATCTTTCCACGATTAACTCTCTTGATGGAGAAACGACTTAAATAATTAAAGATCTTTTTCTTTATTCGTTCTTTCTTTTTACACAAAACTTTTGAATGTGTAATGTGGTCCTATACATACAAAGATTTTGTACAAAACGAAACAAATTAAAAGTAATCTCTAATTATTAAAATTATATTGTTTATTATACACGACTCAATATAATCTTGGTTGATGTCAAGGTTGAAATCGACTTTGAATTAAAATTTGGGTAGAAAAATGAAAGATTTTTAATTAGATTTGAATTCTTTTTATGATACACATTTCCTTCTCTTTCTTTCAGACATGCGCCGAGGCGCTCAGAGAAGCTCATCTGGCAGCCTACTTCGGCAAACCCATCAACTTTTAAATTTCTATGAAGAATAAGCGAATCAATTACACACTTGTTAGTTCACACCCTGATTGCGTTTAGCATTAAACGTGCTTGTCTCTTTCGAACTTAATCTACTGAGATAACATGTTTCGTGGACAAATACGTTTAAAATCCCTCGCGCTAAACGCACATAATTTATGCGGCCCTTTTAACTTCACATCGTAGCCTGGATCTAGTCTACGTGTCAACGTCTTACATCGCGCTAATCGTAGCGTATCGTATAAAGGAATTACGATTGTAAATAAAAGCTGGAAACCAATTTATGTGGAAGTGTAAGTTTATCTCCGCCCAGTGATTATTGTATTTTACGAATAAAAGATTATTAATATTATAATCTCGAAATTTTTCGAATCGTTTATTTCAAAAAGAGATAAAGAGATACATACGTAAATATAGATAAGAGAAAGCGAGAGGGTGAAATCCCACGCGATAGAAAATATTTCTAAGCCAATCATTTTACCAAAACTATTCTCGCTTATCTTGAAAGAAAAGATAAATTTTTTTAAATTTTATCAAGTTATCTAAATAAATTTAAATTAAAACTGACATTGAAATCAATTTTTTATAGATTTTTAGTTGCTATAGATAGTATGGATTTATAAGAAATATAAGATCAGAGAGGAACCTGAGAGCGGTCATCGCGTCGTTTTAAAGTGTTTTCATCCATCAGTGCCTCTATACATATACATATACATATACATGATATAAATTCAATTATTGATTGATTTTATACACAATAATTGATTTGATAAAAATTCACTCACCGATTGCTGTCGCTGCTCCTGCTGCTGATGCTACTGCTACATTTCTTTTCCAGAATACCGAATCGCTCCATGGATGCCGCTTTCTGCTGACATCATCCTGCTATTCCCGAACCGCACATTAATAACGATCGCCCGATACTTTATTCGGCAATCCCGATATTACGGATATCGCACACGAGTAAAACGTAATCCGCGCGCGAGAATTTCACTACTTGGCGCGACCGTTACATTTGGAAAAATACGTTAAAAGTACGGCACGTCAAAACACACTGAACAGAAGTAAATCAATTAGCTCCCAGAGTTTTGTATCTCTGTATGATTGCGCGACGACTAGTAAAAGTTTTATTATTGGCACGATCGCCATTCTACCGAACGGAGCAAACACTTTGCTTGAACGTGCACGCGAACACTTCACTCGAAATCGAAGGCAAACGCACGATGCCGCGCTTTACACATGAATACGACCTCTGTTATAGGATTTCACATGCCTCGCGGGTTGTCTATTAGCACGACGACACTCGCAACACAATACCGTACCTGCGCACAATGAATTCTGGACACGCGAGACACGCACGGAGTCGACAGAGCGTCCGACGGTCCGACCGGCGCTGGAGCGCGAAGAAACATGGCGGCAGCAACGTACGGGGCGTACGTGACCGCTGGCAGGCAGACTCGGCGGCACTCGGCGCTAGTCGGCGCCACTCGCCGCGCCTGCGCCGCTGCCGCCATGTTGCTCCGTTGCTCCGCGCTCCCCAGTCACGTACGCCGCTCCAGCGCCACCGGTCAGACGCATCAGACGCTCTGTCGACTCCGTGCGTATTTCGCGTTCAGAATTGAATTGTGCGGTATTGTGCAGGTACGGTGTTGTGGTGAGAGTGCCGTCGTGCTGCTAGCAAACGATACGCGAGCCGTGAGATCGAAAGCGCGGCGTCGTGCGTTTGCCTTCGATCTCGAGTAAGTGTTCGCGTGTGTGTTCGAGCCAAGTGTTTGCTCGAAGAGGATACGTTCTGTAAAATATCGCGAGTGCTAATTGTGAAGTGCTACTAATCGTCGTGCGAGCATACGAAATTTTCGAAACAAATTTATCTCCGTTCGTTGTGTCTCGGCGCGTAGTTTTCATTCGAACGGTTTTCCTCGGCCTGCGTTTCCGCGAAGTTACGTGATATCACGCCACTTTCGTGCCATGTTGATTTCACCGCCAATCAAACGAGCCGTTCTTTTCACGTATTTTTTCAAATGTAACGGTCGCGTCAAGTGAAATTCTCGCGCGCGGTTTACGTTTTACTCGTGTGTGATATATTATCCGTAATATCGGAAGTGCCGAATAAAGTATCGGACGATCGTTATTAATGTGGTTCGAGAATAGCAGGATGATGTCAACAGAAAACGGCATCCATAGAGCGATGGTATTCCGGAAAAGGAATGTAGCAGTAGCAGCAGCATCAGCAGCAGGAGCAGCGACAGCAATCGGTGAGTGAATTTTTATCAAATCAATTAATTGAATTTATATCATGTATATGTGGTATTGCACATTTATTATAGAACACGATTATGCACATTTGCATAAAACAGATTTAAAATGTGAATGCATATAATTGTAAAATTTACGGGTAGCATGAAACAGAATCAAATAAACGTGGACTTAGCATAGAAGAGACCCAAAAAGTCATGCACATTACCTACGGAATTCATAGATATTTGACTACATGGTTCAATGTACATATTTTGTGCACATAGAGGTGCTGATGAATGAAAACACCTAAAACGACGCGATGACCGCTCTCACGTTCCTCTCTGATAAGATTCTAATTTGGTCAATCGGAATATAATTTTTATGTGTTCGCTTGGTCACGTGATTCGATCTCTACCGACGTCCCTTTGTGTTCGCGCGAGTTGTGTGTACGGAAAAGACCGTGTTTGAGCTATCCGTTTGGCGTTTCGTTTCATTTTAGAATGAATAATTATAAATTTCCTTGGCTGTTAGCTACAACGAATTAGTCGCCAGTGAACAGAAGCGACGGTCGGACACGGGATTTCGTCACCCATTGAAGGAACCGCGTAAGGTTTGAAACGTTTGTAAGGTTGAAAAAACGAGGTTAAGTCCTCCTCATTCTTCGGCTGCCCTAACCTTATCGATTCGACGCTACGGCGGTGACGGCAGGCTCACCGGACCGCGACAGAATTTTTCCGGGAGGAACATGAGGTCCGTATTCTCCGCGTTTTCCTCGACGAGCACAGACGCGTCCGCTGCTGCGGCGTGACGCCGCGAATCTCTGGTCGCGCGCGGCTAACCTCATCTCACCGACATGAGCTACAACAAGAAGGTGGCGTACTTCTACAATCCGGAGGTGGGTAACTTCCACTATGGACCAGGCCATCCGATGAAGCCGCACCGGCTGTCCGTGATCCACAGCCTCGTGCTCAACTACGGCCTCCACCGGAAGATGCAGATCTACCGGCCGTACCGCGCCAGCACTCACGACATGTGCCGCTTCCACTCGGAGGACTACGTTGATTTCTTACAGCGCGTCACGCCGCAGAATCTGCAGGGCTACACCAAGTACCTCAGCCACTTCAATGTGGGAGATGATTGTCCCGTGTTCGACGGCCTCTTCGACTTCTGCTCGATGTACACCGGCGCCTCGCTGGACGGCGCGACCAAGTTGAACAACAACTGCTGCGACATCGCCGTGAACTGGAGCGGTGGCCTCCACCACGCCAAAAAGTTCGAGGCGTCCGGCTTCTGTTACATTAACGACATTGTGATCGCCATACTGGAATTGCTTAAGTACCGCGCCCGGGTGTTGTACATAGACATAGACGTGCATCACGGGGACGGCGTGCAGGAGGCCTTCTACCTGACCGATCGCGTCATGACCGTGTCGTTCCACAAGTACGGCAACTACTTCTTCCCTGGCACCGGCGACATGTACGAGATCGGCGCCGAGAGCGGCCGTTACTACTCCGTGAACGTGCCGCTGAAGGAGGGGATCGATGATACGTCGTACATCCAGGTCTTCAAGCCCGTCATCTCCCATGTGATGGAGTTCTTCCAGCCCACGGCGATAGTTCTTCAGTGCGGCGCCGATTCCCTCGCGAACGATCGACTCGGCTGTTTCAGCCTCAGCACCAAGGGGCACGGCGAGTGCGTAAAGTTCGTGAGGGACCTGAACGTGCCGTTACTGACTGTTGGCGGCGGCGGCTACACCCTGCGGAATGTCGCCAGGTGTTGGACCTACGAGACGTCCCTGCTGGTGGACGAGCAGATCAGCAACGAGCTCCCGTACACTGAGTACCTGGAGTACTTCGCGCCTGACTTTACCTTGCATCCCGAGGTCGTCACTAGACAGGACAACGCCAACAGTAAGCAGTATCTGGAGGCGATCACACGGCACGTTTGCGACAATCTTAAGATGATTCAGCACTCGCCGAGCGTGCAGATGCACGACGTCCCGTGCGACGCGTTGCCGCCTGAGGAGGAAAGGCAGCCCGAGCCGGATCCGGACTCGCGACAGAATCCACAGGATACGGACAAGATCGTCGAACCGGCGAACGAATACTACGCCGGCGACAAGGATCAAGACAAGATTGACGTGAACGATTCGTGATAGAGACAGTATTACGGTTTACGAGGTCACGTGAAAATAACGTAAGAATCGCATTTCGATTCTTTGTATAATTCAGTAGAACCAGCGGAATTCAAGCGCAAATTGTATACATTTGGAATTCATCTATGTCGATTGACTGCAAACTGCCGTAAAACGTGCCGAGATTATTTTCTATGACTGATTCTAAGACAATGTAAAAGATATTGTGCAATTATTAAAAATTTTAACTTTTAACGAAACTAATAATATATAGGAACAAAATGACATGCGTTATTCGAACACTTTTTATGTACGAAAAAGATGTAAATATAAAAGCTGTACAGACTGAATTGTTTATACCGACTGCAAAACAAGCTTATTTTATTCAAATAAATCTTGCAGATTTTGAACAAGCGTGTGAAATATACACTTATATTTTAAACTGAATTTGTCTAACGTTGCTAGTGGAAAGGAATTTCTTCGTTGAAAAAACGGTATGCAATACTCAAAATATCCGTATCTTAAATATTCATTAGGCAAGTTTATTGTTTTACATCAGACAGCAATATCCGTATTGTCTACAATGGTACAACAACGACGATGAGGACGATATTAATAGCGATAATAGTGTAATAATAGTAATAGCAATAACGATAACGTCTGTATCTCTGTCTCAGGGCTATCTTGCTATATCACAGAGAACTTAATCCTCGCACGATATAATGGTTCTTTTTAGAGCTCTTCTTTTTGTTTCCTTAACAAGAGAGTAGAAACGCAAAACGATTCTCTCGGGGACATAGGGGCAAAGGGAGCGGACGGACCTCTCCGCTTGGTAAGAGCACTAAATGCGCGACTAATTGCAATAAATTAGATCTCTTAAATTAAGGCGCTTTGTTCTGTACATTCGTATTTTCTTTTTTGTAAATTCTACAAAAAGTCTTTCGAAAAATAATACACGTACAAAAATATTCGGTACGAGAGGAACGCAAATACTCGACTTCCGATTTACTCTTTGCAAAAACGCGGTGCAAAAGACTACGAGGCAGAGGCAATGCGTGTGTACTCTTCGTGCGTGAACGCGTAATGCTAGGCCTTTGAGGAACACCGCGCGCGGTCATGCGCGGTTAAACTCGTTTTTTGCAGAAGGCTACTCACGAAGCTTTTTTTTTACTTGGCTCCTCTTTCTCACTCGACGAAAGATTCTTCCCGAATTCGTTTGTGTCTTACAAAGCACATACGCCACGTGTATGTGTACATATATATGCAAATGTATGTATATATAAAGTTTTCAGTCTCATAGTAACGGCAATTCCATTTGGTGTTTGGTTTTCCATCGAACTCTTTGCATATACTCCTTGCGACATTTTCTCCAATCGGAAACTATATACAACGCGTACGGAAAAAAGCATATAATTAGTAGGCAGTGCTGATCCAGCTGATCTCGATAAACGTTCAGAATCTTTCTTGCTTCATAGCTTTCTTCATTTTATCGTAAAATTTGGTTGACTAGATGCTGTTGTTCTTTTTCGCTCGTCTCGCAGTGCCGAGCGCATTCAACGGTAGCACGTGTCACCTGACAAGCGATGTAATGGAACGGTAATCAGTTACGTTTCGAAGTGCTTGTAAATGCTAATCACGTACGTCATGACTTGTTGCCAATCAGGTCGCTCAAGTTGACACATTTCACTGATGTTCTATGGAAAGAATAATGTACGTTTTACTTTATAAAAAAAGTCGTAACCATTAGATGTACAATTGCATAACTCGATTAAAATATTCTTATATTTTATATAAGAAGTCTTATATTTTAATTTTAATTATATTAATTATTATACTACGTGTGCATGTATATCTTTGAAATCTTTACAATTCAAGATTATTTACCAATTAACTTACCAAAGTAGTTGGTATGCCGACGCTTTCGGCAGCAGAGAAGGCGATCGAGAAATTCCTCCGCTTTTCGACCGGCGTCAATGTGTCGTACGGTACCTTACGCGGCAGATAAGAGTGCATAATCGCGCAAAACGCTAGACCGTCATTCCAGGAACTGCTGAAGTTAGTGATGTCAATATTCCGGTAGCCTATCGTTTTATTCTGACACCACTTGAGCAAGGCATTACGTTTAGACCCGCCGTTCTTGACTAAGCCGAAGAGGGGATCCTTACGATCCGACAGATCGGTGACGCTACTTCGACGTACGAAATCGATCGCCTTGGCATTCAAAGCGGCCGAATCCAACAGCTCACCCGGACTCAAAACCACAGGAGTTGATTTTGTTTCTGCGCGCCAACATTCAAAATACACAATTAAGTACGAAAAACATCCAAATGCATGAGTTTTCATATAATTATTTTATACTGTACAAACGTTTTAGGTTTGCGAAATTTTGATTGATAATTACCTGATACCGGTTTCTTTGTGATCGTAGATTGTGTTTTATTATTATTTGTCGAATTCGCCGTACAAATTAAATTGTTGATTTGCTGGTCCCGGAGGGGAGTTTTCAAAGACATTATGTCTGTCGTCCCAATCGAATTTAAAGATGACGTAGAACTACTACGGCTTCCAGGTCCTAAAATACAAATCGGTATTTTTTTTATTTCAGAAATATATTAATTTGATAAAATGAAATTTTTATCTATTATTTTACACAATTTCAAGCGAATAGCATCGCGAATAATGTATATTAGCAACCGTTAATGTATCTGAATTAAGCTACTGGCCTTCACTTACCGGCCTTAGCTTGTTTCGTAGCATTTTCGATGCTCTCGATCAGACACTTTACAGAAAGCCTCGAGTCCTGACGCGAAATATTCGCCTTTCTACGAGCAGCTATCTCCTGCTGCACGCTCGTTAGCACCGATTGTTGAGTCTCCGTCGGCGTGCTGGCCGGTCTCGTGGGCGGTTGTTGTATCACTTTTTGATTAGCTGAAAGATTTCTAAGCATTCATACTTAGAATGCGAATCGCCGCGTATAGATAAATAATAATTCGAACAAATAATACAAGCAATAAGCCATAAGTGTTCGTACATAAAATAAAGCATAGATAATCCACAATTAATATACTTGAACGATTTCGAAAGTCTTCTCCGTGAAAAATGGCACAACCTATGTGAATTAATTCAGTAAAGACATGATTTCATGAGAGAAACATAAATAAGCGAGTATATTATAGCGTAGTGAAGGTATTGAGAAGTCGAGACACACAAAGAAAGCCAGGTGATAGTCAACCAGGAAACAACACGAGCGGCACAATGTAGATGCTAACGATACGGAAAATACGTGAGTCTCGTATCCTTCGTAGTAGCTTATTAGATCAGGAGAGCCGGGACGGACAACAGCCCAAATTTTTGCGATACAAGCGGTTCCCACATTAAGAGAGCGACTTACGACCGCAAGATTCACTTCTTTGTATGCGCCGTCCTGGCAGCGTCCGCAATTCCACGTCCTCTACAATCGTCTCAAACTTTTCTCTTAAGGACGATGTCCGTCCCATCGGCGGGGGTAGATCCGATTCCAAGTCTGTATTACTCTGCGACACCTTAGCTTCTTCGTTCGTCACACGAGACTTACTTTCAGAAGAAGTCGTGAGTTTATCGATCTGAGACTCGTTCGCCTGTATACTATCTTGAAGAAATCTTATACGATTCAATCGATTCGTCTCGTTCGGATTCGAGCACTTTGATCCTTGTTCGTTACGTACCGAAGATTCAATTTGCTTTACCTGGTTAACGGAAGATTCTGAGATCGGCTTCGAGATTTCCGCTTCTTTCTCCTGATCTGAATACTCGATTAATTGAAATAAATGATCACTTGACACCGTTTTTGGCGTGTCTAATGAAATAACTGGAATCGATGGAAAATATTTGGATTTATATGCGATTTCCGAAGGCGTTAATAGCGGATATGATTTTTGCCTCATTAGAGGCACTCTGAGTATATCATGATAACTTTTTATTTCCTCACATGTAGCATTCCTCGTAGGTTCTAGCGACTTTATTTCGATATTTTCATCGGGCAAATTGGGTATTTTCAATTCTTCAAGCGTATCAAAAATTATTTTATTCTCTGATGTAGAATCGGAGCATAAAGATTTCGTCGTAATTTTGTCGTCATCGATGATCACGTGTTTTGCTGTCCATAACTGATTGCCCGATATTTCTTGTTCTCTTATTTCGTTTTTTAAACAAGACGCTTTCATTTCTTGATCTTCGTGTTTCATTTCTTGAAATTTTTCTTTATTATCATGCGTACTATGACGACAATCGTTAGGTTTATGTTTAGGTAATGATTCAGAATGATTTCTTGTTTGTGATTCTGCAATCGTTTTTGATTTCAAAGTCTTATTCAAGATGTCAATTATTTCGCAGTTCGATTTTGATTCACGTTTCAAAAACAGCTTCTCTTTCTGCTCAGTCTTATCGCTTTCCTTTGATGTTAGGCATACGGACGAATCTGAAAGTGATTTTGCACTCCTGAGGTCTGAATCGCGTGGTCTCGTTGAATCGTTGAGTGCTGTTGAAGCTTCTGCTGTATTTAAAAGCAATGGACTCGCTTCAACGTTGGCTAAGGTGGACGTATTAACTTGCGGACTGCTGTAACTCCTCTGCAATAGCTTTCCCATTTCCGGATCGACCTCGAACTTGAGATCATTCATCGCACTTTCTACGCCGGAAAATATATAATCTTTTGGCACGAAAAAACGACTATTTGAAATATTAATGCCGTATGAATCTCCGTTGGTATTTTGAATACTACGAATACTTTTAAGTAAGGAACTCTTGGCCATTGCATCCTTGTCAGACTTTTCTGTAACGGAAATATACAGTTTCGGATAATCTTCCCCGATTGTCGGAGGTTTATCAGATGGATTGTAAGAAATCTTGTCCGAGTCAGAGTCGTTCAAGTAAAACTTTGACGATTCGTTCTTCGAGACTCTCGATTGGCTCGAATTCTCATTCGCTGAACACTCAACCGCTCCATCTATGACGCATTCGGTATGCTGGTTGTCGATGGGATTGGCAGGAGAGAATTCAATCTCCTCGCCGGAAATCAATTTATCCTCTAATTTAATAGTTTTCTTGAGTGTCGGTGTATCCGCTGCGGTTGTCTGATTATCATTCGGTAAACCGAGTTCGTTTTGATTCGCAGTATCGACATCCTTAAGCCTCGCTTTATGCGAGTCCCAGCCGCTCATCGTTGCTTTAAACAAGGTATTTCGTAACGCGTGCTTTCTCGCGTCGTAACGCTTCTTTAAAATCATTCGACCACGCTTTAGTAAAACCCATTCTCTCTTCTCCATTTTCTCTTCATTCCCATTAGTGACATCAAGTGCCTTGCAACTTACTACAGTGCTATCTAATATCCAGTTCAATTAAGGAAGAAAGGAACAATTACAAAATTAATAAAATTTTCATTAACAAAAGTTAAAAAGAAATATTTTCGGCAAACTGATTTCGTTTCATTAAGGAAATCCTTTTTTCCGACATTTACTAAAATCTTCTCGTGTTTTCTATTTCAGACAGAATATTATGTGATAATATACCACATTTATATACTTGTATATTTTTATTTATCATAATAAACCCTCACGATCTTAGACGTTCATCATGTATCACAATATTACCACATAACAGTCTGTTTTAAAAGAAGTCGACCGTTTTCGTTTGTTTACCTTTGTTAAGTTTATCGAGTTGTGCCTCCAGCGCTCTCAGCTTATCTCTCTGCGCCTTGTTTTCCATGACGACGCGTTCCAACTCACTCTGAGCTTCGGTCTTGAAATCGTTGGCGACTCGCACGGTCATCAGCAAATCCGTTTGGAATTGTTCCCACTCCGTACTCTCCTCCTGTCTTAGTTTACGCTCGTCGGCCAATGCGCGCTCCAGCTCGTACTGGCGCGTTTGCGCCTCGCGTTCTCGTCGTTGCGCCTCGCTCACCGCGGCCTTCAAATCCCGTTTGTCCTCCAAGTGCCGTTGACACTGCGCCTGCAGTTCCACCATGGAATCCCGGACGAGTTGCAATTCCGTGCTCACAGCTAATCGCTCGTTTTTCAACTGATTCAATCTATACTCCAAGTCGTCTATAGCGGACTTTGCATTATTTCGTGCCACCTGAAATTTTATTTACATTAGAAGTTATCTTCTTTATTGGTTACTTACACAAACAAAAGTTTCTTTGTACAGATTTTTAACGAAAATTAGTTGCTTTTTTATTTTCTCAAAGAGCTCGAAAAATTTAAAGTTTGTGTTCACTCTACACATACAAAACAAGCGTACTTTATATTCTTCCTGAAGCTGCGAGTATTGATCCCGTAATCGATCGTGATCGCAATGTGAGCGCGCCAACTGCTCCTGCAACGCCGCCGCCTGCGTCTCAAGCGTATCCTTCTCCCTTCTGGCTGCGTCGAGTAGTTCGTCCGCCTCACTTTTGTTCTCCAGCTGCCGCGATTGCTCCAGTTCCTCGATCTTCGCCCGCGCGTTCTCTAACAGAGTCGCCAACCTACTGATCTCTATACTGCGATTCGCGCCTTCCTGCCTAGCCTCTGTCAATTCTATGTCCAGCTGCTTCCGTTCGACGTTTGCCGCATCCACCGACGCCTCTAGCAATTCGACGCATTTTGTTAAACGCTCAACCTCCGCCGCACTAGCGTCAGCCGTTGCCTTCAGATTCTTTAGTTCATTGGTCAACTCCTCCTGCTTTTGAAGTAAAGTCTCTCGTTCCTCTTGTGCACTCTGTAACCATATGAATAATCAGTAATCAGTCGCCACTTTCGCGTTTATATGTATATATTTAGTGCACCCACTTTTAGGAGGTCTACAAGTTTCTGTTCCCTTTCCGTATTGTAACCCTTAGATGCCTCCTGCGGTTGTTCCTCTCTCAATAGTAGCCCCTGTAAAGTGTCGACTTTGGAACGAGAGTCTTCTAGTTTTTCCGTCTGACGGCACAGCGATTCCAAGAGAACTCCCTTTTCCTCCGTTAGCCTTTCATTGTCCGCTTGCAACTCTGTCAGTTGTGCCTGCATGAGTAGCATTAATTCGTTAAATTCGTTTGTATTTGCTCATTTCAAATGTGATATCCCCCTTAATGAATAAAATTACATACCTGCAAGTCGCTCAATTCCTGAATAGTCGCCTGTAATTCCTCGTTCGTGGAGTAATGTGTTTCCTCCATTTGCAAGATCCTGTCCTGCAGGCACGCAACCGAGACCTCGGACATTGAGCTGGATGAATGCTTGTCCCAGTCTGGCGTGGTGCACTGAGCTCCTTCCTGAGGCGTGCTGGTATTGTGCGCAAAACCATCGTCCTGGGGAATGGCGATGGATGCTGGCGCAGAGTTGTGGAGCCTTGAGGCATCTAGCAGCAGCTGCTGCTTCTCCGAATCCGACAGCGGCGAATGAGCCACGTCCCTGAGACGAGCGCGAAGAGCCTCGTTCTCCTCGGTAAGACGCTCTAGCTCCAGACTATGCTGCTCCTGTTCATCAAAGCGACAAATGTGTTAAGATTATTAATCAACAGTTTTCACTTGAAATGGATGGAATAGAGCAATTTTAGGACATAGGGGCATTTCAAATAAAATCAGACTTTAACGTATCTACACCAAAACAACATCAAATACCGATTTGGAACCGACGCATCTAACAGTTAAGATCTATATTACGGTCTTTTTTTTTTGTCAGGACTCGAGTGTCTTCACACGATCATAACATTCGCGACCTTGTGTTTGAGGAAAAAAAAAGCAGGGCTGTGCAACGACGCCGAAAAAACGTGACGTCTCGTAAACATCGCGCCGACGAGGGGAGGAGGGAGGAGAGAATCCGGAGCCGCCAATCCGGATTCGAGGTTAGAGTCAAACGTACGGCGTACGGTGACGCGCGGTGGCGCCGGTAGGTCGGAACTCGCGGACATTCGCACGGCGACCGCGAGACGGGGACGGTTCGCGGGTCCGCCACACGCGCGGGACGGGCTTGATACGTGGGGTTTACCGTGGGCGACGAGAAGCAACGCTTTTTCATATCGGATCCGCTCGGCCTCCCCGGCTCTTTTCTTCGTCCGCGTAAACATCCCCGCGCGCTCCACGCCCTCTGGCTCCGCTTTCGAGCACGCAAAAACGACTCCTCGCGCCCTTTCTCTCTCCCTCTCCCTCCCTCTCTCCCTTTCTCTCTCCCTCGCTCTCCGCGTCACTCTTTTTCTCTCTGTCTCGCTAATGTTCTAACGGTTATGTCGGTTACACGAACTCCGGGACTGAAACCGGTATAATTTCCGCCGAGTTCAGATTCCGAACGCTGGCCGGCCGCCGCAGCCAAAAATGATCCCTGCGTCCAACGACGACGGGAAACGCGAAATTTATGTCAAACTTTTCGTTTCTCGCCGTAGCGTCGAAAGAAGAAAAAAAAACATTCGAACGCGTGATTCGAGATTGCGTAACAGAAAGGGTTCCACGATCGTCCTGGCAACGACCGTTGGGGAGGGGGAACGACGCGGAGGGTGCATTCCGCATCCCGTGGAAACAGTTTTGTATAACAGAGCCAGCGAGAATATTTTTATATATTCAGAATGAAACGAGCGCGAAAGAGCGACGGTTGAAGAAAAAACGATTTGTAGGTAGAAGGAATATTAATCCGAATAGAATAGAGAATGGTATAATCCAAAAGAATAATAAAATCCGTTTCTTTTTTCACTCAGCGTTCCAGAGTAT
Source organism: Monomorium pharaonis (assembly GCF_013373865.1). Taxonomy (NCBI): domain Eukaryota; kingdom Metazoa; phylum Arthropoda; class Insecta; order Hymenoptera; family Formicidae; genus Monomorium; species Monomorium pharaonis. The sequence goes on along the minus strand of NC_050475.1, from coordinate 17,971,142 downwards.
CGAAGAACATTTTGACGAAGAATTCTTAGAAGAATTATTTTTCGATATTTAAAAAGAAATTGTGTATTTGTTTGAGAATTTCTATAATAAAAAATAAAAGCTCTGTTTATGGATTAAATCGCATACAAAAAAATTGATATGTGAGATTTCCTTTCCTATCAATGTTGTGGATTAACCTCAATCACAGTTTAACTTGTTCTTTATCGTGTACTAATTGTTAAAAATAGAAAAGGAAAACAAATTAAACACAGTATTAAAATTAATCTATCTTAATGAGAGATGGACACTAGATATCAAAGTAATTAATGTAAGATGTTAAAAAATTGAGAGAATAATTCGAATAAAATTTCGGAGGGACCAATCTAGTTTTCACAGTCGAATAACAAACTTCAAACTCCGACTCCAAATATGTTTCATCTAAGAGATTCTTAAAGCATCCCGTAGCGTGAAAACGCCGGCGATCTAACTGAGAAGAGAAATAGCAGTGTATCTCTCACTGAATTGATCCATTTAAGCGCGATTTAGATTCAAAGAGAATATTTTTACAGCCGGTCGTCCTCGACCGTGCCTTATGTTGTCTTCCTTGTACGGTACGGCGAAAAGGAAAAAAAGAGATAACGCGAAGGGAGGGAGGGAGCAACGCAGGTATGCACGTGTGCGCGTCAGGTACGACGCAAGCGGGCAGAGGAGGGAGGGAAGGGGGAAAATTATGCGGGGCGTCAACGTCAACTGCAGATGAATCAGAGCGACGACGGCGCGGTTTTAATTCATTCATCGAGCGCGTTTTGCGACGCAGTCGCTAAACACGCCTCGCACTTCGCACGTAATTATTTTCCAGCCGGGCAGAAATGAAGTGTATCGATGATGACATTGCGATAAATGGCGCGAAGAGGATATTTTTCTCTCGATTAAATCGCAGCTGTTATACTGAATTCACAGGCTCGGAAGTTTATAGGACCGCTTAGTCAGATCTTAAATTCTTGAAAATTTCTCGAGAAGATTATTCAGTTTCTACATTTACTAAATTTTATAAATAAGATAAATGAATTACATCTTTAATTTTATAGGGACATGTCAAGAGTATTTGAAATATTTTTCGCTTAAAGTTTGAGTTTTGCTAAACACATAAAATAAACAATAAGAGGTTCTGTCTCCTGGCACATCAAGGTAAATGTATCCGAAATAGCGTGCTAAAGTTGCTTTCGGTCGGGCAGTGCGAAACGAGGAGAAGGACGCACACGAGATATTATTATAGGATAATACCGGATTGTGTGGAGATGTTCACGACAGGTTTATATATATTGTATGTACACATCAGTCGACCTTTCACTTCTGATAAGGAAAGAACCTCGTCGGAACCCTTCCGCCATCGGGACGATTTTAAACTACCGTTGACCCACTTAAATGCGGAATCTTGGAAATGAGAGAATACGAGAACGAAATAATATAATGCATAATCGAGACTCCCGATGCTGTTTGTACAGGAAAAATAATAAATTGTATAACAATGATTGCTTTTAATTTTAATGGAAATAAATTCGGAAGACGCGTCGAAAGAAATAAGGATAATTAAGAGAGTATCAGGATACGCATATATTTTCAGGAGAAAGTATATAATTTACAGGAAGAAGAATGCTTCTCTAAAAATAAATGTTATTCTTTTTAAATGAGTTTTTTTTAAATATTTTAGCATTGAGAAAGAAACGTGTGACCGTGAATTTCTCTATAAGTTTCTTTAAAGAAATCGTAAATAACTTTTATGAATAATCGCAACATTCGAACATCAGATATTTTAAGAGAAAAAAAAAACAGTTACTCCTGAATAATCAGAAATTATTCGAGAAGACCTCACGGGAGATTCAAATCCTGGCTAAGGTGTTATTTCTCGCAATAAATATTTACAGTTTTTTCGGGAAAGGGGAGATTTTACACTGAGAAAAACAAGATGTTGATTTGACTAATTTTTTCAACTTGCTTAAATTTCTTCAAATCAACTATTTATGTATTTCAGTCAAATATATAAATAGTTAAATTAAAGTTCAAGTTTTATGCATTCAAATTAAATCTATAAATACTTAAACTAAAGAAATTTAATCAAGTTGAAAAATTTAGTCAAATTAACATTTTTTTCTCAGTGTAAAGATGCTTCTAAGCATCGATATCTGACTAGTAACTGTGTTTCAAGACCGGCAAAATTATCGGCGCGCAGTTTATATGAGCTATAAGAATATTAAATTAAAAAAAAAAAATATAGCACCAAGATTCGCTACGGACCAAAGTAAGCAGTCTTAACTTTCAAAATCAAAAATTATTTGTTGATTATGCGTGATTTTTCAAAACTTTGCTTACCTTGAGGGAGGCCAATTCGGCACGCAGCTCGCGGAGATTCTGAGCATCGGAAGCGGCGTCGCGTAGATTCGCCTCGAGACGCGTGCGATCCTTACGCAGGGCCTCGACCTCGCGCTCGAGCTCCTGCATCCTGGACACCTTGGCGGGACCCTTGGGCGCCGTCGTCGCCTTGGGTCTGGCCGGCTCCTTGTTGCCCAGGGAGCCGGCCCAGTTGTTCCCGGTCGACGGAACGTCGCTCTTTGCCTCCAGCGAGGAGGCACTCGGCGCCTGGCGCAGCGACGCCGATTGCTGCTGCTGCTGCGCCGATTGTTGCTGCTGCTGGCTGGGCTGTCCTCTACGAAACAGCGATTTGAACTTCATCATGGTCGCTCGACTGGTCACCGCGTGATTTGGACGATCTTGTTTCTCGCGTAGAAACGAGATAGAAACCCCCGGCGGGAGAGGGAAAAAAAAGTCCACGGAACGAGACAATTCTGTTTTCTTTTTCGGCTCCGAGCTCTCTCTCGTCGACGAAAAAAAGAGGGCTTACGACCTGGAACGATCCTCGCGTCCGTCAACGAGCGATGGGCATCGTCGGATCGTTCCCGTTAGCGAGCGTTTCCAGGACGGAAAGAGGAAAGCGAGCGGGACGGCGGCACGACCGTCATCCTGTCGCGTCTCCAACCACCGGGTTACGACGTAACGAGCGTAATCGTCGCTAGGTCACGGATACGCGGGGGCGTCCGATAGCCAGAGAGTGTCCTGTCTCCCGATTAGATTCCCTCCCGCGGAAGGACGCGGATGTGTGCCGGCGAGACGACCGAACGGCGAGAGAGGTGGAAACGGTTTCCGATCGCACGTGCGTCAGTTTTTTTTTTAAGTCTCTTTAAAAATCCGATAAGCTTCCGCCGTCACGTTTGCGTAAAAAAAAAAAGTGAAATAAAACGAAAGATCTAAATGAGCACTTCCCAACTAGATCCCTTCGAAGAACACTCCAGCGATTGTCTTCGGTAATTTGTTTGCTGTCAATCACTTAATCCATATCCATGCGGTTAATCACTTTGAAGGGCGACCGAAAAATCGCAGGGCCTCGCCAATCTCGATACTACGCTCGAGGGCGGTCCATTATCGATTCAGATAAAGACAGATAATTTTTATATCTGCGTGTATAATTATAGCTTCAAGGCGAGCCCGAAATTTTCACACAGCGAGAGTTTGTAGACCGCGTTTGAATTTCCGACACATTCAGTTCGGGAGCACGGAATCATTAACTCCAGGCACTTCCCCGAAGGTCGTTGAATCTGTCGCGCGGATCTGTCAGTGAGATCGATCGACGTGAAAATTCGAAACGCGTCGATTCGTGCGATCGTAGACGGAGATGCTTTTCCTACCGGGGGAGAAAATAATCGGCCGGGTCGCTCGAGCTACGCGACCAGCATCAGAAAACGTTAATTAACAGGTTCCCACGTCCGTCGCGCGACTCCGATCCCACCACCTCGGAACGCGGGGTCCAGGTGCGTTCGCGTGCAGCCTCCGGCGCGTATCGTCGGACGAGAAACGTCGCTCCGTCAGTTTCACCGGGCCGCATCTTTCGCTTCCGTCTGGACACGCGTCTCGGTAGGGCCCGCCTTCTCTCGTTATCCTTCCGTTCCTCTCGGGACGCGCCGACGGCGACGGCGACGGCGACGTTACACGACACGACGGGCGAGCGATCGCCGCATCGTGTGGCGCGCACTCGCCGAGGAATTCCGAGATTCGTGCGTGAAGCGAGCGGCCTCGAGCCACTTTCTTCCTCGATCCGCCGAGAGGAATCCTCGCTGCCTGCTCCGTCGCCTCCTCCTCCTCCTCCTCCTCCTCCTCCTCCTCTTCTTCGGGGAAGAACGAGGCGCGACCCCGGAGACGTTTACAGTCTCGTCCGCGTGGCGACCACTTGTTGCTCCTCGTCCTCTTTCGGCCAACGACCGCGAGACGTTTCGCCGGGCACGCCGCGGAAGGACGTCCGCGTGTCCTTGCGGCGGCGCGGACCTCTCAAGGATCCCCAAGGACGCGCGACGGGACGGCCGGTCCTCCCTCAAGAGCGATCGGAATTCAGAGGAGAGAACAGGGTGGTCTCCTCTCTCTCATGTTTCCCTTTGTCCGTTAAGTATCTTTGGTCCCGGGTGAGTGATTCCTCCGGAGCGACGAGGTTCGAGGGACCTCGACGAGAATTCAGCCGGTCGACGGGAACGACGGCCAGCGACGACGCATACCGCGCGACGGTGCATCGAGTACTGAATACACGGAGCCCCGACACAATCGTCCCCTCCCCGTATAATTCTCTCCCTTCTCTCTTTCTCTCGATTCCGCTCTCGGTTCAACCAAGGCTTTTCTTAGGCGACCGCCGCCGGACCGTACGGACGAAGGGCCAAGTCGAGTCGTAAATGCAGCCAGAGAGGTCGTACTTGGGCCCCGCATTCGTCGGCCATTGAGGAATTTTCTCTCTCTCTCTCTCTCTCTCTTTCTCCTCCTCCCCGTCGCCTTTTAAAGAGGCGTAATTGCGGGCCACTTGCGGAATACGGGCTTGCCCGCGAGGAGACCGCGAGATTACGCACGGACGGTGCACGTGGGCTGATGCGTGCGCGACGACGCTCGAATTTAATAGCGCCGGATAGAGAGTGCGGACTCTCAAATTGAATTACACGTTGCACGGCCGACGCGAATCTTTAAAGCGCAAACGCGCCAATTTGCACATTTCCCGTATTACAACTCGACGACGCGTAAAATACGCGACAATTCCAATCGACAATTAATCCGCCCTCTTCCCGAAGGCCGGAAAAATCTCTTCTCTCCGCTCAAAATTCAACCGCGTCCCATCTATGAGAATTCAACGCCTACCACTGGCCATCCTCTTAACTCGTTCAATTAAATTTTCAGGCATCACGATCGAACGAAACGCGGATCTAACGAGCGTGATCGCCTATCCAATAGACGCATTTGCGAAAATGTCAATTGGCGAGTTCGTCAAGCCGATTGCCAAACACCATGCGCACATTGATGGCGCGAGGAAAGGGTTGGTGCTGAGAGCCATGATCGCGGTAATCATGGATTAGCGATCTCCGAGCGGCTGCTACACAGCCGATTGCCCTTTGACGCGCTTCGATCACTCGGAATCGCGTCGATTTTCGATCAGAGAGGGAGGAAAGAGAGAAAGAGAGAGAGAGAGAGAGAGAGAGAGAGAAAGAGAGGGAGAGAAAGATAATTGCCCTGGTGGGCTGGCGGGACGGGAGAGAGACCAGCCGTCGGAGCTCTTGGGAACGGGTACGCGCCTCGTCGCCGTACGTCGAGGATGGCACGATCGGGGGGATGAAGGGGGAGAGGGGGCAGGGGAGGAGAGGAGAGGAACGGAGGAGCTGCTTAAGGAGGCCACACGGAATCCGCAGACGTCTCACCGGTCGACCAGTTTTCTCATACGGTCGACATATGGTATGTACCCGGTGGCCGAAAGGTCTCCTTGCCTTCGCAACGCCGCGAGGAGCCGCGCGGTAGATATAAATCTTTTTCTCTCGTCACGTATTTCTCCGTGCTGCAACACTCCCTCCATTATTTCGCGGCCGCGCGGCTGGATGCAGACGTCACCCGGATCTTTAATCGCTCCTCCCATGCCTGTCTTTCAAAATTACGCCCAACATCTAAATCTACGCGAGCTGCTGCTCCTCCGTGTACACATGTACACGCGCCTCGTAGGCAATGTATTAGCTTGTGCATCCTCTCGACGGGTACTCGTAACTGTACGTAGACGGAGGAGAACAAAGAAACTTTTTTTTTTCCGCCGCATAGACCTTCTCGGGGAGCAGGATGGGGAATGGCATGCTCGAAACGTCAAGCCTAACTGTTTACCGCTCGCTGGATGGTCGAATGACGGGCAGATACTGCCTATCGACTGTGTTTAGCTATTATCGATGCGTCAGTCGTAGAGGTATTTGATATCGTTCAAAGTGTGACTAGTAGCCCTGGTTCTACGTGGCCGCGGCATTCCGAAACTTATCAAAATGATCTATAAATAGAAGTCAGAGTTGACTCTAGGCACACGTGATGGAAACATGGATAGGTGTTTATATACAATACATTATAATTCCATTTCCTAAATCGCGACGAATACAAGGAGGATCTCCAGTTAGAAGGGCGAATAATATCAAATCGTTACAAAATTTGCGATAATACGGGAATATTAAGGTTAATAATAAATTACAAATTTAGTTAGATCTGAAAACAATTTTTCTTGGACTATTAAACGAATTATAAAGAACATTCAAGCATCAACGAGCAATGCTGGAAAAAGTTTCGATATTCTTACAGCCCACATAATTATATTAATAGTCTAACAAATTATTTTCAGGCACAGTTAAATTCTTAAACAAACGGTTCTATTTTTTTTTTTAATAGAAATTTCGAACAAAGATGTTTCAATAAAATGTAGAATTTGACGCGGTTCGAAGAGGAGAGCGGAATTGAAGGGAAGACGACGTCCGCACCGCATGTGCCGTAAAATCACTCGTCCGCGATACGGAGCTCCATATCCCGCAGAGGGGCATATGCCAGGGGACCCGGGTGCAGTTGTATTTGCACGTGCGCCGAACCTCCGCCCGGGGCAAACCGGTATGAGTTTTTCCGGCCGACGGAAATACGACACTCCTCGTCGACGACGTGCAGTTCCCCTCCCCCCTCGTCCCTCCCGCCCCCGAGAGAGCCCCCTCGTCAGCGGGTATATGGCTACAATGGCCACGAGTTAAAATGGTACGAAGTGCAGAGTTATGCATCAGATTTCCCGCATAATCGCCTCGGCACGATGCGAAATCTTAGATTTCGCTCTCCGCGAAGATATCTCGCATTGGGAACGAGGGCAAAGTGAGAATAACGCGCGGGGAGTGGATACTCAAGTCGTCACAAAGAGAAGAAAGGAAGTGTGAAACGCCGCGCTCAGAAAAATAAAACTGTACCGTCACGTCACAATAAATATATCACAGTTTCACCAGATATAAATAGATACGGGAAACGCGCCAATGAAGATTAATATGCGTTTTTAATTTTAATGTTGTAAGGCATTTATCTCCAAATTGTATAAGTTATATTGTTTCTCAAAATGATGACGGAGATTCTCAGGTCGTAGCTTTATATATATATATTTTTTTTTAAGCAACAACGGCCGCTCTTTATGCGAATCGACACGGTGTCGATTCTCGTGCACGTGACGAGGCAATGAGAGACCTCGCAACGCAAAGGAAGACGAAATAATCGAGCCGTGATCGAGGGCGTGAAGCCTCTGTCTGATCGCGCGATCGGCGAGATAACGCCGAACAGAGACGGCATTGTGCCCTCGTGTGGCATCCACGGACCGTTCGATGCGATTCCGTTACTGCGATGAATACCGATAGAAATTTTCGCCCGTTAGAACGAAGGATATTACGCTCGCTCGTTACACGGGCGTAAATTTTCAGTCGCGTAAAGGCAAATACAGCTGAAAGATTTGTATATACGCGCGCGCGCGACTTGATTCTAGACGGCGTATATTAACATTAACATGACGCGAATGACGAATTTCTGCATACCGTGTATCGCAACCTTGTGCGTTCTTGCACTTGAAAAAACATCGACAGAAAAGAGACATCTCACCTGCGCGATACAAAAAAAAAACGCGAGGCAACAAAAGAATTAATCGATTAAATTGAAATCTAAGAAAGCGGACGAGGAATTGGCTTTGTATCGAGTGAAAGTTACTCGGATTAAATTCGCTAAACGATTTTACGTTGCGCTTTCTAGCTACGTTCGACGAATTTATGATCGGAATCGGTGCAACGATCGACCAGACGAAGTTTTTTGGTTTCGGAAAGAAAAACCGTCCTCGCGAACTTACGGATCTGTTCGCTAATCGTTTATTCATCCGTGCTATTAATATTTCGATATCGTATCACGGTGACGCGTAAGCAGCATTATTAGCATTATTAGCGCGCATACCGCGCACCGAGGGCTCCATTAAAATTTCATGCAGAGCGCGCACGATACGTGTGCACCGTCGTCGTCGTCTTCGTCGAATTCGACGAGCGCATTTACCTAATGGAAATTACACGGCGCAATCGCGCGATCCGAGATAAAAGTGTTTGTCGCGTCTCTCGTGAGTTACGTGGCCTCACCTGATAGAGAGAGCGAGAGCAAACACATTTGCATGCGAAATCGCGACGTCGCTAATTTAAGCGCGCTTTAAAGATTCAGTATCTTTGATTCTCGGCTAGTAATTCAAAATATATTTAACTCCTCCAGAGAGAGAGAGAGAATATTCCGCGAGGAAAATTATGGACGATACATTTGCGCGCTTGGAGCTCGCGAAATTTATTTCCTCCTCGCTGTTGAGAAAAATGTAGTCACGCTCGAATGTTGCGACCGTACGAAAAAAAAAAAAAAAAAAAAAAACGCGATCGTTTATATTTCACGGCGTTTTCTGAGATATCGCGTATCACTGTGTCGTTTCTTATTTCAATTACCACGATTGATTTATCGCCCGAGACATTTTTATACGGAGTTGCGAGACTATTGTGATTATACCGCGCGGCATCGAAAATAAAAAAAAAAGAAAGAGAGAGAACGAATTCTCGAGCGGAATGAAATTCTACTCTATTTTCAAGCGTTATCGGGAGGTGCCCGCGATTGCGAGCGAGCGCTCGAAAGAATAAACAGCTTCGTTTTGTCGAACGGCCTCGGGCTCGCTCGTATGGTACCTTTATCTAGCTCGAACGAGACATAAGTAGATATCCTTATCGCAAGGTGTAGGATACAAGCCGGCTGTTCGGGAAAAGTATCGACCGCTGACGTCATTCTGTCCATAAAGGTGTTTCTGGTTCGAGAGAGAGATAAATGTCTTCGAGTCGCGCATTAAAATGATGCAATTTTCATAATCACGCGCGCGCGCGTGAAAGAGAGAGAGAGAGAGAGAGAGAAAACGAAGGGAACGTGCGTGACAAAACGACAAACTTGCGTGAAAATAAGTGATCAGGAAAGAGAAGAGAACTCTCGGAACAAAAGAGACGAAATCTCTCTTGCGCGCGTTTCTCGGGCGAGAAATAAGAGAGATCGGAGATACAAAACCGATGTTTACATCAAAGTCTAGCTTGACTTTAAAACTCGGTTTTTGTGATTCTTGGAAGTAGAAAAAGGTGGAAAGTAAGTTAAGCCGAGTTTAAAGTCAAGCTATACATTGGTGCAAACGGATCCGAGAAAGAGAAAGATGGCGTCATATTTATTGCTCTGCAAACGCGGCCATGTGCGCAAACAAATATTGTGACAGTCACACGTCACACACACACGCACGTTGCAAGGAACCGTACCAGTAAATATGTAGGGGAAACCGGGATTCGTCGGCGCAGTTTTCACAATTTCGACATTCGACATTTTAAACTAATTTTTATGATTAACCGAACTAATAGAGAGAATTTTTCTCGACCTTTTGGCAAGAGCTATTCTATAAAGTATAAACATGCTGCACTGTAGTCAACCTACCCCGATGGCGGAGTAAATTAACATATAGCGTAGGCTGTCTGTTACGACAAACTCTTAAATATTAAAAATTAATGAAAACGTATAATAAAAATATAAAAATAATAAATCGCAAATATGTATCTCTGGATAAAAATTGGATCTTTTAAGTTATTTCGTAGAGCGAAACGCTGTACCATAAAAGTATCACGCGATCTTCCGAATCGTCCTGCATCTCCAGGAAGCTGATCGCGATAATCGACGAGGCGAGAACCGCGTGGACGACACGCGGATGGAAGCGGATAGCGGTCCAAGCAGCATTTCTTTCGAGAGCGAACGACGTCACTCGCGTGCTCATCGTCTCTGTCTCTCTTTCTCTCTCTTGAACGCGAGAGAAGTCAATTAGCTTCTGCCCTTCTTCGAGGACCCTTTCGTTGAGAGAGAGAGAGAAAGATCCGCTCGTTTTCTCCGCGCGACGGAGGCGCTTAATCGCTTGGCGCACAGTGGCCGCTCTGTCAGGCTCCGTTCGCCTCGCGACCGAAACCGAGGGACAACGTTTAAACGCTCGATACATCACGGCCGTGATGCTCTTGCCGCATCGTTAAATCGGTTGCAGACGCCACTGAGATCGCAGGACGTCGACGGACTTTGGAACAGAGCCTTCGTAATAAAAAATCTTTCGCGTTACCGTTTCCCTTTCCTTGGTATCGTTTCTCAAATTTTCCAACTGATCGTTACAAATTATTCACACGTTTCTCAACCCTTCAGCGGCACTAAAAAATGTCTCGTTATTGTATAAATTTCAAGTTTGACAATAAAGCTGTCAATGTTTCATCATCGAAGAGACAAAGTTGAGAAATTAAATTTTAAAGGATAATTATTTTCTAATTTTATAAAAAATTAACCTGCCACTCTTTCGTTTACTTCAAATGCTCTAACATAAATTTAAAGATACTTCCCAAATTAATTGTAAAATCTCTTTTTCTCGACTTCTCCCGAAAGTAACATTAAACTGCTGCCGGCAAAGTGAGTGCAATCGGCATCCCGATTAAACTATTATAATAATTCGGATAGCAATCGCGTGTTACATTGAAAAGTGAGTTTCCTTGCTGGACGCATCACGCTCTCGGGACCGCTTTCGCGAGAAAAATCCGGTTACCCGCGGTATTACCGGATCTCTGCAAGTTCATCCCGCGGCCGTGCGCGCGTCTTCCATCTCGCGGTTTTACGCAAGACCGGCGCAAATTGCGGCGAACGCACCGGCGCGCGTCGCGCCGCCCATTGACTTTTGATTCACTGGGTATGTGGGTCGTAGTGCCGGAGTGCCGCTCTCATTGCCAGAGTGGGTCGTCGGTAGCGATGGGCCTGAGACCCACGCGTGTACACCAACGAGGTATTAGCGCATTTACGCGGAAGAGAAGTTTATCGATTTACACGCCTACGCGCGTGACATCAGATCCGCGAAATTTATGCACGCTAGATACGTTAAGCGCATTGCGTATGTGTGCATACACCGGTAGAAAAAGATACTAGATTCAAATAAATAGTTATTTGAATAGTACCTACTAATAACAAATTTTATAAAAAATAAATTATTATTTATTTCAGATAAGTATATTTTCTATGATTTAAAATAAAAATAAATATTTTTTATCAAATTTCTTATTGATACTATTCAAATAATTATTTATTTGAATATAGCATCTTTTTCTATCAGTGTATACAATTTTATAGCGAAAATTATGTTAAATAATTAATAAGCCGGGATCAAAGAAAGAGCTGCGGAAATTGTTACTATATTTTTCATCAGAGTACCACAGTATTTACACTACTTGGGTATAATTCTCTGAAATTTTTTCTCATGGTTCGCGGCTGCTGTCGTACGCAGTAATTTTTGATATAAAATTTTTTTCTCCGTGTAGAACGACGAAGACAAGGAACTGTAAAGGCTAAGAATAAATGCGCGCGATCCCTCTCGAACTTCGTAGTTGCGAATTGAAGGAAAAAAAACGCTCTCTTCGCGTAACACGAGCGTTCAAGGTTCCCATGCTTCGAAAAGTTTGTGACAAAGTCCAAAGCGAACGAGCTCGGTTCAGTAGCGCTCCACTACTGGTAGCTGTTCTCATCTGCCGCAAGCCCTCGAGGCTCTTAAGTGACTTTTCGAGGGCCTGTCATCCTGTCGACGGCACGCCGCCACAATTGAACACACAAATCCAGGGACAGACCGGCACAGATCTGGCCTGTCACTTTTTTGTTGCAATGCGTAAAGTTGGAATAAAATCGTACTACATGGAAATGCTTATCTCCCAGAATACAGAGAATTGAAAAGACTATTCTAATCCAGTTATCTTTATATATTCTAAAAATCAGAATCGGTGTATTCACTGACAAAGAATTAGTTTAATAACAACATTAATCAACGAGACTTGCACTATCTTTCAGTGATAATACACTGATTCCATTTAAGGACCGGTTGTTCCAACTTCTTGGTAAACTTACCTACCAGGTAAAGATGTGTCTATCTTCATTTCTTTTCTTAAATAAATAAAGATAAACACATATTTACCAGTTAGGTAAGTTTACCAAGAAGTTGGAACAACCGCTCCTAATAAAAGTATCTTCTTCTTAATCAGAATCACTAAAAGGTAGTGAATAGTCTCACTAATAATCACATAATTAAAGTATAGCATTGCAAATCAATAAGATTTCACGTTTAAAGAGTACTTTTCTCTCTTGCTATTTATCTATAATAATTATACACATTTATTTTCTCCTTTAAATTTTCCATTATAAATGTAGCTAATTTTCTTTACTTACTCTCTAAATGGTAATCAGTGGATATTCACTGATTCGCAGTGGCATACTTATAACTGCGATATTTCACTTCAGAATTAGCGTATAGTCACTGTATTTATTTCACTGATTGATAATCAGTAAATTATTATTAAGTATATCATTGAAAGTCAGTGTATTTCCACTGATTTTGTCGAGCTTTCACTGATTGTGGTTTAGAGAGTAAAAATTAAAAAAAATTCATAAAAAGGGGGGGTTGCAGACCAGAATAAGCCGCTCCAACGTGACGCAGCTTCGATAGCGCAAATCATCGGGATATTATTGTAACCTCGAGGTTTAAACTGATTTAAACCGTGCGGCACGACACGGACGGTCCGCCTCCTTTTATCGGCGAGCGAATATTTCGAAAGATTCGCGAAATCCAATCCGCCGAGGAGCGGGAAATGGAGAGAAAGTGAGCGCGAATGCGAGACGCGAATACGCCTCGAAGCTAAAAGAAAATCCCGATATTCGTTACTAACGCGACAATACGCGAGAAACAAACACAATTTTCGATTCCGAATAGTCGGCTGTACTTTTGTAATCTTTAATATCAAAATAACTAGTTTCGAATTTTTAGATTAAATTACAAAAACTGTTTAAAAATATATGAATAGCAACAATAGAAAGACACCGAGACTCTCCGTTCAATAGCTTTTCTATATGGGATTTCGAACTTTCATCTGCCTATCATTAACGATTATAACGGACACGTGCAGAGAGTTTTCTTTTCTTCATCTCACAGAGATCTCATTACATTCGCAAGTGTCACGAGATTTAAATAAATACATCGAGTTAACACGTCATTACGTGTAACGCCTCGTATATTTTATTACGTTGTCGATCATCGCTGAAACTCGTTTCCAGCAAGTCGATTTATTTATTTCTCGTCTGGGTTCGCTGAACTCGCGCGTTATAAATCAGTAATGAAAAATTCGCCGAGTGTATTTTCGGCGAAGGATCGATCTGTCGATATTTCGCGTCAAAAATATACAACGGCAATTAAACGTGTTTAACTACGCGCGTCGACCTGCCGCTTTTTCGTGCCACTTCACTTCATATATGTGAACGACATATGGCGTATCCTGATTAAAGAAGGGAAGAAAAAGCCGGAGCTCGCGCGTGTAGGAAATTCTCAATTGACCGCCGAGTGCCGTGGCGTTCACCTCGGAATAAAAATCGACAGACACGGAAATAGAGCTCTAATGTTGCAGCCAGATACATCGAGGTCAATCGGCGAGAACGCGCCTACTGGCAAGGTGAGTGCTGAATAAATTTCGTAAAAGAAAAAAAAAATGCATAACGTATCGTGTCGTTAAGATCCATGGAAATACGAGAGGGCGAGTAGAAACCTGAAAAACGCGCGCTTAGAACACAGAAACGGCCGACGGAATGATATATGTGTATCGCGCGCTTTCGCGCGAGAGAATTCACCTGTTACATAAAACGACCAACGCTCGATATCTCGGCCGGCCATCAGAATCGCGTTCGTCGCAAAATCGACCTGGCGATCCTCGCGGACGATAGCCCGGAGATATATATCCTTAATACCATTCTCGTAGAACGCATCGTAGAAATCGCGGGGGAAAGGAGCCGACGGCGCCGGGGGTCGTCGAACCCCGGCGAGTCGCGTCCGCGAGAACCAACGACGAACCGGCGCGCGGAGCCTTTTTCCCCTCTCTCATTCCCAGTTTTTTGCTTTTGTTTTTTTCTTTTTTGCGGACGGCACATGCGAGATCGCGAGAAACCACATGGACTTGAGGACTCACTTTAGCTGCCGATCCCCCGGCTTCGTCGCCTTGCCTCCTTGGACGAGGACCCTCCTCGCCGGTCTCCTCGCGCTGAAGAGCGACACGACCGGGTCCCTTTTCCGCCCCGCGCTCGGCGCTGCTCTGGACGCTGGTGCCGCAGGCTCGACTGGCTTCGCCCTGAAATCCATATTAATTGACCGTGGATTAAGCCCGGGGATTGATATTCTTTTTTCTTAATTAACCGGAGGCATTGACCGCGGCACGGTTAATTGGTCCAATCGCCAATTAATTTTTCTTTTCGAGAAGGGGGGGGGGGTGAGTGGTGGGAAGGAGACAGTCGTGAAGACGGACGTTATCTTCGAGGCGCCGCATTAATATTGATATTAGTTCTTTAAATATCAAGTGTTCAGCAGCGCATGCATACGACGAAAGAACGATTTTACTGAGGTATTGAAAAATCCAGCTGGGTACCAGTTTATAAGTAATTCTGTTGATACATCAAAATTATTTTCGAGGCTCGGTTGTGTTTAAAAATATTTTTAACGTTAAAAAGATAGGATACTTTATGGATATTGTTATCTCGCCACGTGTCCATCGCATCGTGCGTCTTTCGACTAGATTAATCCTCATCTTTAACGAGCGGGTGAAAAAAACAAAACTTTTTCGACCACACAATTGAAGAGACACGTTTATATTGTGCAACTCTCTCTTTTTCTCTCTCGCGTCAGGAATATATTTAATTCATAAAAGTAACGTTGGCTGGAATGTTCCCGTATTCCCGCCAACAATTTCCAGATCGTATCGATTTCACGCGCGGTCGTTTAACTTCGCGCCCACAACGCGAGCCGAGGAGCCGCGCGATGCCGACGCGCGGAGCGAAGACAATCGACGTGTAGTCCGCAATTTCGTTGCGTCAATAAAAATCGGAGGCGGCGAACGATCGTCCGCCCGCGCGCGATAACGATCTAACGCGAGTGCGTTACAAAGAGCCGCCGATTACCTTTTCTCCCTCCCTCCTCTCGTTGCGCAAAAGAATCGATAGAATTATGCGCGGTTACGTAATACGCGCGCGCGCGCTTATTAACGTCAACGCGAGATATAGCGCGGAGGAGTGCGTGCGCGGTACAGGTGATTAACGAGGGGGATTGCGTAACGTTTGTGCGTGAGTTAAAACGTTTCTTTCCCCTCGCTCGTTACCCCCCGCGCTCGGGAACAATCAGGAGGCGCGGGGGCGGTTTCGTCGGTTTCGCGCACCGATGCTAATTTCGTTATCGCGCGCGTGTTACGGCGTAGCCATAATCGAGTGAACAACGACCGTCGGGAGAGCTGACTAATCAGTCGCTTAATTTCCTAGTAATTTTCTGCCGCAGTACACTGACAAAAACTAACTGTCGACTTGGAAGAAATTACAGGCGAATATTTACGGTCGGAGAAAACAATTATAATCAAATTGTATAACAGTATAAATAAAAATATAATAAAAGATATATATAGTTTTATACAAATATAAAATCACACAAATGAGGAAATTATCACTATTCTACACTGAGGAAAAAAGTTGTTAATTTGACTAAATTTTTTAACTTAATTAAATTTCTTCAATTCAACTATTTATGTATTTTAATCAAATATGTAAATAGTGAAATTAAAGTTCAAGTATTTTATGTATTTAAGTTAAATGCATAAATACTTGAACTGAAGAAATTTAATCAAGTAGAAGAATTTAGTCAAATTAACTTTTTCTCAGTGTAGAAATTAATGTCGTCTAACCGGCTAATTTCGACGCTGACTTTTTCCAACGTTATCATCGAGGACCTGGGATGAATCCACGCATTTGGGAAGAAGGAGAGGAAAGATCGGGACACCTGAGAATCCGATTCGACGAGTTTAGCGTATCGACGGGTTCCAGCAGTGTGTATAGGCCAGTGTGATGAGGTCAGTTCGCTCGCTGACCGCTGGTCAATGCCCCCTCGTCGGATCCGCCTGTTGCGAACGAACGAACGATCAATCGATCGTATGATCGCTCAACAGATCCGGATTGATTTCGTTCCCAGCAACGTTACCGCGCCTGGATAAAACGCTCACCAAGCGTTACGTAAGTTATGAGCAATTTGTCGTGCCGCGGGTAAGATCGAGCACGGAGTTTCCCGTTTAATTTTGAAGAGATAAAGAGTTCTCTGTTGCAATAACTCAAAATTAGTTAGAAATGACATGTATTATATGCTTATCATGTCATCTAATCGCTTTGACTTGTAAGACTTTTCGTCAAAACTCATCGAAGGCTACCCAAAGGTCTAATCAGAACTATTCGGAACATCAAACCGTTAATCAACAGAACTCTTTTCCTAAACTACAGCGAACTCTTTATCTCTTCTAAATTACAGTAAACGGAAACTCACATCAGAACTACCAAATTTTAATGTGTGGAGGCTAACTTAACATACACCTCGACGTGTCTATCTCTCTTCAAGGGTGTACGGAAAAGAATGGAGATGTTTTCAGCAACTGACATAAAAGGTGAGAATTAAATTAAATCAATCAAATTCAAAGTTAATCTCGGTTAACATTGCGTGCTGACTATTAATTAAACTGTTACATGAGAAACTAAGGTTTCTACACAAAACCTAATGTTCCATTCTATGATTCCGTATATACAATTTTCCTGACGTTACCAGGGACGCGAATCGGAGCACGTATTTTTCGAGCATGTACGCCGCGGTTATCAGACGTTACGTAAATTGGAAGAAAACGAGCCTGAGTCATCATGCGTTATAAAAAAAAGAAGCGAGTAGTTGCGTGCACGTTTTTCCGACTTGCGCGACGAGCGTCGCGCGTAGAAGAGCGAATCTCCTGGAGGAGACGGTCGTCGTCGCCGAACCGGCTCGCGATAATAACACCGGTCCACAAGCACGTGCGTCGGTCACCCGACGTTTATCTCCGTTATACGTGGCGTTTGCTCGCTCGCCCGCAAGAATTGGATTCTAAGCGATAAACGCGACGTGAATTTACGGGAGCGTTCGCGGTAATTCTATATCCACGAGAGCACTATCTCACGCTAATCGCAGCCAAGGGAGGTTGCGACACACCTTGCGCCTCTACTTATTATTAATCCAGCAATGTTACACGGGCAACATCCATCGCGAAGGAGTTATATATAAATTTCGCGGAGAGAGATTCGTTTGTTGCGCGCACCACCGCGCGAAAAGATTTCAGCGGTTTATTACGAAAACGGAAATTAATAGTAGAACCACTTAATGATCTCGTTATTGCAACGAGAGAATATCTCTCTGAATATCGCTACTTAAAATAAAGAGAAGTTTAATCTAAGAAAATAAATTACACTAAATTAAATATAGTGGTTGCACATGAAAAAAGAGCATTTTTGTTTCGAAATATTAAATATTACAATAAAATTAAATAAACCTAATCTAGTTACATGAGAAAATTTTATGTAGTTTTATTAAGATAAAAAATTAATATTTTTCATTTAAGATTATCACATTTTTTAAAGAACATTAAATTATATATAAGCAGAATTGTTAAAATATAGAGATTATTTTTAATTTAATAGTTTGTGTAAAAATTTATCTCTTAAAATAATTTAGTACTATTAAAAAATAGTAATAAGATAGTAAACGCGGATAGATAAGAATACTATTAAGTTACGTACAAGGAAAAAAAAAGAAACAAGGGGACACCCGGGTTTGAACCGGGGACCTCTCGATCTGCAGTCGAATGCTCTACCACTGAGCTATATCCCCGACGATGCTTACCGATCTCTAACTTGCGTCTTTCTCTGTAACCACATTAAAATCCTATCTCAATTAACATTTGTAAAAATTGTTTATTAAAAAAGTTAACATACAACAGAACCGTATTAAATACCGAAAAAAATTCATCTACTTAAATATTTTCAATTTTAACATATCTTCTATTTATTTTACAAAGTTCTATATACTTTTGTACGATACTTCAAGCATTCCCAGTGTTAAAAGAAATATGTCATTTCGATTTAAATAAAATATGTCGTAAAACTGCCACGATTAAATGTAACGCTTCGATGTATTAAACGATAAAATCCGCCGAGTAAGATTTGGGCGCGGAATGATTTCTCGAATCACAATAAAGAATTCTTGGAAGTAAAGACGAGAAGCCGTCTGTAACGGCAGGTGGATAACGGGCTTCCCGGAAAAATAATGAGAGACCGGTTTTCCGATCCGTGACGGACAAGGAATCCGTTCGAACTAAGCATCTATCGGGGTTATGGTAACAGACGCCTTTATTACACGACTTTTTTTCTTTTTATTGACAATATAAAACAATGTAAGAACAAGCTCAATCTCACCCGTAGTTTTATACTCTCTAAATTTCTTAGAGTGAATGTGGTGCTGCCACTACAATTTTTCGAGTGATTTTTCGCTCAATAAGATGTGGAATTCACTCTAATAGAGTAAATTTTTAACTTTTATTGGAGTGGAAAATTACTCGAAAAATTGTAGTGGCAGTATTTTCGCTCTAAGAAATTTAGAGAGTAGTTAAATTAGTTCTAATAATGTATTTGATATATCGTGTATGTATAATGTGTTTGATATAGCGGGGATCTATAATAATACATCACTCCTTTTGCTTAGATAGGGTTTTCCCTAATTCAGTTTATGCTGTCGTTTACAGCGTCTGAACGACCTTTTCACCTCATCGTCGTTATCTCCATTTCTTCTTTTCATGAATCCCTTCATCTCGATACATTGGGATCTCTGCTGTCGCGCAAAGTGCGTGTCATCTCTTTCTGAAATATTCATCATTGATATCTAGCTGGATCAGTTTGACTTCCCTGACGGGGGTTATCAATCCAGCCATTCCCGTGAAAACGATTACCTAATCAGAAATAGATAATATCTTTGTCATGCCTTTCTTCTATCGCTGGCAGAAGTGCGTTTCATCATTTCTCTTGGGATATTTCCCACAAGTCGGGATATAGATGTAGCAACTACATCATTAGGAGACAACTCGAGATTGATTAGAACCAGATGTGAAAAAGAGATATATGAAGATTACTTCTCTTACAACACTTTTTTTTTACGAATATCTCATCTCCTGTCGAGTTCCACTTCTTCTTGCCATTAGTGTGGTTTCAGTCCCTTATTCGGGATAATTGTTGCGGTCAAACTAAACCACGATACCTCATAAATTGATTTTCGAGATCTTGTTGAAGATAAAGAAAAATACTTTCTTTGCGACGTTTTTCTATTACGCGCGCGACGACGGAACAGTATACTAACGTCCCCTACAGAATGCCATGTCCACTACGAGAATCGGTAACGAATAACACACGGTCGGTAATACAGGAATTTGTAAAATAATTCTAATTATTTTCTTACATTTTGCAAAAGTTGCAATAATTATTATTTTCATGCGCTGAATTAGAACATCGTGAAAATTTAATTTAATATATTCCAATTTTTGATTAGCTTTTTAAAGACAATTACAATTCAAATGATATCGTTTTGCTACATATTTATAGCGTTTAACATAATTTACATATGCTAAATTGCAGTCGCAGTAAAATAGTTCTCTCGGATTTTACAACAGCGGAACCTGTGTAAAAAAAAACTGCGCATGTTCGCAGCCCGAATCATTTGCGGGTTCGCCAAGCAAATCCAA
Source organism: Monomorium pharaonis (assembly GCF_013373865.1). Lineage (NCBI taxonomy): Eukaryota > Metazoa > Arthropoda > Insecta > Hymenoptera > Formicidae > Monomorium > Monomorium pharaonis. The sequence continues at coordinate 17,951,067 of NC_050475.1, read as the reverse complement.
CGGTAATTTATTGTTATCCGTACTGGCAATTAAGATGTGTACTTACTGGCTGCTTCTGCTGGGCTTTTTCGCGAGCGGCTGTATATTCTGCGTGGTCCGTTTAAACGGCGCCCGGCCGTCCGAACCCACGGACATCCCGCTTCGAGCCTGAAAAGGACATTTTTTTTTAATGAGTATCCCGGTTAACTCTTAAATATAAGGCATTCTTACGCATGCAAATCATAAGCGACTATAATGATCTTAAGACTTAACGATAATTAAAGTTAAAGTCGGGAGTTCTGTGACAGTTGTAAGTAACACGGAATGATTTAATGAACTAATTTTACGTAACGACGACGTAGTTGCGGGAATCGCCCTTAAAATATCTCTCGCACGCTTAATACCGCACTAACAAGCAGAAAAATCCTTATTATCACACAGAGAACACGTGTCTGATAAGCAAAAAGAGTGTTTCTCTGCAAAAGAAACTGCACTTTATTTCATTTGTTAAAAAAAAGATTAACAAAGTTAAAGTATAAAAAAAACTCGACAACTCCACGAACAATTTCTTACAAAAACATCTCGATAAGCGTGTGCGATTAAAAGAACGCGTTGCCTACAGATAACGCAATCTTCGGCGATAACGCGGAGATTACCTCCGGCAGAAATAAACAATTGGGGAAAGGGGCGCGAAAACGCGCGCCGTTCTACTCCGTTTCGCGCACGGCAAAGAGCAGCCGGCAATTAAATCGAGGTACAAGCCGTTACACGTGTGTGTGTCGTATCGCGCCGAGATTATCAAAAGGATTTAATAAAAAGCGGGACGCTGTATCGCCGGTCCGGATCGCCTCGCGAACTCCGCGGCCCTCCTCTTTAGTGGGCCCCGATAATCAGGGCGCGCGCACGTGCTGCGACACGCGAGTAATTATCCACGGGGCGCGCAATTAAAAACGGATAATCATCGGCGCGGTCACGCCGACTAACGTTTCCGTGACGCTCTGATTCGGCCGTGATTTATGCGTAACAGCTGGATAAGTAATCGGACGGCCCGTAAAACGGCGGGCAATTACACGCTGGACAGATCTCGGATCACCTCGGAAACGCCGTAATGTCGATCGTTATTGATCGTTTTATTATACCGCCGCGCCTTAATAATTACACGCGGTCGACGACAACGGCGACACAATGAAACAAAAACGAAAGGAATAATTTTCTTTTCTTCGCGTAGACTTTTGCAACGCACGGAGCCTTGACGTATTGCATTACGTTATTGTAATTGACGTGTTTGTCTAAATTAGCTTAATGGTCGAAAAAACTATTGGATATACTTCCGTAGCGAAAAAATTAGACTGATAATTTGTGAAGATTCGAGTTTCAAATCTCTAGAAACAAATTTAATTCTGTTAATCATATTTTAATATGTAGAACATTTAGATAAGATAAAAGTGAATCAACGCAGCAAAGATATCGACAAAGAATGATATTTTTAACCGAGCGGCTAAGAATTTGAGGGTTATTCTAAATTACATTATTTACTTACAAATTCATACGCCGTAAAAAACAATTTTATCCAAATAAATTACAGTTTATTACGGTTTATCGATTGCGGAACATTCAATAGACACTCGTGAATTATCGTTGTCTTATCTGTCGCTATATATTGCAAATAAGACGTTTTCCAGGTAATCTCCAATCTATATTTGGAAAAAAAAAAAACAACAACCGATCGTATTTGCGAGAGGGACTTCTTGCGCAGTCAACGGTGCGGATTACAATACAGGAGGTGCACAAATACACACAGGTGATATGCGAGGATACGCGAGGAGATATTACCGAATTCCCGCCTCCCAGCGCATCTAGAAACTGCCGGATCATCTTGAGCAGCAGATAAAATCCCGCATTGAATCACAACGTCTCGCAACGCAACGCAACGCAAAACGCACCACGTCTCGCGTTACCCGCGCGAAAGAGGACGCCGGTCTTACACCCGCTAAGAGTTCACACCTCCTCTCGCGAGATTAAATACACTCCGGGCCGCGGAGGCAACGCGCGTCGATATTTCCTGAAGGATCTCTATCTCTCTCTCTCTCTCTCTCTAAGAGCCTCCGCTCTGGGAAAAACGCGTCGTCGAGTCGGCGCGCGACTTGGCGATTTCCTCCGGTGAGATGTGTTTCCGGAGAATCGCGCGCCGATTCGACGGAAAGCTGGTGAGGTCACAGTTTTCGAGCGCGGGAAGATCGGTGAAATATCGTTTTGTTTCGAGCGGTGGCCGCGAATCCTCGCCGCAACACACGGGAAAGCGCGGCCGAAGACTGACGGGGAGAATTCGACCTGGCAAGATAAGAATTACGTTGCCAGCGATAAGCTAGTAAATATCCAGAAGAGGTAGGTAGGTAGGTGTGCGTATATGTGTGTGCGCGTGTGCATATGTGCGTTCGCGAGCGCGTATACGCCCACACAAACGCGGAGCCTTAAAGCCTGATACAAAGTTGTATGCGACGAACAATCCGCCGCCACTTCGGTCCTCCACGTTGCCCGCGAATCTCTCATAAAGTTTTATTACTTTATTTTTGTATATTTTTTTATTAGTAATCTCTCTCTCTCTCTCTCTCTCTCTCTCTCTCTCTCTTTTCTGCTGATATTAACGGTCCCGATTGATCACTCGCGCTCCTCCTTTCTCTCCCGTGATTTTATTGACGTATGTAGGCGATTTAATCGCATCGCGAGGAAAGAAGCACGAAACCGCACGAAGCTCGCCGGAATGTCGGCTTTTATCTCTGACACTTGGGACCCTTTCCGATCCCCCGATCTCCCGATCGCGGCCGGCGTTATCGCGCGGTCCCGCGAAAAACACGGCGCGGATCGTGCGCGGCAGGATTTTGAACCGTCGCGGACACCGTAACGCCAAGGCGACTTCGATCGGAAGGCTTGGTATACGTGCGTATACCTTGCGAGGAAGGTTCATCGAACCTCGGACGCGCGTACCGGGTTCTCTCTCACTCTCGGCCAATAATAAAGATGCACGCCCGGTACGTAACTACGCTCTGTACATACGTACCTAAGTACTACCCTGCACCCGTACTCGCTCTTTCTCTCTCTCTCTCTCTCTCTCTCTCTGTCTCTTTCTCTCTCTCGCTCTCTCCTTCTCTTCCTTTCTCTCTTTTTCTCGCTGCGAAATACTCAAAGTGTATATACGGGGTGTCCCGAATCCATCGGATCTTCGGATCACGATGCAGAAAAGAGCAGGAATAAAAAAGAACCGACGACCATCCGGATGTGTCGGCTGTCGAATGTTATGAAATTAATTTTCGATCGCGCTCGATTGCTCCTGCGAATCTTATATATTGTTTGCTGATCGGCGGGTACGCTTGTGTATACGTGAATCGAAATGATTTGCGAGTTCACGCGGAGGAGGCCGCGGGATACAGAGAAGATCGAATCATCGAACGAAGGCGTGCTGTTGTTCGGACGACACGGAATTTCTGGCTCTCTACAGAATCGCCATATTCTCGGCACGACTTTTCGAATCGACTTCTCGCATCATTCCCGAACCGTTACATTCTCGGATCGTGGATTCTAGGTTGCGCAACGTCCCCCCTCGTGACTGGGTTACGTTCTGGGATTCTCGGATTCTCGCGAAACGGCAATGTAGAAATCCCCGGAATATCGATCTTATCGGCTTGACCCTCGATCTTCTCCTTGGTCTCTCTCTTTCGAATTTCAATCTACAAATTAGCTCTTCTATAATAAATACACGATGCTCAGATCTGCCCCGTGATAAGTCTCTCTCTATGGATCCCTCTTGACCAATCTCTCTTAATTACCAATAACTTCACCACAATATTTCGAATTAGTCAAAGCAACTTTAATAGAAACTTGATTAAAATATTTGTCACTGATTGGAAGAAAGAGATTCTTAGAATATATCTTTGGCGAGAATTATTATGCTATTTATATTAACATTAATTATATTAAAAATAATTTCTTGTTATCGCATGCTCGCACAGTCAACAATATCTAATACTGTTATTTTTTTTTTTCTGATTACATGCAAACAGGACTGTCTTTAAAGTAACGTACGACCTTCATCTTCCCCCCGTTTTTCCTCGGAAAATTTACGCGCACACCCCGTATACACGCGATCACGCATTTACGCCTGGTTATTTAGCGGCGATCGCGTCGCATGTTTCTTTCTCGTGCGCGGCAATTGGAATTCCTGCGGAACGGATCATTGGCTCCCGATGATCCATTCCCGTGATCGCGATAAAAATCGCAACGTCGAGACGACGCGTTGCGCGCGCGCGCGCGCGTAGTTTAAGCGCGAAAGTGTACGAGGAATATACATCGGTTTTACGCAATGCGCCGGGCACGATGATAACGGGACGAGCTCTCCGGGTATTTTCGTGTCTGCCGATATTTACGACATAGTATACACGCGACTTGCGTTTTACGGTCGCTCGCGGAGTCGCCGAGACGTTACGTCAAAATTATTCTAATTGCAACAACAATCATCGACTCCGCGGCCGCGCGCGAGGAAGAAGAGAAGCCAACAACCGCGGACGCGCAAAAAGAAACGGCCGCCGATGATCTTGCAGGACGAGCAATCCCGCCATTCCGCGGGAAGAGTTTGTTTTTACCTTTTCCAGAATAATTATATATAATGCGGACGGCCGATCGGCGGAGCTCGAGGATTCGAGGTGAGGAAAGCAGGACGTCCCGTGGCGGGAGAGAAGACGGAAGAGTTTTGGCGTCCAAAAATTCGAGGGGGAAATCGGAGAAACGCTCGGCCGCGGCAAGATGCCCGAATGTACCACAGAATTTCAACGGGTTCAACGATCCAAGGCAATTGCCTTGGATACTATTACTATGCAGTATGCGCGCGCGCGCGCGCGCGTGTGTGTGTGTGTGTGTGTATTGAGCAATCACATACCAATTTCTCTCCGAAGGCGCGCTAAAAAGGCAATCCCGCGTTCCAGCGAGCGAGACCGCCGCAGATGCATCGGAGATGATCGTTATTGCTCGCGTTTATCGGCGGCGACGCGGCGGCGAGTTGCCGTCGTCGTCGCCGTACGACGTTTTCTCGCTTCTAGCCGCAGGGTGTGGCGGCGATTGATCTTTTGCCTACACTCCGATGCCGGTGTGACGGCAATGTAACAGCGAGGCGCGCGTATTACGCTAGCCTCACATCGCGCGGATATATGCGCGCGAGAGAAACGGTTCTCCTCCTCAATCACTTTCCCGAACGCGGGGCTCGGGCTTATGGTATCCTCGAAGCGTAGAAGGTATGTGAGTGCGTGATGAAAAGTAAAACAAGGGGCTTTGGTATCCCTAAAGCGAAACGCGCGTGTCTCTTTTAATCGTGTAATGTGAAGAAAGAAATATATATTGAAAGTGAGTTAAAAAATCTATAGACGCGCCGATTGTTGCTTTATTTAACCTCTCCTTCCCACCGTCCTCTGTTTACAAGACAGCATCTGCAATTTTTTTTTATGTATATGCAACATTTTTCTTTTTTATATATATCACCAAAAAATCAAAGAAAAAAGTCCTAACTTCTTGCCGTCCACATGTTTTTGATAAATTTCTATCGTCACACTTTTAGTTTAACTAGTTAAATTTCAGTTTAAATCGAAGATCGCAGGTCCCACCTCACGTAAACACTTCAGCAACATTTGTTATCGTTTGCGATTTCACGGGCACGGCGTGGAGGCAGCTTTAGAATCGCGCGCGGCCTACACGCGGGGATCCGCGTTCTTCTCTCGCTTCGAACGGAGTCGGAGTCTCAACCTTTATCGCCTATCTTCGATCAGCGATCGCGCTCGTTCGCTCGCTCGACCGCTCGCGAAATTGACTCGCGCGGACAGGTGCGCGCGTTTATCCAACGCGACGCACCGCTCTGGATGATCTCGCTTTCCGCGGGGAGACGCGCCGCCGATTCTCCGGGGCGGAATCGTCCGCGACGGTTCCCGCGATGAGTTCAACCCGCGGGACCGGACGATCCCGCTCCGGATCGCGTGACTATGTATGGCGAGGATGACAGCCGGTACACGTTGCGATAAACGAAGACGCCGAGGGAATTTTTCTGGGGGATCGAGAGACGTCCGCGAACCGCGCGTCACGTTCAGAATGTTGTCGGAGTATCAGAAAGAGTAAAGTATAATGCATTTTGACGAGCGAGGTAAAGCGCCACACTGGCACTTCCAATCCTCTGATGTACGCCGATGTTCTACATACTGGTAACAGATTGTATACATGTAAAATAAAAATATATCGATGACTTGCAGTCCTAAACGGACTGACAAGTTTAATTACAAATAAAATTGAATTACATCCTTTATTTAGTACCCGTCACCCGAATAACAAAAGACTCCGTATAAGCGTGAGCGTGAGATGCTGTCTTTTCGCCCAAGTTAACGCCCGATTAACGGATTTGCCGAGGCGCACGCGAGATTGAATTTAAACGCGCTTTGTTTCGTCACAGATGAAGCGGCAGGGTTTTGCTTCCTCGTTACCACGCGGTGTTACATCGGTGTACCGTTACGCGTGCATTCTGAAGAAAATCACAAGGCGAATGACGAAGCAACGTCCGAGCGCGATCGTGATATCCACGACGTTCCCCCCCCCCTTTTTTTTTGGAAACCTTAATGCCTCTTTAATTTACGGTGACTGACTTTCTCTCTCCGGGAGGAAAATCATTATCGAAGTAGTCTAAAAAAACAAACATGCGATAATTTTAATCCCAATATAAATGCGGTTGCAGCCTATCCTTTACCCGCATAATCCTTATATCGTATTTACAAGTTTATGTACATTCCATGTTTACCGAACGTATCGTCGTTAAACTTCTCTCGATATCATTCCACACAGATTCTCCGGAGGGTCTTACGATCGTCGAAGGATTTAACGCTCGAATATTCACGCCGCTCGTTAAGCTTAATTAAGTCAGCGGGAAGATCGCGGAAGCTCGATACTTCGTCGTACCCCATGCGGATCTTATTTACGTCCGCCGCCGGACAGACCCCGAGACAATCCGACCTGCGCCACTTCGGGGGGGGGGGGGGGAAGGGAATACCGGGCTGGAATGTCTAGATCGTCGCACGTGTCTTCGGTATGCGAATCGCGCGAGGCGCCGACGTGAGAGGAATATAGCGCGAAGGGGCGCACCTGCACATAAGTGATATCCGATTTTCGTCTGCCGTCGTCCCGTCCCGTGGAGAGACGTGCTTCGTAGATCGGCGGAAAGGATCTACCGCGCTGACGATCGAGATTCCCTCGCGAGAAGGAGACGCGTCCGATTCGGCAGTTCAATGCGAACTGACCGCGTCCCATGCTATTCCGTTCCGCCACCGTTCCTTTCGGTCTTATTCCGCGCGAGTGCAACCTCTCTCTCTCTCCTTCTCTGTCTGTCTCAAAGTGACTCCCTCCTCCCAAGCACGGGTCCTTCTCGCGATCTCTCCGTCACTCGGACTCTCATCGTGTCGCCGTGCCCAATCTCTATCGCCCGCGGTGCGTCTCGCTGGCAATTAGTTCATTAAGATAAGACTCGTCTCGGAATTAACGGAAAGGAAGAGACATTTATCCAGCCGGACGAGTAAAGTATCACGGGGCAGGACAAATCGACGTATCTCTCGCCCAATTACTATGCTCGTGAAAAGTTAGATAAGCCGTATCTTGTTAGAGATGAAATACGCCCGTGCACGTTGCAAATAAACGCTCGGTTAAATGCGACATAGTTGCTCTACTCTAATTTTTTTTAATTTTTTTCAGTTTCTTCTTTAAATATATATATGTGTACAGAAGACGTACTTGGTACATTTATTTCTCACATACAGGAAAAACATTAATATATTAAATTAAAATTAATAGATTATATATTTAGTAATTATTGTTTCATGAAATTATATTCTTGTTGATATATGAAATAATAATTTTGCTTCTATATAATTTAATCTTTTTTTTTTAAGAATTTAATAATTTTAAATTTCAGCATAAAATATAACATTTTTATTTCAATATTATATGATTAATTGTTTTGAAAATAAATAAGAATGAAAAATTCTATACAGGTGATGAAGAATGATAATTCTTAGTGTAAATTAAGATATTTTCTATCCGATATTTTTTTTCTCTACGTAAATATTATTAATACAACTTTCTTAATTAAAAATATACAACATTTCTTCATATGAGCAGATTATGTGTACTTAATGCTACATAATACATAATCTCATTTCAATATTTAAGGTTTCAAAAACGTATAATCAAAACAAGAATAATCTTTTCTTTCCGTGGACAACATGAAAAGATTGTAGATTAACAAATTCATCTTCCTCAACATTTCTGTCTGAATTACACCCGCATTCAACTAAATTGCAATCTAAAACTCCAAGAGCGACGCTCTCGTCATCGTTGCCCTTCGAGATGACCGATGATGCATCATTTAATCGCCGCTAATGAACGAGAAGTCGTCGCGTTTCAACAGAATACGGAATCTGTTTCATTCGGCATAAAACCGGCAGAAAATTTTAATTAATCTGACAAATTCCTAAAATAAGGATTATCGAGATGATAAAACCTCGAAGAACCGACTGTCGGAAGAACAACCGAAATCTCGGCGCTTCTGATTTCAACGTATAAAGTACAACGTCAGTTGCATAGCCGAATCGCTCGTTTGCGCGACGACGAGAGAGCACCCCTCGCGGAATTTTTCCGGCCTCCGCTGACCTTGGTCTCCGCTAAGTGGGTGACCTTCTGACCTAATCGCCGTTAATTTCATTTGCTAGAAACCTGCCTGCCGTCACGGCCTGCGAAACCGCGCGCGCGGCGCGCCGTCCTGGCGTCCGCTCGCTCGCTCGCTCGCTCGCATTTTTACGCGCCGCAGCATCGGAGAGCTCGCCCGCCCGCCCGCCAGTCTGTCGCGCTCCAAATACCTGTTCGGCTCTACCCACCTGCCGTGATTATGGCTCGTGGCGTCCCACGTAAATCTAGCCGCGGCTCGCGACGGGGGAACCTCGCGCTACCGTCGTGAGAATCCATTTTTCCGCCGGTTGCACTCTCCTTCCGGCTGCCCTCGATCAGAACCCTGCATCGAGCATACAATAATTGCAGCCTGCTTCTCTCTTTTTTTTTTCTCCTATCGTCTCTCCTTCTCTCTTCCCGGATCACCGAAAGAGGGACACCGGCTATCATTCCCCATTACATTCCAAGTGGTTAAAAAATCTTTTTATTATTTATAAAGAATATAAATCGATACGAGCATCCGGCAAAGAAACTAAAAACAAAGACGAAAGGAAAGTATAAACGTAGCAATGTGTTATATAAATAGAATTAAAAAATCAAATATCTTTACTTCTTCGCCAGTGAGTGAATAAAAAGCAAACACAAATAAATAATTCAATTTTGACCTGACTGGCCAGATATAATTAAATACAAGCATTACGTTTCGACCAACGTCAACAAAAAGGTTTTAGGTCCTTATCAAGTGCAATTGATACACAAGTTACATTAAACACGTTGGAATCTATATGACATATGCTCAGATAAATCATAGATAATGTGCGTCGCAAAAGTATAATTTTGACACATAATATAAGAGGCATAATATATGCTCTCCATTCGTACTACAATATTAAACTGGAGTACTTGATATAAGGACCTAATTAAACCGTTGGTCGAAACGTAGTGCTTGTATTTAATTATATCTGGCCAGTCAGGTCAAAATTGAATTATTTATTTGTGTTTGTCTTATATAAATAGAATGTTAGTATTTTTTAACATCTATTTTCTCTTTTTTATAACACGAAATAAATCAGTCAAAATTTTGCAAAAAAAAATTTAACCCGTATTGGGCTGTTGCAAGGAAATTCAAAGATATTCTTCAACTAATCCCTCGATCAATTACACATTACGACTTCGATAAGCCGAATGAATGCAATCTCTTGTTTCATGTTAATTGTAACATTATAATGAATATCACTTCGCGATAGCATTGAATCTCTAGCGTATTACAGAAAAGTAATAAAATGCGCTGCTATTTTTGCGTCGCTGATCTTTAAATAATTTAATTTTAAAAAACAAAATAGGCGTTTAATTGTAATAATTTTCGCATGTACAAATGCACTGAAAAAAATTTAATAAATTGAAATAAATATTTTTTCAAACAGTATCATGCAGAAGTTTTGTAAAAAATAAACAATATTTATTTTAAATAAGATAATATTTTCTATAATTTAGAAAATGTATAATACATTATTTATTTTTTACAAAACTTCTGCGTGGTACTATTTGAAAAAATATTTATTTTAATATAGCAAATTTTTTTTCAGTGTATTCTGCTACAAATACATAAAATCTATACTAACAAAATCGCGTTTATAAAATTTAAAAGCCGGAGCTTCTTAATAAATAAGCAGTAAATGTAATAATTAAATAACATTTTTAATATTTAATTAAAATATATTAAAAACCGAGGAAAAATTAAATTAAACATCCCCTGGCAATTCGGCACCTTTGAGCTCCAGTTCCATAAAATGCGTTATTATTAAATCATAACAGAGATCCACGTTCGCCAACTGAGAAAGTTCGATCGCACGTCACGCGAAGGATAAATCTGAGATTCATACGCCGCGCACGAGAGACGAATAACGATTTCAGTTTCGAATTATCTCGACTGAGGGTTCAATCGTCACGGGCCATCGATTTCGCGTGTACTCACGGAACTGCTCGCGCGACACCACGGCGAGGAGGCTGTTGATCATCGCAGAGTCGCGGAGGATCATCACGCGGTGCTCGTTTTGCAACGGCGATCGTGCGGCGAGCGAGCGAACGAACGAACGCGGAACTGCATGCGTCGCGAACGACAGCCCGCGCGAGACTGCCGGCCCCCCCGATGACGACGCATCGTCTTTGGCATTCGGCTTGGATGGGCAAAGTAGACGGATGGATGGATAGATGGGTTGGTTGGATAGATGGACGGATCGATGGACAGGCGCCGCGAGGCGCGTCCGTCCGTGGCGCGCGGCCGCGATTTTTAATCGCGAGAGCAATCTCGTCAAACGCGCGATTAACACGCGATTCCGAGCGCGCGAAATAAAAATCGCCTGCCCGCGTGAAATTGACAGATGCCCCCGATCTGTCCGTTCGAAGGAAAAGATTGGCGAGATCTTCGCGGCTTCAACTCCTTTCGTTACCCTCGCCGTCCGTGCCAATTTTGCGCTCTGTCTCTTTAACGTATCCTTGATTATATTAGACGGATAAGATTAATTGCCGTGGAGATCGATTAATTTATCTTGGGTTACAGCGTAAGAGTTTGAATTTTCAGGAGGATCGCGACGCGTCTAGACGCTTAATGTTATTTGCTTCGTCCTTCCCGTCTTGATTCTCGAGTCACTGGTTCGCGTGTGGCCGTCTCGTACGACGGCTTAATTGGGCTAATGGCACGTAAATGAGAGACGCGCGCGTGAACCGCGCGTTTGTTCGTTCGTTCAATTAGGAACGCTCTTCCCAAAGTGCAGATCAGACCTTCGTGAGCCGTTATGATGTAACGCGCATTTCTGGACATGACTGTGAAGTTAGCCCCACATTTTTAAATTTTAAAAAAATTAATCGGAGTGCCAGTTGCCCCCGCACGAGTGCAACAGTGCTGAGTCAAATTTAAAAAGAGTGCAACCGTTTAAAACAAAGAAATTCCAATTTCAAAAATGGGGGGGCCAACTTCACGCAGCCCCCCATTTAAAAAAAAAATTTTTTTTTCTTGCGGATTTTAAAAGATTTCAAAGAGTGCTACAGTGCACCGATGAGTGCGAAGAGAGTGCAATCAAAATAACCCCAGAATTTAAAATTAAAGTAAAATCCAAAATTTGGCTGTATCTTTGTCAATTTTGACTTTAGCGCTTCGGGCCATAAGAGACTTCGAAAGCACTCGTGCGGGGGCAAACGGCACTCCCGCGAAAACACCAAAATTCGCAAAAAAAAATTTTTTCTCGGGAACATAGAAAATTTTTGAAGACGAAGAAACTTTGAGTGGCTGCATCTTCGTCAATATTAACTTTAGCGCTTCGGGCCTTAAGAGACTTCGAAAGCACTCGTGCGGGGGCAAACAGCACTGCCGCGAAAACATCGAAATTCGCAAAAAAAATTTTTAATCGGGACTTAGAAATTTTTCAAATCTGAAACTTTGAGTGGCTGCAACTTCGTTAATACTAACCTTAGCGCTTTAAGTCATAAGAGACATCAAAAGCACTCGTGCGGGGGCCAACGGAACTCCAACGAAAATTTTAAAATTCCGAAAAAAAATTTTTCTCGTAAACTTAGAAATTTTTCCAAACTTTAAGTGGCTGCATCTTCGTCAATATTGACTTTAGCACTTCGGGCCTTAAGAGACTTCGAAAGCACTCGTGCGGGGGCAAACAGCACTGCCGCGAAAACACCGAAATTCGCAAGAAAAAATTTTAACTTGGGCCTTAGAAATTTTTCAAATCTGAAACTTTGAGTGGCTGCAACTTCGTTAATACTGACCTTAGCGCTTCAAGTCATAAGAGACATCAAAAGCACTCGTGCGGGGGCCAACGGCACTCCAACGAAAATTTCAAAATTCCGAAAAAAAATTTTTCTTGTAAACTTACAAATTTTTCGAAACTTTAAGTGGCTGCATCTTCGTCAATATTGACTTTAGCGCTTCGGGCCTTAAGAGACTTCGAAAGCACTCGTGCGGGGGCAAAGAGCACTGCCGCGAAAACATCGAAATTCGCAAAAAAAATTTTTAATCGGGACTTAGAAATTTTTCAAATCTGAAACTTTAAGTGGCTGCATCTTTGTCAATTTGGACTTTAGCGCTTCGAGTCTTAAGAGACTTCGAAAGCACTCGTGCGGGGGCCAACGGCACTCCAACAAAAATTTTAAAATTCCGAAAAAAAATTTTTCTCGTAAACTTAGAAATTTTTCCAAACTTTAAGTGGCTGCATCTTCGTCAATATTGACTTTAGCACTTCGGGCCTTAAGAGACTTCGAAAGCACTCGTGCGGGGGCAAAGAGCACTGCCGCGAAAACATCGAAATTCGCAAAAAAAATTTTAGATCGGGACTTAGAAATTTTTCAAATCTGAAACTTTGAGTGGCTGCAACTTCGTTAATACTGACCTTAGCGCTTCAAGTCATAAGAGACATCAAAAGCACTCGTGCGGGGGCCAACGGCACTCCAACGAAAATTTCAAAATTCCGAAAAAAAATTTTTCTTGTAAACTTACAAATTTTTCGAAACTTTAAGTGGCTGCATCTTCGTCAATATTGACTTTAGCGCTTCGGGCCTTAAGAGACTTCGAAAGCACTCGTGCGGGGGCAAAGAGCACTGCCGCGAAAACATCGAAATTCGCAAAAAAAATTTTTAATCGGGACTTAGAAATTTTTCAAATCTGAAACTTTAAGTGGCTGCATCTTTGTCAATTTGGACTTTAGCGCTTCGAGTCTTAAGAGACTTCGAAAGCACTCGTGCGGGGGCCAACGGCACTCCAACAAAAATTTTAAAATTCCGAAAAAAAATTTTTCTCGTAAACTTAGAAATTTTTCCAAACTTTAAGTGGCTGCATCTTCGTCAATATTGACTTTAGCACTTCGGGCCTTAAGAGACTTCGAAAGCACTCGTGCGGGGGCAAACAGCACTGCCGCGAAAACATCGAAATTTGCAAAAAAAATTTTTAATCGGGACTTAGAAATTTTTCAAATCTGAAACTTTAAGTGGCTGCATCTTTGTCAATTTGGACTTTAGCGCTTCGAGCCTTAAGAGACTTCGAAAGCACTCGTGCGGGGGCCAACGGCACTTTAACAAAAATTTCAAAAATCCGAAAAAAAATTTTTCTTGTTAACTTAGAAATTTTTCGAAACTTTAAGTGGCTGCATCTTCGTCAATATTGACTTTAGCACTTCGGGCCTTAAGAGACTTCGAAAGCACTCGTGCGGGGGCAAACAGCACTGCCGCGAAAACACCGAAATTCGCAAGAAAAAATTTTAACTTGGGACTTAGAAATTTTTCAAATCTGAAACTTTGAGTGGCTGCAACTTCGTTAATACTGACCTTAGCGCTTTAAGTCATAAGAGACATCAAAAGCACTCGTGCGGGGGCCAACGGCACTCCAACGAAAATTTCAAAATTCCGAAAAAAAATTTTTCTTGTAAACTTAGAAATTTTTCGAAACTTTAAGTGGCTGCATCTTCGTCAATATTGACTTTAGCACTTCGGGCCTTAAGAGACTTCGAAAGCACTCGTGCGGGGGCAAACAGCACTGCCGCGAAAACACCGAAATTCGCAAGAAAAAATTTTCACTCGGGACTTAGAAATTTTTCAAATCTGAAACTTTGAGTGGCTGCAATTTCGTTAATACTAACCTTAGCGCTTTAAGTCATAAGAGACATCAAAAGCACTCGTGCGGGGGCCAACGGAACTCCAACGAAAATTTTAAAATTCCGAAAAAAAATTTTTCTCGTAAACTTAGAAATTTTTCCAAACTTTAAGTGGCTGCATCTTCGTCAATATTGACTTTAGCACTTCGGGCCTTAAGAGACTTCGAAAGCACTCGTGCGGGGGCAAACAGCACTGCCGCGAAAACACCGAAATTCGCAAGAAAAAATTTTAACTTGGGACTTAGAAATTTTTCAAATCTGAAACTTTGAGTGGCTGCAACTTCGTTAATACTGACCTTAGCGCTTTAAGTCATAAGAGACATCAAAAGCACTCGTGCGGGGGCCAACGGCACTCCAACGAAAATTTCAAAATTCCGAAAAAAAATTTTTCTTGTAAACTTAGAAATTTTTCGAAACTTTAAGTGGCTGCATCTTCGTCAATATTGACTTTAGCACTTCGGGCCTTAAGAGACTTCGAAAGCACTCGTGCGGGGGCAAACAGCACTGCCGCGAAAACACCGAAATTCGCAAGAAAAAATTTTCACTCGGGACTTAGAAATTTTTCAAATCTGAAACTTTGAGTGGCTGCAATTTCGTTAATACTAACCTTAGCGCTTTAAGTCATAAGAGACATCAAAAGCACTCGTGCGGGGGCCAACGGAACTCTAACGAAAATTTTAAAATTCCGAAAAAAAATTTTTCTACGTAAACTTAGAAATTTTTCGAAACTTTAAGTGGCTGCATCTTCGTCAATATTGACTTTAGCATTTCGGGCCTTAAAAGACTTCGAAAGCACTCGTGCGGTGGCCAACGGCACTCCAACGAAAATTTCAAAATTCCGAAAAAAAATTTTTCTTGTAAACTTACAAATTTTTCGAAACTTTAAGTGGCTGCATTTTCGTCAATATTGACTCTAGCGCTTCGGGCCTTAAGAGACTTCGAAAGCACTCGTGCGGGGGCAAACAGCACTGCCGCGAAAACATCAAAATTTGCAAGAAAAAATTTTCACTCGGGACTTAGAAATTTTTCAAATCTGAAACTTTCAGTGGCTGCATTTTCGTTAATATTAACTTTAGCGCTTTGAGTTTAATTATTTAAATATAAATTTAACTAATGTTTTGTGATATTGTTTAATAATTATATTTTAAGTAAGTTTTAAACATTATCTTAAGTAAGTATTTAAACATTATCTTGGCATTAGACATGTTTAAATAAGATTATCTAGACAATAAGAATATCTAGACAAATTTTTCTTAAATTGTTGACATAATTGTATTTATGATGTTGACGATGAAACGAATGGATCAGATGCTGTGTGATGTACATCCATATTAATTGACGTTGCATTAACTTAATTTTTATTTTATGTTTGCCTACGATCACTGTTTACGCTTACTAAGTTGCAAGCAACGGAAAAATTCGACTCTAAATATCTTACACAATATAATAAAAACACAAGAAAAGTCTTATGATAACATAACTTTTAAAAATATTTATATAAAAATTTAATTACATTTAATTAATGTTCAATAATTTTCAATACTAATTGTTCGAAGTAATTAAATTGTTACAAACTTGAATAATTAAAGTATTCATAGTAATATCTTATACTATTTTTATTAAAAATGTTTATTATGTATACCGTTATTTATATAATAAATAATAATGTGAAAATAAAAAATTAATAAATATTTAAAAAACGTTAAAAAATGTTTATTTGTAGACTAAAATGAAGCCTTTTTCATAATAAAAATACATTTATCGTATATTTGATATCGATAATTTGATAATAAATTTTCTTTAATGTGAACAAAATAACGATGTAGATTATATATTATAACTATATGTAATAATATGATTAAATAATTAATTAATAATAATAATCTTTATTGCTTTATTGCACTTATGCTTTATTGCATAAGTCTCCGAGCGAAAATTTTTTTCAGAATTTCGAAGTTCTCACTGGAGTTCTGTTGCCCCCCGCACGAGTTCTATCGATGTCTCTTAAACCTCTAAGCGCTAAAATAAATATTGACGAAGATGCATCCACTTAAAGTTTCAAAAGATTTCTAAGTTTACGAGAAAAAATTTTTTTTGGAATATTGAAGTTCTCGCTAGAGTTCTGTTGGCCCCCGCACGAGTACTTTTGATGTCTGTCATGACTTAAAGCGCTAAGAATAGTATTAACGAAGTTGCAGCCACTCAAAGTTTCAGAGTTGAAAAATTTCTAAGTCCCGATCTAAAATTTTTTTTGCGAATTTCGATGTTTTCGCGGCAGTGCTCTTTGCCCCCGCACGAGTGCTTTCGAAGTCTCTTAAGGCCCGAAACGCTAAAGTCAATATTGACAAAGATGCAGCCACTTAAAGTTTGGAAAAATTTCTAAGTTTACGAGAAAAATTTTTTTTTGGAATTTTAAAATTTTCGTTGGAGTTCCGTTGGCCCCCGCACGAGTGCTTTTGATGTCTCTTATGACTTAAAGCGCTAAGGTTAGTATTAACGAAGTTGCAGCCACTCAAAGTTTCAGATTTGAAAAATTTCTAAGTCCCAAGTTAAAATTTTTTCTTGCGAATTTCGGTGTTTTCGCGGCAGTGCTGTTTGCCCCCGCACGAGTGCTTTCGAAGTCTCTTAAGGCCCGAAGTGCTAAAGTCAATATTGACGAAGATGCAGCCACTTAAAGTTTGGAAAAATTTTTAAGTTTACGAAAAAAATTTTTTTTCGGAATTTTAAAATTTTTGTTGGAGTGCCGTTGGCCCCCGCACGAGTGCTTTCGAAGTCTCTTAAGGCTCGAAGCGCTAAAGTCCAAATTGACAAAGATGCAGCCACTTAAAGTTTCAGATTTGAAAAATTTCTAAGTCCCGATTAAAAATTTTTTTTGCGAATTTCGATGTTTTCGCGGCAGTGCTGTTTGCCCCCGCACGAGTGCTTTCGAAGTCTCTTAAGGCCCGAAGTGCTAAAGTCAATATTGACGAAGATGCAGCCACTTAAAGTTTGGAAAAATTTCTAAGTTTACGAGAAAAATTTTTTTTCGGAATTTTAAAATTTTTGTTGGAGTGCCGTTGGCCCCCGCACGAGTGCTTTTGATGTCTCTTATGACTTAAAGCGCTAAGGTTAGTATTAACGAAGTTGCAGCCACTCAAAGTTTCAGATTTGAAAAATTTCTAAGTCCCAAGTTAAAATTTTTTCTTGCGAATTTCGGTGTTTTCGCGGCAGTGCTGTTTGCCCCCGCACGAGTGCTTTCGAAGTCTCTTAAGGCCCGAAGTGCTAAAGTCAATATTGACGAAGATGCAGCCACTTAAAGTTTGGAAAAATTTTTAAGTTTACGAAAAAAATTTTTTTTCGGAATTTTAAAATTTTTGTTGGAGTGCCGTTGGCCCCCGCACGAGTGCTTTCGAAGTCTCTTAAGGCTCGAAGCGCTAAAGTCCAAATTGACAAAGATGCAGCCACTTAAAGTTTCAGATTTGAAAAATTTCTAAGTCCCGATTAAAAATTTTTTTTGCGAATTTCGATGTTTTCGCGGCAGTGCTGTTTGCCCCCGCACGAGTGCTTTCGAAGTCTCTTAAGGCCCGAAGTGCTAAAGTCAATATTGACGAAGATGCAGCCACTTAAAGTTTGGAAAAATTTCTAAGTTTACGAGAAAAATTTTTTTTCGGAATTTTAAAATTTTTGTTGGAGTGCCGTTGGCCCCCGCACGAGTGCTTTCGAAGTCTCTTAAGACTCGAAGCGCTAAAGTCCAAATTGACAAAGATGCAGCCACTTAAAGTTTCAGATTTGAAAAATTTCTAAGTCCCGATTAAAAATTTTTTTTGCGAATTTCGATGTTTTCGCGGCAGTGCTCTTTGCCCCCGCACGAGTGCTTTCGAAGTCTCTTAAGGCCCGAAGCGCTAAAGTCAATATTGACGAAGATGCAGCCACTTAAAGTTTGGAAAAATTTTTAAGTTTACGAGAAAAATTTTTTTTCGGAATTTTAAAATTTTTGTTGGAGTGCCGTTGGCCCCCGCACGAGTGCTTTTGATGTCTCTTATGACTTAAAGCGCTAAGGTTAGTATTAACGAAGTTGCAGCCACTCAAAGTTTCAGATTTGAAAAATTTCTAAGTCCCGATTAAAAATTTTTTTTGCGAATTTCGATGTTTTCGCGGCAGTGCTCTTTGCCCCCGCACGAGTGCTTTCGAAGTCTCTTAAGGCCCGAAGCGCTAAAGTCAATATTGACGAAGATGCAGCCACTTAAAGTTTGGAAAAATTTTTAAGTTTACGAGAAAAATTTTTTTTCGGAATTTTAAAATTTTTGTTGGAGTGCCGTTGGCCCCCGCACGAGTGCTTTTGATGTCTCTTATGACTTAAAGCGCTAAGGTTAGTATTAACGAAGTTGCAGCCACTCAAAGTTTCAGATTTGAAAAATTTCTAAGTCCCGATTAAAAATTTTTTTTGCGAATTTCGATGTTTTCGCGGCAGTGCTCTTTGCCCCCGCACGAGTGCTTTCGAAGTCTCTTAAGGCCCGAAGCGCTAAAGTCAATATTGACGAAGATGCAGCCACTTAAAGTTTCGAAAAATTTGTAAGTTTACAAGAAAAATTTTTTTTCGGAATTTTGAAATTTTCGTTGGAGTGCCGTTGGCCCCCGCACGAGTGTTTTCGAAGTCTCTTAAGGCTCGAAGCGCTAAAGTCAAAATTGACAAAGATGCAGCCACTTAAAGTTTCAGATTTAAAAAATTTCTAAGTCCCGAGTGAAAATTTTTTCTTGCGAATTTTGATGTTTTCGCGGCAGTGCTGTTTGCCCCCGCACGAGTGCTTTCGAAGTCTCTTAAGGCCCGAAGCGCTAAAGTCAATATTGACGAAGATGCAGCCACTCAAAGTTTCTTCGTCTTCAAAAATTTTCTATGTTCCCGAGAAAAAATTTTTTTTTGCGAATTTTGGTGTTTTCGCGGGAGTGCCGTTTGCCCCCGCACGAGTGCTTTCGAAGTCTCTTATGGCCCGAAGCGCTAAAGTCAAAATTGACAAAGATACAGCCAAATTTTGGATTTTACTTTAATTTTAAATTCTGGGGTTATTTTGATTGCACTCTCTTCGCACTCATCGGTGCACTGTAGCACTCTTTGAAATCTTTTAAAATCCGCAAGAAAAAAAATTTTTTTTTTTAAATGGGGGGCTGCGTGAAGTTGGCCCCCCCATTTTTGAAATTGGAATTTCTTTGTTTTAAACGGTTGCACTCTTTTTAAATTTGACTCAGCACTGTTGCACTCGTGCGGGGGCAACTGGCACTCCGATTAATTTTTTTAAAATTTAAAAATGTGGGGCTAACTTCACAGTCATTTTCTGGACTAGCCCGTGACATTGCATAACGTATTAATTGCGTATCGTGAGACGCGAGTTATCGATGGACTGGGTAATAACAACGCACGTACCGCTGCGCACAATGTCGTCTCATCGTAATTACAAGTTTTCTTACGAGCACTTACGTGTCTATATTAATGCTCTAATACGCTTTTTACGGCTCGACTGAGCAAGAAAATAATTGATATCCTCCTTGCTCAAGGCTCAACGCAATGCTTATTTTAAGTTCGATAAAACTGAATTGTCTGACTGAATTTTTGGCTTATAACGTTCGAGAAGTTATATTTCAATTTTAACGATAGATTCTTTATATATCAATTTTTACACTCGACTTTTTCTATTTGAATTTAAAATATATCGATGCAATTAGATAACAAAACCTTGGCGTTTAAAATGGAGTCTTGAAGAAATTTTAAGTTCAAGTTTAAAGATCAAGTTTCAGCGTCGCGGAAACGGCTTTTTTCCTCCCACCGGAGAAAAGTCAGTTGCAAAACGGTCGACGAATATATCTGCAAGTTCAAGTCCACTGCCACTGCAATAATACGTGTCCGAGGGCCTTCAGAAATTTTCTCTCTTCCGCTTTGCCAAGGAGAACCTTGCCAACTCCGCGTTGAAACGTTAGAAAGGCACGCTCTATACCGGAGGAGAGATCTAATTCGCCCGATCGAAAATTCGAAAACTCCCTCGTCTTTATTTGTACTCGAGATACCGGAATCTCGTGCGAAAATTAGAAATCGACCGTGACGCACGCGGAAGAGGACGACGGGACAGAGGAGATTAGGAACGAAACTGGACGACGAAGCGGAGCGTTTTGAAACGGTACGCGTTTCGTCACGCTAGCGTGTGCACCGCGTACGTGCGTATCGTCGTAAATGCAACAGTACAAGTGGAACTGAGACGGCAGTCGAAGGAAGAAGAAGAAGAAGGCGACCGAGGGAGACGTGGAGGGACCTCGACGTCGTCGTCGTCGTCGTCAGCGCGTCGCGAGAGACCTTGGCGGCTTGAAGAGCGTTACCATTTTCGCGGGGCGTAGTAGCGGATTGACGCAGGTGTGGACCGATCGCGCGGTGCCACGTGAGTACACGATCGAGTGCAAGGGTGGGGCGCGAAAGGGCGCGGGCGTTTTCACACGGAGGGTGGAAAAAAAAACGACCGAAGGCGCGAGCGGAGTTCGTTCGGAAGAGCGAGCCTCGTGCTGACGAACGGAAAAAAAATCTGTCGCGATCTGATCGCGACGGTGCGACGCTTCGTTAAATATCTTAACGCTATTAAGTTGCTCCGAGCTCGATGTTTTTTTAAAGCGCGCAGTGTTTTGTTTTTTCATTAACATAAAACGACGGGTTCATAATCTTCAGAAACCGTGAAGGTCTTCGACGAACACCTTTAACTCAGAAGTGTTATATTATTAATAAGGGTAAGAATGTATTTTTTTAATAAATAATTTAACATACGTACAGAAATAAACGATGTCGCTGAGGTAATTAAAATGTTAACGGTAAAAAGGTATAGATAAGAGAACAATTTTGTTGGACTGAAGATGCTCAAGTATAATAAGCAATGCTTCAAAAAAATGTTCATATTCTACCAACTACCTTGAGCATCTTGCATAATTGTTTTGATGATCAAATAAAAATTATAATATTTCAGATTCGTCTATCAAACTCACTAAATTTTCGGACACCTCGGCAAAATCGCTTTTTTCGCGTGACTACGAGAAACAATCTACTTAAATAAACTGCAACTTTCTCGTGTAAATATCCGTGTACTGTGCACTGAGAAAAAAATTTTGGTGATTTGACAAAATTTTTCAACTAAACTAAAATTTTGCCAGTTCAAGAACTTATTCATTTAACTTAAAATGCACAAACTTCAATTCAAGTATTTACACATACAGTTATTTGAAATATATAAATACCTAAATAGACGAAATTTAATTTAGTTGGAAAATTTAGTCAAATTAACATTTTTTTTTCTCAATGTGTTAATGTAAATATTACGCGGAGAGGCGTTCACGCGAACGCGACGTCTCTGCCGCTCGTCTCCGCCCGGAACAAAAATTCACTGTCAGCCACCCCCCACACGCGCGCGTCCCGCGTCGCATATTACGCGTCTACTAGCTTTATGCCAAACTAGAGCGCGCCGTGCTAAAGATAGGTCGTTGCAGCGGCGGGAATCATCGGGTGTGCAATGCACACCAATGCACACCGTGTGCGTCCATTACCGGCGCATGCAGGGAGCAAGGGCGACCTTGGCCTTACGCGCGCTTATATAACGAGGAAGCGGCAGATTCGCGAGCTCAGTCGCATTTCGACGCGGGCCGAACGGAACGCGCAATTTCCGGATGCATTTCTTTTTCTCCCCCTCCCCCGCGTTTCTATATCGATCGCGATACGAGTCATTAGAACGCTCTTCGCGCTTTTCGCAAGAGAACATTACTGCCGATGTACTGCTAGGACGTTTCCATCATCGATTTTCACGCGCCAACGCGCAGAAACGTTTTCCTTTTTTGCTCGGGTGCAAAAAAAAAACCGCTCGATTAAAGAGCGGCTGTTTTTTTTTTCGCGTAATTAAAAGAGCCGTCGCTTAGAGTTAAAAACCGCGGTTCGATTTTTTCTCCCCTCGCCGCGAGATCACCGGGTTTCGTTCCGTCGCGATCGCGAACGGTCGGAAACTTCCACGAGGTCGTTACTGAAAATGCGAACGACACACACGTGTTGTTGGTAGCCGCGCGATCGGAAAAATATAAGTGCCATTAAAGGAGCGCGCGCGCGCCGCTCCGACTGATCGGCTGACCGGCGCGCGGCGGTGGGGAGGATCTCGCCTGCCGTCGGGAAAATCAGCGTCTCTTCTTGGCAGAAACGGCGTGTTTAGGCCCGTGGGTGGCGGCGGTGGCGGCAGACCTCGCCGTGGCTCTTCCGCTTTTTTGACAGATGCGAGCGTCAGTGCCGCGCGACGCGTCGCAGTGCCCATCGAGTGGCGTCGTGGTCGAGGTCGAGGAACATTGTTTACGCGGTGCCACGCTCGTCTGCGGTGAGTTAATCCGAAATGCGCGGTTGCGAGATCACGAATCCGTACGAACGTTCTGGGAATTCTGCCATCGATCGGCGAATATGTTCCTCGAAAAAAATATTAGTTATCTCCGAAAGAAAAAAAAGGAAGAAAAAAAAAACAAATCGGATTTAGAATCTCATATTCTGTCCTATTTCTAGTAATTCGCGTTTAACTTTAATCTCGGTTTAACTTACTTTTTATCTTTTTCTAATTTCGAAGAATTGGAAAAAGATAGAATAAGTGAAGAGAGGAGGATAAAAGTCAATTGGTTCAAAGGGACGTGAGTTAGTGTCCTTCCAACGAATATATGTTACGAGTTTCCAAATGAGACTTGTATTTCGTAATCTTTATTCAACTGCGCACGATGCTGCCTAATAATAATAACAACAAACGTGGTAGGGCTGACTTCGCGTGTACATCTGTGTTGAAAACTGATTTAACGCGGCCTTGATTTTCTTTTTTATGGTCACGCGTCGTACGAGATCACATCTGCTGAGCAGCAGCCCGAACGTTCATTAGATATGCAAAAAAAATCTATTTGACTCTTTTAGTTGGCTCCGTGCAAACCAAACGTTACGTCAAACTCGTCGGTTGAAATCTCTTCAGCGGACAGTACCGCAAAGATTATTCTAACGACACTTTGAGCGTGCTTCAAAATGAAAATTTGGCATTACCCGTATGCACTTAATGCATCAGCATTTTAGGTCTGTGTTTATTCTTCGACCGTGAGATCATCGCGAAACTTATCATAACTGAAATGCGCAAGTAGTTGTCGCGCGATAATTTATTGCTTCCTTTATTGTTCTTTTGCGCATATTTCAGATATCAAGAGATATTAGTTTGCTTCGCATGATTCTAGGACTGAAACGATTCCAAGCCACAGAGTGAGAGGGCGAGATTACGCAATATCAATACGAGTTTTCAGGTAAAAAGATGTTCACTATATCTCGATATTATAGAAGCATTCCTACTTCGTTTTGAATGTTTAGTATTTCTATTAATATATAATAATACAACAAATTAATTTAGCAATTGTCATTTTATATCAAGCCAATAAAATTAAATTAAATAATAAAGGTTTCAATTTTATAAGTTTTGAAGACGTGAGTTACATTACATTTACACACACTTGCACCATATATCTCATTAATATTACATTGATTGACATTTTATGAAACATATCCCTTTCATGTCACTGAGATTTGAATTCAATTTCGCAAATAACCATCGATATCGTGTTAACGGCGTACCCTCCCTCCAGGTGACCCACTGGCGACCGCGATCACGAGGAAGGATGGCCATCAATTCATTATTACTGCTTTGGGCGTTGGTCGGCCTAATTGGCCGAGTGCACGGCAAATGCAGCTTAGCGCCGATCGCCGACAACGATCGGTCGATCGCCTACGCGTGCATCCACGGCGACCTGGGCGACCTCGACGAGCTCTCCAGCGAGACCGAGTGGATCGAGTTCTCGGTGTCGCGCTTCCACGCGATCCCCAACGACGCGTTCCGCCGATTCCCGCATCTGCGCCGCCTGTCCTTCTACAATTGCCACATAAACGCGATCGAACCCGAGGCATTTCGCGGCCTGCAACGGCTCGACTGGCTGATATTCCACGGCACGAGGATCCACGCGGTGAGGGCCGCGTGGTTCCGTCACCTGCCGCACCTCAGACGACTGGTCCTGGACAGGTATCGCGTGTTTGCCTCTCGCAGTCCACGAGCGTCGCTCGATTATAAAATTACAATAAGAAGAAGATAACGCGACGGAATTCGGAAATATTAAAGAAGAAATTAGCCTTCTTTTTTTCAGCCCGCGGAAATTGAATTGATCCTAAAATGATTGTGACATAGGAATTGTTGAACTCTTGTTATCGATTAAGGACCTTTTTGTTTCATCTCACCCGTGGCAATCGACGCCACATTCGTGACTCATACAAAATGTCATCGATAGCAATATTGTCCTACGTCGTTATATCAAATTCGAGGACGTCGATAGATCGAGGCCACGTGCAGCAGCTTATGTAAACCGTCCGACGATTATACATTCGGTAATGTCGACGACCCAGTTACTTGCTCGCTGCACCGTTGCGACCATGATGTCATTCGATGTCCGAATATTGACGATTAGATATTAAACGCGATTAGTAAAGACCGAGGAGTTAAGCTCAGTTGCCAATTAAAAGTTCTTCTAAAAGAATTTCAGAATCCAAAGAATCTATGTGAAAACGATATATTTTCGCAACGCTGAGATTTTTAACTATTGTAATATTTAATTGTTATTCGTCAACTGTTTAATTATTATTCTCTCTTGTTTTGATTTTGAACCTGAGAACACAAAATTCTCCGGTTTTTTTTTTTTATTGATCTTGATTCGAATATCGAGAAGCCGAGAGTTAAAATGCGCGCTTGCGGCAGCACACGAAGTAAGTAAAGCACGCGTCTCTTTTTCACCAGATGCGGCCTGGTGCACGTCGAGCCCGACGTTTTTCGCATGTTACCGCGACTGGAGACCCTGGACTTGCGCGACAATGACCTCGATTGTCTGTCGGTGGAGGAGCTGTCGCATCTGACCGCGCTCAGGACCGTGCGCATCGACGGTAACCCGTGGCTGTGCGAGTGCCGCATCAGAATGGACAAGTTCTTTCGCGAGAGATCGATCATCCAGGAGATAGAGTGCAGATTTCGACCGAAGGTCTGCCTCATGCGCCGAAATCCACAGTGCATGACACAGATCGAAATCCCGCTTCTGCCTCCGACGATAACCATCGAGCCGATAGGAGGTGGTCTCCAGGTAAATCAATTGTTTAGGGCTCAATAACGCAATACATACAGCGTCAGTTTTTATATACTCTCTAAATTATAATCAGTGAGAAATCACTGAAATCAGCAAAATAAGTACACTGATCTTTCAGTAATTATATACTAATTCTAACATAAAAATCATTAAAGCCAATGGATAATCATTAATTATCACGGTTAAGTATATCACTGCGAATCAGTGAAAATACACTGATTACAATTTAGAAAGTATAATAATGGTACAATAATAATAATATAATAATAGTATGTCTAAAGAGATCCAAACAATTAATCAAATTTTTATTTTATTTATATGACGATAATTGAGGAGCATTTATGGGAACCAATATCATAGAATGATTTCGATATTTACAAAGAAAGAACGTTTTTGCTAAAATATCTAAAAATGTTGATACAGATTAGAAAATAATTTTTTCGAACCATCAAAATAATTATTAAATATGAAGGCACCATGATTAAGCACAATGACGAAAATACTGCAAAAAGTTTTGACATTCTAGCAACCAGCTCAAGCGTCCCACATAATTATGTTAATAGTAGATTTAACAAAATTATCTTCAAATCTGTATTCAAATAAAGATAACTTTAACCGTCTTCTTTTTGCGAATAGACACCAACAGCACACTGAGAAAAAAAACGTTCTTAATTTGACGAAATTTTCCAACCGAATTAAATTTTGTCTATTCAAATATTTTTATATTTCAATTAACTATATAAATACTTGAATTGAAATTTGTGCATTTAAGTTAAATGCATAAATTCTTGAACTTGCAAAATTTTAATTTAGTTGAAAAATTGTGTCAAATTAACAATATTTTTTTCTCAGAATAAAAGGATTGAGATTTCCGATTCAGACGAATTCAAATTGAATTTCGAGAATTTAAGGAGACATCGTGAAAGCGTTAGATAAATATTGCGGAGTTTTCCAAACATATCGTCCGTCTCGCGATCTTGTGAAATAAGCTGCGACCGCTTTGTGCACCGATATACCGGCAGTAAGGCAATACGGTTTGAACCGCGTTGTTTTTCGAAGTATCGCGTTTCAGGAGGGGGATCGAACCGTGGGATGAAACAGAAACGCCTGTATCATAATTGCGTGCCTGATAATATCGCACAATGTGTCTCTCTCGCGGGCGTCTCTCGCCGCCGTGCGTTTCTTCTATCGTCTAAAAAGCCGTCCTTATCGTCCGCACGTATCGCGGGTGAAAGTCGAAATTTAATGCTAATGCTTCGCGCATGATAGCTAATTAAGAATGTAATTGCGCTTCTAACGACCGTGTAATGTCGTTAATCTCGGGCGTCTCTATTCCTGTTAATCGTTTTCATACACATGAAGGAAAAGCAGACGCCGCAATTAATATAATTTAGCACGAACATGAACGCGAAAATAAATGCCATAAATGAGTGTAAACTGCTAGGCGGTATTTAATTAGAAACAATCAAAATTATTCGGACGCTCATTAATATATGTTGCAAAAATTAATTAGATGCGATTTCTCATCCATTTCTATTCATCATTTTGTTGATTTCTCGTAATAGAGAATAAACAAATCTCTCAAACGTTCGTCATTGCAATCGCAAACTCGGCAATTTCAAGATATACTATAAAAGTCAAGTTTTATATAAAAAAAACAGAAATAGAAATTCCCTTGCAGTAATACTACAGAAAATCTCATGCTCACTTTAAAGATGTATTATATATAAAACTCTGCAAAGTAAATTGAAATTGGAAATGTGTTAATATTTATTATAAATAAATTATATACATATAAAAGTTTTTTTGTGAAAATATTAAATTTTTATTTATCGGTCTAATATTCTCCAATTATTATATATTAAATTTCTATTTAACAACACATTTTATAATTTATTTACATGTTATTAAAATTGAAATTACTTCAAAAAAATGATTTTTTACATAAGTACTTTAAATATTCAAAATATCTTATGCAAAGTTACATTAAACCCCATTATGCAGATATAAGTGTAGATAAATAAATTATATTAATTTACAGAATAATTAATCTATATCATCACAATGAAACTCTACATAAATCATTTTAAAGCATTAATATACAAAAGTTCAGATTTTATTAATTTTTAAATTACATTTCTATTATATCACATTTCTATTTCTCTATTGAGATAATTTTTTATCCCAGAGAGATTGCCGCAAAATATTTTATATTATTTTCACATATAATATGGAACAAGGTTCTAAATATTTTTTCATTATTTTGAAAATGTAATACATCCACTTAAGAGACAATAAAACAATAAAACAATAAAATGTAATCGTTCGCGAAACTGATTTATTAACACTAGAACAAATCTATCGAAAGAATTGTAAATTTATTGTTTTAAATTATAGAAATTAGCTTGTTAGAATTTCTGTTGATCCTTGTGGAGATAAAAAGACGATTGCACAATTTATTTTCCATTAAAAGGCCTGTTTTTGTAGTCGGGGAAAATAAAATAAACGTTGTTTCTTGTATTTTTTTTCAAGCAATCCGATGGTTAAAATTACTAGTTAAAATCATGTCATAACAGGAATAAAAAAGTTGACTTTAAATTGATGAAAAACAAGTGGTCGCGAGATAAATATATGCATCGTTGATACTGTTCGTGTTTTGATATTAAGAAATCTAGAACATTTTATAAAAATTCTACGTTTACTAGCGAAATAAAGACGCAACGGACTTTTGCTTGCACGAACATGTTCGAGACGGCTTCCCCTCCCCCCGACTCGGTGCAAACGTACGAAAACATTATGTTGCGTTTGACATCTTCGAATTGCGAGTTTCAAAAACTACAGAACACAAATGTCTACCTTATCTACTTTATTTTCCCCAAATAGGCCTTTTCGCAACAGCCTTCTTTCTGTATACATAACATTTAAACACATCAAAACACGCTAGCTATCTCATACCGTTAACTAAATCAGCAATTTTGATTTGCTAGTGCGCAAGCTAAAAATGCCGTTGTCGCGCTTGAAAAACGTCTCGTTTCCCTCCGAAATAATTCAATAAACAAACAAACAAACAAACTCACCTTATCGGACGGATCCGCGATCTTGGCGGCGGCGCAGCCGCCGCGAACGGCCCTCGCGTATCCGGCATCCCCTCGGGCGTCCTTGTCCACCTTCGGCGGTTCCTTCCGGGTGCCGGCGGTGGTGACGGTGGCGCGCTGCCTCGCCTCGAGGCGGCCGCCGAAAGTCGCGCGCGACATCCGGACCGACACGACGCCCCGCGGAAAAGCGTTTGTTGCCGGCGACGCGCGCACACGTTGTCCGCCGCTCCGGCGAAAACCGCGCGCGACATATGGCGGACGCCGCGGATCACGTGATCCGCGGGACGCGCGCGGGCCTGTCTGCGCGGGGGACGACGCCGACTTCCTTCCGCCCTCTTCCTGCGCCCCGGGGCGGCAAGGGGGACTGGGCTGCGGTCACCGGCCGGCGACACGCGATTCCCGAAGGGGTTCGTCCACACGGTGCGTATTCCTGTATTCCCAATGCGCGGGAACGCACGGCGGTGATCGAGAGAACGACGACGCGATGGACGCGGGAGGGGAGGAGGGGCGAGAGTCGCCGAGGCTCGAGCGAGCCGGGTCACGTGACACCCGGGGCTATCGCCTTGATTGGCTCGCCGTGGGATTGACGAAAAATCGCGCGCGCCGATACGAGTCGCGTAGGAGGCAAAGGTTGCAGCGGCGCGTTATCGTCGATGCGATTACTCCGCGATTGTAAGCTCTTAACTCCGTCGCACGGTCCACGTCGATAATTGCAATTTGACGAATCACTCGGTTGGACATTGGGCGAGATTCGCGAAATCTCGGCTGCCGCGGCCTGTACCGACACACTGCGAATTGAAGGTAAAATAACACATCAACCGTAGAGACGTAGCCGCACAGCACGAGCGGATTGCACGCTCACCTCTGTAATCGCGATCGCGTATCCATATATCTTATCTCGCTCTCTCTCTCTCTCTCTATCTCTTTTTCTTTCTGTCGCGCAGGAACGTCCCGGCCACCGTTTCCAGACGAGCGCGCTGACGTCGCTGGACCGTCTGCCAGACCGGACGACGTGGATTCAGATCACGGGGCTGCAGATCGAACGTCTGCCCGCGTACGCGTTCTTCCGCTTCGGCAACAGCTTGCGCAGCCTGGATCTGCGCGATTGCTCGATCGGCGCGATCGAGCCGGGCGCGTTCGCCGGTCTGCATCAGCTGCAACGGCTCACGCTCGTCGGCAACCGGCTGCCCGCGGTCGCCGCCCATTGGTTCGGCGATCTCGTCGCGCTCCGCCAATTGGTGCTCGTGCGCAACGGCATCGAGCGCGTCGAGCATGGCGCGCTGCGCCCCCTCGCCGGCAGCCTGCAGCAGCTGGACCTGCGTTACAATCGGCTGCGTTGCCTACCGTTGGACGAGCTGGCGCATCTGCGGCACCTCGAGCGGCTCGAGATCCTCGGTAACCCGTGGTACTGCGACTGCCGCAGGAATCTGCAGAGTTACCTGACGAACCGCAACGTCGGCTTCGAGATCGCCGGTCGCTGTTACGACACGGACGAAGTCCTTGAACCGGGCGACAGATGGCAGCACCCGCACGTAAGTGGCGGCACTCGGGAGAGAGAAAATCTGAAAGCGATTCCGATAATTGGCATTCGAAAACGAAATGTTCAATAATTTAATCCGGTTCTCTTGTAAATAAAAACTAATCCCATATCTACGTTAACGGAACAGTACGGTACAAAATAATCACTGATGAAGTCAAAATCAAGAACGAATTTAATTTACCGATTAGATCCCTTGGGAAAAGGCTTAAATTACTTTAGATAAACCTTTTATATACCTTAAATTACCTAAATATTACCTAAAAATTTCTTCAGTAAACTTTTTAATTTGTAAGGTAATTTTGAAAATTTTAACTTCATTTAAAGTAAATTTTCCTAAAGGCGAAGCAAAGAAGCAAATTTGAAATAGGTCCTTAAACTTTCCAACTAGTCCAAACTTCCAACTTCATTAAGCATTTCTAATAATAATAAGCAATCTCAGATAGCACAAAATATTATCATAAATATTTATAAACATTTTACAAATTTTCAAAAAATATTTTTTAAAGATTATATTATTATTTTCCATAAACCATTTAGAAATGTTACACAAATTATTATTAACAATATACAGAATATATTTTTAAAATGTACTGAAAAATATTTATGGTATATGAACTTGAAATATTTTTTATATTCTTTGATAATAATGGTATAAATATTTATTTTAAATATTTTCATAAATGTTTATCATAATTTTTTTTATACCTGACAAACTCGGACATAAAAATATGTACAAAATATTTATCATAAATATTTTTCCTTTTTATAGTAATATTTATTTACTTCAGCTTATTTTTCCTTTTTATAAATATTTTATAAATACTTTATCAGTATTTTGTGCTATCTGGGATCTCTAATATCTAGTCTCTTTTTACCTCTCTCTCTTTTTTTTTTAGACCGACCTGACAACCTCGGTTGGCCATGTGTATTGGACCACTTTTGATGACACTCTGAGCCAGAGAAACATCACCGTGATAAAGCCGATCATTGAAATTCCCACAGAGAGACCGCCGGTCCACAGAGGTACCTGTGTTCGAGATAAGACCAAATTGTCGTTACAGATTTACACTTGTAGCGGCATCACCTCGCTCAGCGAATTGGACGTCTTACCTCAGTCAGCCCACACCATCCGCATCGTCCTCTCGAATCTGAAGACGATCCCGACACGAGCGTTCAGCCGTTTCAACGGCTGGTTGTCCCGGCTGGAATTACGCGACTCCGCTGTCGAGACAATCGAGTATCGCGCATTTATTGATCTATATAATTTGGAGCAGTTGTCGCTGCACGGCAATCAGCTGAAAACGGTGACCCCCGAGGCGATGGAAGGCCTGACGAATCTGCAACATCTGGACCTCTCGCGCAATCACATCTATCGGATTCCCAATGAGTTATTCAACACTCTGCCGCATCTGCATAGTCTTGACATATCCGAGAATTATATGAATTGCCTCGGCGTGGAATACATGGCGCGCAAGATGCCGAATCTGTTTTCCCTCAAGGTATCGGGCAACCCGTGGAGTTGTCTGTGCGGTACCAAGCTGGCCAGCTTCCTGGACTCTCGCAGGATACCGTACGATCGCCACTCCTTGTTCGAGGTGAACGACGACTGTTACGTCACCGGATTACCACCGACGCCTTCCACAACGGCGGTGTCCATCCCGTGGACCACCACGACCGAGCCCCCCTCGTTCGGCCTCTACAACGAGACCCTCGAGGGCTCTTGCTTCAAGATTAACGGGTCCACGGAACCACGGTATCGTTGCGTGGGTGGTAATCTGCTGTTGCTGAAGAACGTACCACGCGACGCCGTTTCCATCGAATTCCAAAAGGGTCATTTGTCCGTCCTTCCGGTTAACTCTCTCTACGGTTTCCGAAACCTGCAGGAGCTAATCATCAGGAACTGCGGCCTGAGAACGATTACGCCCGGTGCTTTCAGGGGTCTGGATTCTTTGGAACGGCTCACCATTCAGGATAATCCGCTGACGTCGGTCGAGGCTGACTGGTTCGATATAGAACGTCTCGAGCGGCTGGATCTACGCGGCAACTCGATCCGCTACATTGCACCGGGCGCCTTCAGCAAGCTGCACAAGCTGGTCTATCTGAACCTCGAGGGCAACGATCTGCAGTGCATTTTCACGAGCGATTTTCAGAATATGCCGAATCTACATATCGTCGAGTTTACCGGCAATCCACTCAAGTGGCGCTGCCGCATGGACCTGGAGCAGTTTCTTGAAACGCAAAAGATCAAGTTCATTAAGGTGGAGAACTCGTGCGAGGGCAAGAAGATTATGAGAAACCTTCTCTATGAAAATCGAACCGTTGAGCCGGATTGTCCGCCAGAATGCTCGACGGCAAGCAACGTAGAACTGGAAAAGAGCTTGACATTATTTTTGGCATTTGCATTATTCTTTGCGGTACGGATGCGTTAATCGTTCAACGAATAAAGGCAAAAGTTATAAGGCCAGAATGAAGATTTTCGAAGACTCTGTCTTATCAATAGACGAGACAGTTTTACAAGTTTATCCATCGTTGGATCAAAAATCACGTTCGGATGATAAATAACAATGTTTCGATAAAATATACAGATAAGAGTGATTTCGATCAATAGATAGATTTGAAAGCAAAGCTGCTTCTGCAGTAAGCAAGGATTTGGTATTGTTAATGTTGTCAATTCAATGTGTTCATATATCGCGAAAGCGCTTATAACTAATAAATACATATATTTATTTTTGCGAATGCATATATATTAAACTTAAACTTCGAAGTAACTAATGTATAAATTAGATAATATCGTACATAGGACAACGCTTGTCGATCTCTAGATACTTCGTTAGATTGCTTAGATCGTTAGTACCTGTTTGTCGCACGCAGCACAATTTACGGACGTCGTTGTCACATCAGATACATCACGATGGGAATGGAATCCCAAGTATCGATAATTAATTATTTGCAAGACTTCAGAGTAACTTCGATTAAATTTTAATTAACTTAATTAACATTTAATATTAATATAACTGACAAGATTGCTTGAAATTTTAATTACATAATTTGTTAACTAATTTAATCTTTTTTTTCATGTGTTAAACAAAACATTAACAATTCTGTTTGTAATAAAATATATTACAGATATATTATTTATGATAAATTGATTAACCAAGTTAAGCGAACAGAACTGCTTGAAGCAAAGTTTTTAACGATAAAAAATTAATAATTTTATTTGTATTAATAAAATAGATTACTTAATAAATTGATCATCGATTAAATCTATGAAAAAATCTATGAAATCTTTTGAAAAAATTACTTGAAATAAAAATTTTAATTATATAATTCGTTTCTTAATTTAATTCTCTTTTTAGGCGTTAATTATAATAATTTTATCCATTTAATGAATAATTAAGTTAATCAGAATTTGATTGAACTCTCATATTGCTGACAGAGATCATCATTATAATATAAACGAGGAATTCAGAGGAATGTGAACAAAAAAAGTTACATTAGGCATTGCATTATATTATAATTATATGTCTACGGCAGCAAACATTCACGTGCCATAAAGATTTGTACTAGTGCGACGCTAAAAGTACTTTTTACCTGTGTTCATTTATAATATTTATATTAATATAAAAGGAATGAATTGTACATAATATATTTACTGTCAAGATTGTAACGACATTTGCTACTAAAGATGAGTCTTAATAAAGATTTATTTTGTGCAAAATTTATTTCTCTTCTGTTATTTTCTACCTTATTTAATTGTTTTCATCTGTTATCATTTACATTATTTTAATATTATATTAGAGAACTATACGAATATCGATTGTTATAGTTTAAGTATACGTTAATGTACTTATTAAATGTAAGACATTCCAAGTAGCCCGGCTAGCTCAGTCGGTAGAGCATGAGACTCTTAATCTCAGGGTCGTGGGTTCGAGCCCCACGTTGGGCGTTTTTTTTTTAAGCGTTAAAAAACTTTTATTATAACATTAGAATTAATATTTTAAAGATTTCGCGAAATGAAACAATTTTTAAATAAAATCAAAAATACATGAATAAAAGATACATATGTAAATATATAGCATTATTAAACAAGTAAATTTGTATAAAATATACATCAATAAAAAAGTATAAGTAAAAAAAGAGTTAACTTATAATATAATTTACATAAAATAACGCAAAAAAGAATTTCCACATAAAAACGCTTTTTTTTCGTATGCGAATTAAAAAAAACGTTTTATTAGCAGAGCGTGGTTTCGATCCACGGACCTCTGGGTTATGGGCCCAGCACGCTTCCACTGCGCCACTCTGCTTCATGGCATACCCGTCCAAAAATTCTCAATATTTCCATTAATATTACCGTCATAATTTTTTTATTACATCATGTAATAATTAATTATAATTTGACTTTTCCCTTTAAGACAAAAATGTAATTGAAATAACTTATCATATGCGCATATTTTTTTTTATTTTTAAATCTATTTTTTATTATTTTTGTTTATTATTTTTTATTTAAAAATGTGTTTATTTATTGTTTTAAAAGTTTTCATTTTATTTGTATCATTATAAATATAAATTTATTGTCAAAAAAGTTTCTAAAGACATTTGTTTTTAAAATGTTTTAACAAGAGGCATTATATGTATATTTTAGAAAACTCATAAAGAAACATGACTGACGAAATTTTATCTATATCAAAGTATTAAAAAAATATAATAACAAGAAAAATGATCATGGAACATAAAATAATATCAAGCAACAAAACTTAATAATAAAACAACGATGATACACATGAGTTTCGGTAAATTAATATTCTTTAACTAAATTAAGTTAAAGTGAATAGCTTTTAAAATTAATTTAATTAAGTAAAATTAAAAGTTATAACCTTTTCTATTAGTTATTACTCAATCCTGAGTATAGAATAAATTGTTTACAAAAGACAACGGTAAATCTCACAGAGATTAATCTTTTTTCCGTTTCTCTGTTTATATTATTTAAAAAATCAATAAATTTCCTGGTAAACAATTTTTCATATAAAAATATATATAAATATTTATAAAATATGTCTATATTTGTTTATATTAGATTCTTTTTATATAAAATTTTTGTTTGGTATAAAAAAATAGTAGTCATACTGATAAAACAAGAACTAATTAAAAAGATCATTTTTATATTGCTCCTTTTACAAAAAGTTAATTAAGTATAAAAAATAAAAAAAAATTGCTCATATATAATCATTACTCATATTTGCTCATATGTATATTCCATGAATTATAAATATATATAATTTGTATATAAAATTTGTATTTATTTCTTTACACTTAACTTTTTGTAAAAAGAACAATGTGAAAATTATCTTCTTAATTAAATTTTTCAGTACAATTATTTTTTTTAATATCAAACACAATTTGTACAAAAAAAAGAAACTAGTATGAATATATATGTACATATTTTACATATACTTATGTTTTTATATAAAAACTTTTTTACCGGGTTAGTACATTGTCGTGGAAAAAGATATAATTTATAAGCGAGGATAATCGTCAATTGAAAAACGACCGTCGTTAAAGGAAATTTCGAAAGAATGAGCAATACACGTTACCAGGCCCGTGACTCACGCGTGAGCGCTTCAACGCAGCTCAACAAGCACGAACCTGCACGGTCTAGTCCGAGCTGGCTGGGGAATGCCCGGTACCAGATGCCACGTGTGTACCGCGTATCGCCCGGCCGACGCGAACAATCGATAAAAAGACGCTAACGAAACGAAGCGAAGGCCGCGCGAACGTAACGCACACACAGGCATGCGTCTCTTTGACAGTGCGATGTCACGGGAGACGTCGTCGGCGAGCCAGCGTGATAAAAGTTCGCGATTGATGACATTCACGATTATACACAAGCAGCTTTGTTAGAAAAGAAAAGGGCCAGAGGTCCAGAATTGACGCGATTTCGGAGAATTATCGATAACGTGTTGCGGGAAAATATGATGACTTGCAGCCAATCGTTTCTAATTTTTTTTCCATTCGCTACTTTAAGCGACGAAATTATGTTTAACGACTCAAAATTCGACGAAATTATGTGACATTTTAAATTCGCGATTCCGCGATTTAATTTTCGAGCGACGTCCAAATTCGCGCGCCCTTTACGCGAACCCTTGGGATTCGCCTGACCAATAAGAAATCGAGTTAAATAGCCGGAAATTGTCCACATGTAATTTGCAAACGGACAAGCCTAAATACAAATGGATCGTATAAACGCATTTGTTTTTATCATTACACGAGTGCCAACTTGAATAACGTTAAACGCGGGTGTAAGTAGAAAAGCGCGAGCGACGATGCAAATAAGTTTGCGACATAAGCGCCGAATGCGAAGCATGTGTTTGTGGAAAATAAATAACGCATCGGTCATCCTTTCTTTCTATTTTAGTCAATAAAAGATAGATGGCGCCGGCAGTGCTGTCGTTCGATACGCTCGCGACAGAAAGTAGGACGGGCGGACCTGCGGATTATCGATTTGCGATTGGGAACAATCTCGAATTCCTTCCAGAGAGAATCCTCGAGACGTTTTCTCCGACCGGGGGGCATTTGGTCATTCTTGCCCGCTCTTTTTCGCGATCGAACGTTAATCACCGCGTGACTCGCAGCTTGATTCACGTAGTGCGACGTAACAGTCGCGAATCGTCGACGAGCGGCGGCCATCTTTCGGCCGAGGAAATGATGCAATCGATGGCACATTTCGACGTCGCCCGCCGTTTGTTTTCGCGAAAACGGCGCGCGGCGGTGCCGACGGGTTTCCCGACGAAGCCGCCGCTCGTCCGTCCCGCGTCGGGATCGAAGTCCGTGGCACGGCCGGGGAAATCGGCGACGCGCGCCCGCCCCGAGAACGGAGCAGCAGAACGTTTCCGTGGACTTTAATCCGCGTAGGTCGAGCGAAAGTCGCCAGCTGGCGAGAGCTATTTTGAACGGCGCGATGCGACGTTGCCACGTCTCCCCTCGCGTCGCCGTTGCGATCGAACAAGTTCAAACACGTGCCCCACCGCGCGGTTTTGCCCGCTCGGCACGACAGAGAGATAACCGCCACGGCGACGTCTCGGCGCAAAACGACGGCGTTCAGCACTTTTCCGTTCAGCCTGACGACGGCTCCGTTCTCGCCGCTTTTAGGCCTTTTATTACGGCGACCCGCGGCTGCAAAAGGGGGTCGCCGTTTCGCCGAGATTCAATCTCCCTCCACCGGGCGGAGACGGCGAGGACGAAGGACCGTCGAAAGGCGGGATAAAAGACTCACGTGAGACTTGAATGCGCGAGAAATCGGAGACTTCGAATTCCGAAGGCTCGGAGTAATCACGGAGGGAGACGGGGACGCGACGCGCGGCAGGATTCCCAATCGAATTTCAAAATTAAATTGCGGGACCGCTTTGGACAATTTTTCCATACGCGTCATCGTCTCCCGCGACGACAATGCCGTTCGGCCGAGCTGGACAAGAAATCAGGTTGCTTGAAGAGAGCGCGAAGGCTGAGAGAGAGAGAGAGAGAAAGAGACAGCCCGTGATGGAAGGAGAGAGGAGGGGGGGAGAAGAGGATGGAAGGGAGACGGAGATCCGAGAGAAAGGAAGTGCGGCAACGTGGCGCGACTACGTGAGCGGAGATGCGCGGCATGAATATAGCATCGCTTGGTTCGACGGGGTACGGCGGGAAGGAGGACCGGGTTCCACTGCGGCGAGACGAGGAGGGAGGGGCGAGTGGCGGGAATGTGAGCGCGGGAAACGAGGGGCGAGGGGACGAAGGCGCGGAAAAGTTTACGCGGGAGTGGGGATGCGGCGTGGCTGGAGGTGCGGCGTGTTCCGTAGCGCCGCGGAGGAGGAGGAGGAGGAGGCGCGGGGGGGCGGGAAGGCCAGCGGGGAAAGGAGGGACGCGCCGCCGGCTGGTCGCAGCCGCGCGCGCGTGCGGTACACCAAGGCAACGGTGTTACTTGGATAGGCTGACGACGCCTTTTGGAAATTTGACGAAACTCATCCCGTTCGTCTTCCTTTAGTCCTTTACTCCGTTCGAACGCTCCGCGCGTACACTGAATACTGCTGTTTATCCTTATTCTTAACCTTAAACTGTAACTTGCGTTCTTGATTTACTTGAAAAGTTGTGATTAGCGCGCTTCACGCTCGTTGCTTTGGGGGAAAAAAAACACGCGTAGACGAAACAAAAAAATAGAAAATGTAATCGGAAGGGACAGATCTGAAATTTCGATACTGACCCAAAATGTAAAGTGTAAGCTTACGTATAGAATTTTGTTACGCGAGGCAATTTCTTTTTTGCCACGCGGAAACCGAACAGTTTTAAATTGAATTGAGAGAAAAAGGGGAAATGACTTGCGACAAACGAACTTATCGATAGGTGAGAGTGTTCCCTCGAGGGGCGACGCGCCTCGACGGTGATTCGAAATAAAGATCGGAAGCCGTGCTTAATCGGTAGATAAATAATTATCGCGGGTAAATCAATTCCGAGAGATACGACACATCTAATTTCTTTTTCTTCTTCTGGCCGCTAAAAATTGATTATGGTTTAGATGGAGCCATCATTTGAGCAAATTTTCACCAAGAAATCGCAAGTCGGACCGTTTTCATTTGTTTATCGCTCCTCCTTTTGAAAATTTCATTATCTGTTTTACGAATACAAAAAGACTATTGAAATATACGATAAGCGTCTATCTCTTTTTCTTTCTGTTCTCTTTCGAAACGCGTTTTGTTCGTCGGGCACAAATAACTTTGCATTCTTTTTCTGTCTTTTTTTTTAAGGAATGGAAGCCTCTTTTTAATTTTTGATATTTGGAATTATTTTGAAATTATTTCATACATGTTGATCTCCGATTATGCGGCGCGTCATCTCGCAGGATAAAAAAACGCTGCCGGAGGTGAATTCCGCTCGTAATAATGTTATCCCTCTACACACGCCGCTTTTATATGAAATCCGCGACTTCGGCCGCGAACTTCGCGAAGTTCAGAAACGCGCTCTTATCTCTCCTTGTCTATCATGTCTCGGCGTAAAGCGCATTTCTAACTCGCAGTCTCAACTCGCGACCAATTAGAGGTCCGCCAGCGGGGAAGCGTGGCACGTGGCGCGGCCAAGTAATTGGACGTAAAATGGGAAAAGCGCGAGACTCGAAAATACACATATTATCGTGTAACACGGGACTTAAGACGTTAAGTCCCACGTTGGGCTTCCGATCCCTCGCGCCCCCGCTCCGTCGTCGGTCGGACGACCGACTTTCAAGGCTCCGTCGCTCGACGACACGTCGTGCGGCAACACGAGGAGGCAATCCTATGCACGCGTGTGCATGCTTGCGCGTGCGAAACCTCGCCTCCGCCTCGGATCGGCACGCGGAAATCGTCGACGGTCGTAGTTCAGAAAACCGCGTCGATCGTGGATCCCATCGATCGCACATGGGCGGCATATTCGAAAACACGCACGGCGTAAGCGGGTGCATTCCAAAATCTTCCGTTCCCCCGAGTCGTTTCTCGAGAAGGACCGTCGTCGTCGGCCGCGCTCGTATATCGGTGAAATCGTGGAAGAGAGAGAAAGAGCGAGGGAGAACGAGAGAGAGAGAGAAAGAGAGAATGCCCGCGCGCGTGTGTGTGTACGTACTGTACGTGTGAGGTCGAGGGCAGAGAGAGAAGAGAGGAGGGAAACGGGACTCCCCTCTCGCGCCTCGGCCACTCGCCGCTCCTAGATAGTCCCCACTCCGTCGCCACTCCGCCGCCGACCGCAACGTCACCGTTCGTCCCCTCACTCCTCCTATTTCTCTCT
Source organism: Monomorium pharaonis (assembly GCF_013373865.1). Classification (NCBI taxonomy): domain Eukaryota; kingdom Metazoa; phylum Arthropoda; class Insecta; order Hymenoptera; family Formicidae; genus Monomorium; species Monomorium pharaonis. The sequence continues at coordinate 17,911,099 of NC_050475.1, read as the reverse complement.
CTCTTTCGCGCGCGCGGATTGTGCGGCGCGCGCGGACCTGCCCAGTAAATGTGAGGCTTCCGTTCGAGGAGTTTGTGTATCGTCGAGAGAGCGCGTACAGGCGCATCGTACACAGATAAGTTGTTCGCACCCTCGGCGACGTCGTTGTCGCCGTTACGGATCGTCGTCGGCAAACCATCCCCCGGGCGTCAACATGCCGCTGAGCATCGGCGTTAACCTGCGGGTAACCGGCCACTGTAACCAGGGCGGCCGCAAATACATGGAGGACATGTTCTGCGTGGCGTTCCAACCGACACCGGACGACAAGGACCTGGAGTACGCGTTCTTCGGGATCTTCGACGGCCACGGCGGCGGGGAGGCCGCGACCTTCGCCAAGGAGCACCTCATGGACATCATCGTTAAGCAGAAGAACTTCTGGAGCGACCGCGACGAGGACGTGCTGCGGGCGATCAGGGACGGATACATGAACACGCACTACGCGATGTGGCGGGAGCTCGGTACGTGAAATACGATTGCTGTATATCCGCGTGTTCGATTCGTTTGTTCTCTCGTTCGCGCGCGCGAACGGTCTTTCTTTTTTATTTATCGCGCGAATTTTAAATTTGCCATCGACAAATCTGGACCCCCGCGGCGAGGGGGTTAGGCCCCCGTCGAGATTTTCTGTCACCGTCCCGCGTATTTCCCCCACCGCCGTCGCAACAGCCATCGCTACTAGGCCTGATTAGGTTAGAGTTTAGGTTATGTAATTCTTCGAGCTAACCTGAAAATTTGAGTTCGAGGGGCGACGGAGTAGTCGACGCGGCGACCTCTCACATTGCCTTGTGATCTTCCCCTCGCGAATCCGGACCGCGACACGACTTCCGCGCGGCGGCACCGTCGCGCGAGCGAGCGAGCGCGCGCGCGTTAAGCGTAACGGGCACGTCGACCTTGATCGCGCAGAACTAGCCTCGGCTTTGTATCGCAAACACACGTCGTAAACGGCGTTTTTTTTTTTTTTTTTTGAGCAGACAAATGGCCAAGAACTGCGTCCGGACTGCCGTCCACGGCCGGGACAACCGCCAGCATCGCCTTCATACGGAAAGGCAAGATATACATAGGCCATGTGGGAGATTCCGCTATCATTTTGGGCTATCAGGCGGAGGGCGATCCTCAGTGGAGAGCAAAAGCGCTGACGAAGGATCACAAGCCGGAAAGCGGGCCGGAGATGACACGCATACAAGAGTCGGGTGGAAAAGTGGTTAGTAAATCTGGTGTCCCAAGAGTTGTGTGGAATAGGCCTCGCATTGGACACAAAGGCCCAGTCCGGAGATCCACTCATATGGATGAAATTCCATTCCTGGCAGTTGCCAGATCTCTAGGTATATGGCGAAGATTCGTGAATGCTTCTTTGTATCCATTAGTCTTGTGTGCGAAAAGGAGTACAAACAAATCTTTATTTTTTTTTCAGGTGACTTATGGAGTTACAATTCCGAATTGAACACTTTTGTGGTCTCTCCCGAACCAGATGTAAAAGTTATTCCAGTCGATGTTAAGTCGCACCGTTGTCTTATTTTTGGTACCGATGGCCTATGGAATATGTTATCACCCCAAGCTGCAGTAGCTATTGTTCAAGCCACAGACAGACATAATGAGAAACATTTGATAGCATCTCAGCAGACTGGTGGAGTAAGTATTGCATTATAATGGTTTTTATTTGCTGCTCTAGTTTGCCCTAGAATTCGCCTTCTTGCTTTTGCTGAATTTTACATATACATCTTTTTAAGTTTAGAGAGTTTACACTAGTTTATTTATATGTTCAGTTATGTATTTAATATTTAAAATAAAAACATATATAAGTTATCGACGTAATATGTGATACAGTGACTTATACTACATACATATGAATCTTTTTTTCAGCAAGCTGATATGGCACAAATGTGGATAAATCCTTCGAAAAGTCTTGTGGATCGTGCCTTGGAGAGATGGTCGTCAACAAGGTTACGAGCAGATAATACCAGTGTTGTAACATTAATGTTAGATCCATCGGGACCATGCCGTAGCGAGGTACAAATAAATACTCGTTTTAAAAAATTTAAAATTTCTAAAATATAAAGATAAAAGTTCAAACCTTTGAATTCCGAGCAAAGATCTGTAGAAAATATAATAGTCTTTTAAAACTGGTACTTTAGATAGGATTTTTTTTTCTGTTAAAGGTACTATTTAATCAAAAGAAAGATCGTGTTATACATCACGGAACGAACACGCCAACTACGACGAAAGAGTCGGAAAACGTCGAGACAGTCAGTCCAAAAGTTATGACGCCATGTATGCCATGTATACCGCCGCCAAGCGCTTCCACGGATCTTGACATCGATTCCAAACAACCGGACTCGTCGAACGGAAATGAAGAGACTGTCAATCGGATGTCACAGCCGGAGACAGTTTCGTGTCCTGAAAAATCAATTCTGTCAGAGATTGATACTTCATCGGATTTACGAGAGACCGTGATAGACAAGAGTGTCGAAACTATCGATATCGAGGATATTCAGGTCGCCGAAATCTCCTCCAGTCAAATGCCAGAAGAATCCGGAGATTTGGAAAATAAGAGAACAAGTGAAATCAATCACGAGAAATTGGAACACTTAGAAAACGGAAAAAAGCAAATAGCTGAACGAAATGAAAACGAGAAAACAAAGGATGACGACGCGCAAACTCCGATCCAAACAACCCTAAAATCGAATAAATTTACTGAGCCCAAGGAAATCGTAACCGAGACAGGAGTATCCGTGACGCGACAGAACACGTTTTCTGGAGTGAACGAGGAGGCGCTTCAACCTGCTCCCCTTGTAAGCAGGCTACGTCGAAGCGGCATCGTTTCCATTAAGAGTAACAGTTTCGATAACGGCGAAGTGAAAAACATCCTTCTGAACGGATCTAGGCACAAGCAACATCCTTTGTTTTCCGCGAGGGCGGACGTCAGAACTATAAAACGACGACACAGTCTAAGCACCCAGGCTCAAAATGCTTTTGCTGACGTCACACCGACGGCAGATTCGAAAACTTACGTGAGCATGAAGTCGCGATACAGTAGAGTAACAAAATCATCGGTTGTAGAGAGCACGATGGTGGAGGAGACGACGACGAAGAGTGCATCGAAGACGGCCAATTGCGTCAATAATAATCATAATCATAATCATAATAGTAATAGTAATAAACGTAGACACAGCGCAATCACACAGACATCGGTTTCGTCGTCCGGAGTTGATGACAGTTACGCGCAGCAAGAATCTTGCGCGAAGAGGAGGACGCGTTCCGAAGACCAACGGCATAGTCCTACGGATGAAAACAATCCAGCTAATCAAGCGGTAGAAAATGCCAATGCCCGATTAAGTTGGCTCACGTCGGACAGACGATCGGATTCGTCAATGAACGGCGCCACTTTGACGACGCTCTCCTCGTCATCGAATACGTTCCAACGTAGAAGTTTAGGCAAAAAAGCTACACCTGTTAAAACCATTAGGAGATCGTCTATCAACAGTTCGACTCGACTGCAACATCTAAGAGGCAGTTTTGGCCTAAGGGATTGGGACCAAGGAAGAAATAACCGTGCGAATAGCTGTAACAGTAGAAGGACATTAAATAGGACAGTAACGGTAATTGGTCCTACGGACACGACGATACCACAGCGATGGCTAAGGTTGGTTTAATTTATATTCTTTTTTTTTTCTAGGAAATATTTTTTACATGATATATAAATAAAGTCGATTATTTATTTTATGAAATAATATCATTTATATTGAAGATTAACGATTGTAATTACAATATAGATTGTTAAACTTATCTCGTAGATTGCATCTTATCGATGTGTAAAGGTGTTCCATGAACTTTAACTAAATTTGACTTTTTTATTTTGTTTAGATCAGACACAATGGCAGCAACACCTGTGAAAACATTACGTTCGCGTAACGTAGACATCGACGGGCACACAATATCCGCGCAATTAGTTCATCAATACGGAGTAGTGAAGCAAAATCGATTGCATCTACCAAACAAGTTAAAGCAGCCCGCGAACAGTGGGTCGCTGCAATCGAGTAGAGTCAGGTCTTCCTCATTGTCAGCCAGTAAACTTAAACAAACGAACGGTAACGGTGGAAGCGTGAGTACTTGCGCGACCATAAATGCCTCGACAGCAGGTTCCACATCTGGTATAGCTAAGAAAGTCAAATCACCGTATAATCCTAGTGCTCGATCCCTGAGCACGCGATCTCGAATCAAACGTCTTGGAAAGTAAGAAGACGATTAACGGCTGTAGTTTTGTGCGAATTCGCGAATTTACTAGGGTATTACTATTCTTACCCTTCATTTATTATCTGCGAATCATCTAGTTACAGTATAAAAAAACGATTGTTACATGCATTTTGTCTTTAAAACTTTCCCCACTTTTACCTTTAAAACTACATATAGGCTTATATTCAGAATACGCTTTATAAGCTGTGATATTTTTGTAATTTTATCTTTGTCTTATGTCTAATGAACGGATAACGATAAAATGACAAAAAGTGTGCTAACATTTTTAGAAACGTATTCTGAATACAGGCCATTCTCTTTTATTGGAAATGTTTACTATGAATGGGGCCTGAGCACTCTATATATATTTATAGTTATTGTTATTTCGTTTTCAGTGTAGAATGAAATCAGATAAATATAAATTAATTAAGCATTTGCGTAGGTTTATTTAGACGTGTTGAAATTTGATATCGCAATTTTTCGACACAAATATTTATATCTACTTGTGACAATTATTGATTTACCGAATGTACTATTGTATTTTGTTATTGGACTTATTTACACTAATCTTTTATGTTCGTGCGCGTACATGAAGTGCATACATCTTTCATTTTATAATATTGCTTGCTGCATGGAAATAAATTGTTGCGCTCTCCCATTCTATTTATTAAACATTTATTAATCATTAATTCCTTATAAAGGATATACTATCTATATCGATTAAAAGAAATGGAACTAGTCATTCTTGAAAAAATGTCGTTATATTCAAAATTTTCTATATAGTTTACAAAACTGTGCTTTCACAATTTCTGACGGAAGATTATACGTTATCTCTTACATAGAATACTGAAAATGCTAATTTACAAAGTGTTCGTACATTTAAGGCAAGTCAATTGGCATATATGTAGAAAGCACAGTTGCGGGATGATAAATTGTAAATTATTGCCACGACAAAATTATAACATAAATAGGGAAAAAAGATATTCTCAATCTTTTGTATGCTTTCCAATATTCGCGTAGACTAGCAAATGTTACATAGGACAAAAAATATGAAAGTATATAGGCGTAAAGTAGCCTGACAATAAGAAGGTATGATTGCATATGAAGACATGGTCCGTATGCATATTTCATATTAGCACATTCTCAGTGATAACTATTGTTTGCGATAGAACCGATTGTTTTTAGATTGAAGGTGACCAAACGCAATAGAATACTGAATACGGAACGCGAATGCGTGTAAAGTTGTGCACACGCGTGCATTCCTAGAAACAGTTTTCCCCCATTGATTCCACTTGATCACAGTCTTCGACGATAGCTCGGGCAATGAATTCGCAAGCCAAAAAGGCACTGTATTTAGAGAACACTTATGATTAAGCATTGAACTATTTTCTAGTATGTAGTATATGCAATCACACTGATATGCCTTGGCTGAGTATGGAGTGGTTGTTAAACAATTCCGTGTAAATAGAATTGTAAGAAATAATATACAGTTAAGATTAATTGGCAGCTTTTATCTTGCGAGTACATTAATATCAGTTATATAAATTGTTGGATAGATGAATGTCTGGAAAAAAGATTTAAATTCATATCTCTGGGAGAAATTCCAGGCGCATGTCTCGAATAAATGACCACTCTGTATGAAGCACCAAAACGACTGTTTACTATGTGTTATAAAAGTTTAGGATTATACTTAGGCGTGATACATTTAAAGCACAGCTAAAAACCGAGGAATTTAAAAAATTTCTATTGGTACGAACAATTGTACAATAATTATGTTCCAAATGCAAATGTGCACTCTCATTCTAGTGATCTAATAATTAAGTTGGGAGTAAGAAAGATTTATATCTGATATAAATATCTGACATTAATATATATGTATATATATATGTGTATTAATATCAGAATATAAAATACAGCGTATAATAATCTTCTATATCAATTTTTAGAATTATATCTTATTTTGTGCAAAACGAGAACGATTCAAGATGAATATCCATTTGGTTATACAGAAATTACGCATAACGCGTTTATTTACATTTTGTGGAAATTCGCTGTTTAAGTTTCGCTTATTACGGATGTACATCATTTCCTGTTTTGTTTGAATTACTTTTGCATCTACTAAAAAGAATGTTTCAAAGCAAGGATCAGAGTAACGAAATAGAATACATGTATCGAAATTTCAGAATTAATTCACTTTAGAATTTATACATTTCTAAAAAAAGAAGAGAAAATAAAGAAATACCGATGAAATATATTATAAAGTATGAAATGTTAACCACATATATTTATCGATATCATCGAATATTTATTTATTAATTAGCTTTTAAAGATGATTCGATTCTCTGTGTAAATAAAATCCAGCGAATAATATATGCTTGGAGAATATCGTTTGAGGGCTGCTTAGAGAAAAATAATAAAACGAGACGACTGTATCGAATATAAGACCAAAAAAAAAAAGAAGAAAGGGATGACGCGTGCCTACAATAGTTACCACTTGCGAATATATATGTGTGTGTGTGCGCGTGTATGTTGCATGTATGCTTAGATAAGGGATTATATCTCCAAGAAAAGTTTCAAAATGGAACGTTTTGAAGGGCAGAGCCGAGTTACCGAGGAGAGAAACATTATGTATTAGTTAACAGCGAGGATTTATTTTAAAGAGTATTTATCTTTTTTTTTGGTGCATGCCCACAGGTCTCACGCTGCATGTAAATACGGTGTTAATAGACGTATATATAAATACTGAGAGAAATTGTATAGATAAACTTTAAGTGATTATGCGGCAGACAGCAAGCCGCCCCGGGCTTAGCGTTCGTCTATTAAAACATTGTGGGGGAGGCGAAGATCAAATATATCCCCCCACGCAAGCTCGTAGATTTATCATTTGTTACATCGTAGAGATATGATGAAACCGAATATTTTTTAAGAGGCGAAAAATAAAGAGTTATATGGCATGAAGCGTGAGGGAGATGAAGGGAGAACTGTTAGTGAGAAGAAAATATATAGCGATTTATCTCAGGTTAAGAGACTATTGCGGGAGGGGGAGGGGGGTGAGTAAATAACGAAGGAACTCGAACAAATGTGTGATCACGTTTATATAATCTGTATATTTTAATTAAATAAACTGAGATATACAAATCCTATTACTAAACTAACGATTGTTTTTGCGATTTGAGTTTGCGACCGTCGTATCTATCATGAAAGATTAAATTTTACAAATTCTATCGTAAATTCTTGATAAAGTCTACAATTTATTCATTATTTCAATATTTGTTTTAAAAACTTATTATGTGTACATATTCTGTAAAACTTTGCTGATCTAAATTTTTATCTTAAATTATAATTATGGTCGTATATTTACTTGTATATAAAAATTTTTACTAGATTTTTAATGATTTCTTTAAATTTCAATTTTACACCATAATAAAAAGCTATTTTTTCAATGTAAAATTTGTAAATAAGCGCCGAAAAGAGATTACAATATCGACACTGGATATATTTCCGTGATGATAAATGAGCCCTCGGAGGTAATTGAAGAATATCGATATTACCGATTATTGGCATAAACTTCGCCGATACAAACAATTTTAGCTTACAATTTCAATAAAACTGTCAATTTTTAATAATTCAATAATATTAATATCTCATTTTCAACCGTTCACTTAAAAAAAATATTCGAGCCTTCGTAAAGTTGATATTTTGTGACGAATTTTTCAAGCGTGCTGATTGGATATCGAACACTAAAGTTCTCGAGTTTTCAGAAATTCTCTATCTTGCAGCCAATCGGAATATTCGACTAAGGCGACAAATGAATGTGCTTGATACGCAGGGAGTCAGTTTGTGGTAGTTTACAGGTTATGTGACATGCAGTGACATGATATCCAAACACGTTAAATATTAAAAGTGTCACACGGAAATGATAGCAATGAATTAACAGAAATTTATAACAATATAAACAAGAACTTACGACTTGACTGCATCTTGTTATAAGACTATTCTACAAAATTGATGCTATGGAAGCGAACGTACCAGATTCGGCAACCTCCCTTTCCGAGGCTGCTTCTACCGACAACGTTGACGTAAGTAACGATAAAGCGATTCCCGAATCATCATCGGCGTGTGACGAGCAAAATGTTGAGAAGCCGGAAACGAAGGACACGTCCGAGTCTTCCCGAAGTACAGGTGACACCTGTAAGGAACCGGGATTCAAGAAGCCGTTTCTACTGATCGGCCCCAAGCGGGGTAAGATCGGAAAGATTCGAACTGTGAGCAGCGACACGGCACTTCCACCGTCCGAATCGTCGTCAGTGATTAAGGAAACCTTCAATCCTGCTGAGCCGCAGGATGTCGAAGACTCTGAAACCTCTAAGTTGACATTGGAAAGGTCTGTAGAGGAAAACGTCTCGTTTGACGCGAGGAACGTTCCCGTTCCATATTTAGAGCCAAAGTGGGGCGGAAAACCAACCGAGGAATATAAACTAGAAGTTCTGAAGTCTGGGGTAATTCTAGACAAGATCGATCTTACTGAGAGAAGTTTCTATGTGGTAGGCAGGTTGCCCTCCTGTGACATGTCCCTCGCTCATCCGACGATCTCGAGACACCACGCGATTATTCAGTATAGAGCGATAGGAGATGAGAAGAACTCTACTGGTTTTTATTTGTACGATTTGGAGAGCACCCATGGCACATTCTGGAATGGACATCGTATAAAACCGAGGATCTACGTTCGATTGCATGGTGGTCATATGATAAGGTTTGGTTGTAGTCAGAGAAAGTACATCTTACAAGCTCCATTGGATGATCAGGAGGAAGAATCTGAGCTGTCGGTGACTCAACTTAAAGTTAGTTTCATTTATAGTTAAATTTATAATTAGCTTATTAATATTACACAACTATTATACAACTATTATTATTGTAATAATACTCTGCTTTTAATATTCTTTAAAAGGCAAAATTCTCAAAGATGTTTGTTTATAGGAAAAACGATTAGAAGAATTGCGAGAACGGGAGTCTAGACAGCAAGAGGAAGATGAAGCAGAAGAGAAAGCGAGGCAGGCTGAAGAGAACGAGGGTATTGATTGGGGGATGGGTGAGGATGCTGACGAGGAAACGGATTTGACAGAAAATCCCTACGCTTCTATGGTAGACGAAGAACTGTATTTAGATGATCCTAAGAAAACATTGAGAGGTTGGTTCGAAAGAGAGGGATATGATTTGCAGTATCAAGTGGAAGAGAAAGGGATTGGCCAATTTTTGTGTTGGATAAGGTATAATTATTTAAGATAAATATTTTATGTTTAATGTTCCTTTTTAAGATTATTTGCATATTTCACTTTGACTTATCGTTTTTCTTTTTATACATATTATATAAAAATGAAAACAATTTTAGTTTACCTAAAGAATGTTTCGGTGGTCGTTCTATGAAAGCAGAAGCTCTTATCAAAGGAAAAAAAAAAGAATCTGTTGTTCAATGTGCTCTGGAAGCCTGCAGAATTTTGGACAGACATGGATTATTGAGACAAGCCAATCATGGTAATATATAATACGATAAAAATGGTAATGTGGTTAAATGTAATTTTTGTTTCTAATTATTGGTGATTATTAATTCCAGAGAGCCGAAGAAAGAAAGCGAGAAATTGGGAGGAGGATGATTTTTACGATTCAGACGAAGATAATTTTTTGGATAGAACGGGAACAGTAGAAAAGAAACGTGAACAAAGAATGAAACTAGCTGGAAAATTGGAGGAAAAAGTCGAGACATATAGCTCATTGGTAATGCTCGTTTTATTACTGTATTGTATAAGTTTATAAATGTATATGTTATGGTCAAACCCCGTTGCGCGGGCATTCCTAGGATTGACCAAAACGCTTGGTTGTTTCGCGCATTGACCAGTCAATTCTAGGAACGCCCGCGCTACGGGCTTTGACCATAACATATATTTTGAACTAGATACATTTTATTCATATGATTTTAGACTGAGAAGCATAACGAGATCCTGGACAAAATTTCACGTTTGAACGCTCGTTTAACAGAAGCACAGGAGAATAATGCTAAAGCGGGGGAAACCAACGAGGATTCGTTGGATGTCTTTATGTCTAGTTTAAACACAGCTACTTTGAGCAAAAGCGATATAACGAAAATGAAGGTGGAATTGCAGAATTTACGTAGAGAAGAAATGAAACTTGTAAAATTAATAAATCTTACGAAGCCAGCCGACTTGCCACCTCTTGTCAGTCAAGTGCAAGGGGAAGGTAGGAAGGATGATGTGCAACAAAAATCAAAACTTTCTATAAAAAAAGTTTCGCAGCTTGAAAGAAGGAGAAAGTTTTTTGAGGCAA